>NC_142169.1:600000-912500 GCF_029865625.1 Vigna umbellata | reverse complement strand
GCATGGGCCAAGTTTTGGGAATTTTTCAAAGTGGTGGTTTTTGGGGTTTGATGCTTGGAATGGCCTCTTTATATCACCAAAAGGCTACTGTTAAAATCTTGGTGCAAGAAATTTTTCATTTTGGTAGGTTTTGAAGCTAGCCAAGTTTGGTGGTGAAACTTGGCTAAGTTTGTGGTGCATGGGCCAAGTTTTGGGAATTTTTCAAAGTGTTGCTTTCTGGGGTTTGATGCTTGGAATGGCCTCTTTATATCACCAAATTGCTACTGTAAAAATATTGGTGCAAGAAATTTTTCATTTTGGTGGGTTTTGAAGCTAGCCAAGTTTGGTGGTGAAAGTTGGCTAAGTTTGTGGTGCATGGGCCAAGTTTTGGGAATTTTTCAAAGTGTTGGTTTTTGGGGTTTGATGCTTGGAATAGCCTCTTTATATCACCAAATTGCTACTGTAAAAATCTTGGTGCAAGAAATTTTTCATTTTGGTGGGTTTTGAAGCTAGCCAAGTTTGGTGGTGAAAGTTGGCTAAGTTTGTGGTGCATGGGCCAAGTTTTGGGAATTTTTCAAAGTGTTGGTTTTTGGGGTTTGATGCTTGGAATGGCCTCTTTATATCACCAAATTGCTACTGTAAAAATCTTGGTGCAAGAAATTTTTCATTTTGGTGGGTTTTGAAAGTGGAAGAAGTAGAAGAAGTAGAAGAAGTGGAAGAAGTGGAAGAAGAAGGAGAAGAAGTAGAAGAAGAACAAGAAGAAGAAGTGGTAGAGGAACAAGAAGAAGAAGTGGAAAAAGTGGAAGAAGTTGACGAAGTGGACGAACTAGACGAATTTGAAGAAGTGGAAGAAGTGGCAGAAGAAGACGAAGTGGACGAAGTAGACGAAGTGGAAGAAATAGACGAAGTGGATGAAGTTGACGAAGTGGATGAAGTGGACGAAGTGGACGAAATGGACAAACTGGAAGAACTAGAAGAACTTGAAGAAATGAATAAAGTGGACGAACTGGAAGAAGAAGAACAACAACAACAACAACAAGAAGAAGAAGTGGAAGAAGAACACGAAGAAGAAGTGAAAGAAGTGGAAGAAGTAGACGAAGTGGACGAATTGGAGGAATTGGACGAACTGGACGAACTAGACGAATTGGAAGAAGTGGAAGAAGTTGAAGAATTGGAAGATGTGGACGAAGTGGAAGAAGTGGAAGAAGTGGACGAAGTGGCCGAAGTGGATGAAGTTGACAAAGTGGACTAAGTGGATGAAGTGGACGAAGTGTACGAAGTGGACAAAGTGGACGAAGTGGACGAGGTGGAGGAAGTTGAGGAAGTGGACGAACTGGACGAACTAGACGAACTGGATGAACTAGACGAACTGGAAGAAGTGGAAGAAGAGGAAGAAGAAGACGAAGTGGACGAAGTGGACGAAGTGGAAGAACTAGACAAAGTGGACGAAGTTGACGAAGTGGACGAAGTGAACGAAGTGAAGGAGGTGGACGATGTGGACAGAGTGGAAGAAGTGGAAGAAGAAAAAGAAGAAGAACAAGAAGAACAAGAAGAAGAAGTTGAAAAGAACAACAAGAAGAAGTGGAAGAGGTGGATGAAGTGGAAGACGTGGACGAAGTTGAGGAAGTGGACGAACTGGACGAACTAGAAGAAGTGGACGAAGTGGAAAAAGTGGAAGAAGTGGAAGAAGAAGAAGAAGATGAACCAGAAGAACCCGAAGAAGAGGTGGAAGAAGAACAAGAAGAAGAAGTGGACAAAGTGGAAGAAGTGGAAGAAATGGAAATAAAAGAAGAAGAAGAAGAACAACAACAAGAAGTAGAAGACGAAAAAGAAGAAGAAGTGGACGAAATGGAGTAAGTGGGCGAATTGGAAGACCTGGACGAATTGGACGAACTGGTTAAACGAGACGAACTAGACGAACTGGAAGTAGTGGAAGAAGAAGAATAAGAAGAAGAAGAACAAGAAGAAGAAGTGGAAGAAGAAGCGAAAGAAAAACAAGAAGAAGTGGAAGAAGTGAACGAACTAGATAAACTGTACGAACTGGTCAAACTGGACGAACTGGATGAACTAGACGAACTGGAAGAAGTGGAAGAAGTGGAAGAAGAAGACGAAGTGGTCGAAGTGGATGAAGTGGATGAAGTAGAAGAAGTGGACGAAGCAGACGTAGTTGACGAAGTTGAGGAAGTGGACGAACTGGACGAATTGGAAGAAGTGCAAGGAGTGGACGAAGTGGACGAATTGGACGAAGTGGACGAAGTTGACGAAGTGGTTGAAGTGGACGAAGTTGACGAAGTGGACGAAGTGGACGAAGTGGACGAAGTGGACGAAGTGGACGAAGTTGAGGAGGTGGTCGAAGTGGACGAACTGGAAGAAGTGGAAGAAGTGGACGAACTGGAAGAAGTGGAAGAAGTGGACGAACTGGAAGAAGTGGAAGAAGTGGAAGAAGTGGAAGAAGACGACGAAGTGGACGAAGAGGACGAAGTGGACAAAGTGGAAAAAGTTGAAAAAGTGGAAGAAGAAGAAGAAGAAGAAGAAGAACAATAAGAAGAATTGGAAGACGAACAAGAAGAATAAGTGGAAGAACTGGACGAATTCGACGAACTGGACGAACTGGAAGAAGTGGAAGAAGTCGAAGAAGTGGACGAAGTGAACGAAGTGGACGAAGTGGACTAAGTGGACGAAGTTGAGGAACTGGACGAACTGGATTAACTGAAAGAAGTGGACGAAGTCAACGAAGTGGACGAACTAGACGAAGTGGAAGACCTGGACAAACTGGACGAACTGGTCGAACTGGACGAACTGGAGGAACTAGAAGAAGTGGAAGAAGTGGAAGAAGTGTAAGAAGAAGATGAAGAAGAAGAAGAAGAACAAGAAGAAGAAGTGGAAGAAGAACAAGAAGAAGAAGTGGAAGAAATGGAAGAGGAGGACGAAATGGACGAAGTCGACGAGCTGGTCGATTTGGACTAACTGGACGAACTAGACGAACTGGAAGAAGAACAAGTGGAAGAAGAAGATGATGAAGAAGAAGAAGAACAAGAAGAAGAAGTGGAAGAAGAACAAGAAGAAGAAGTGGAAGAAGTGGAAGAGGAGGACAAAGTGGACAAAGGGGACGAGCTGGTCGATTTGGACGAACTGGACGAACTAGACGAACTGGAAGAAGTGGAAGAAGTGGAAGACGAAGACGAAGTGGACGAAGGGGACGAAGTGGACGACGTGGACGAAATGGACGAAGTTGACGAAGTTGAGGAAGTGGAGGAACTGGACGAACTGGTAGAAGTGGAAGAAGTGGACAAAGTGGAAGAACTGGAAGAAGAAGAAGAAGAAGAAGAAGGAGAAGAAGAACAAGAAGAACAAGTGGAAGAAGAACAAGAAGAAAAAGTGGAAGAAAAGGACGAAGTGGACGAATTGGACGAACTGCACGAACTGTACGAACTGCACGAACTGCACAAACTGCACGAACTGCACGAACTGCACGAACTAGACGAACAGGAAGAAGTGAAAGAAGTGCATGGAGTGGACGAAGTGGCCGAAGTGGACGAAGTGAAGGAAGTGAACGATGTGGACGAAGTGGACGAACTGGATGAAGTGGAAGAAGTGGAAGAAGAAGAAGAAGAAGAAGAAGAAGAACAAGAAGAAGTAGTAGAAGAAGAACAAGAAGAAGAAGTGGACGAAGTGGAGTAAGTGGACGAAGTGGACAAAGTGGAAGACTTGGACAAACTGGACGAATTGGACGAACTGGACGAACTAGATGAAGTGGAAGAAGTGGAAGAAGTGGAAGAAGAAGAAGAAGAAGAAGAACAAGAACAAGAAGTGGAAGAAGAACAAGAAGAAGAAGTGGAAGAAGTGGAAGAAGTGGACGAAGTGGACTAATTGGACAAACTGGACGAACTGGTCAAACTGGCCGAACTGGACGAACTAGATGAACTTGAAGAAGTGGAAGAAGTTGAAGAAGTGGAAGAAGAGGAAGAAGAAGATGAAGTGGACGAAATGAACGAAGTGGACGAAGTGGACGAAGTGGACGAAGTGGATGAAGTGGACGAAGTGGACGAAGTGGACGAAGTGGACGAAGTGGACGAAGTGGACGAAGTGGACGAAGTGGACGAAGTGGACGAAGTGGACGAAGTGGACGAAGTGGACGAAGTGGAAGAACTGGACGAACTGGACGAAGTGGACGAAGTGGACAAAGTTGACGAAGTGGATGAAGTGGATGAACTAGACGAACTAGAAGAAGTGGAAGAAGTGAACGAAGTGGACGAAGTGGAAGAAGAATAACAAGAAGAAGAAGTGGAAGAAGAACAAGAAGAAGAACTGAAAGAAGTGGAAGAAGAGGACGAAGTGGACAAAGTAGACGAATTAGAGGAACTGGATGAACTGGACGAACTAGACAAACTCGAAGAAGTGGAAGAATTGGAAGAAGTAGAAGAAGTGCAAGATGTGGACGAAGTGGAAGAAGTGGACGAAGTGGCCGAAGTGGACGAAGTAGACGAAGTGGACGAGGTGGACGAGGTGGACGAGGTGGACGAGGTGGACGAAATGGACGAGGTGGACGAAGTGGACGAAGTTGACAAAGTGGACGAACTGGAAGAAGCGAAAGAAGTTGACGAAGTGGACGAAGTGAACGAAGTGGACGAAGTGGACGAAGTGAACGAAATGAACGAAGTGGACGAAGTGGACGAAGTGGACGAAGTGGACGAAGTGGCGAACTGGACGAACTAGAGGAACTGGAAGAAGTGGAAGAAGTGGAAGAAGTGGACGAAGAGGAAGAAGAAGACGAAGTGGATGAAGTAGACAAAGTGGACGAAATGGACGAAGTGGATGAAGTGGACGAAGTGAAAGAGGTGGACGACGTGGAAGAAGTGGACGAAGTGGAAGAAGTGGAAGAAGAAGAAGAAGAACAAGAACAAGAAGAAGAAGAAGTTGACGAAGAATAAGAAGAAGAAGTGGAAGAGGTGGACGAAGTCGACGACGTGGACGAAGTGGATGTAGTGGACGAAGTAGACGAAGTTGACGAAGTTGAGGAAGTGGAAGAACTGGACGAACTGGAAGAAATGGACGAAGTGGACAAAGTGGAAGAAGCGGAAGACAATGAAGAACAAGAAGAACAAGAAGAACCTGAAGAAGAGGTGGAAGAAGAACAAGAAGAAGAAGTGGACGAAGTGGAAGAAGTGAAGAAGTGGAAGAAGTGGAAGAAGAAGAAGAAGAACAACAACAACAACAAGAAGTGGAAGAAGAAGAAGAAGAAGCAGAAGAAGAAGAAGAAGAACAAGAAGAAGTGGAGAAAAAGAAGAAGTGGACGAAGTGGACGAAGTGAAGGAAGTAGAGGAAGTGGACGTAGTGGACGAAGTGGCGAACAGGACGAACTGGACAAACTAGACAAACAGGAAGAACTGGAAGAAGTGGAAGAAGAAGACGAAATGGACGAAGTGGACGAAATGGACGAAGTGGACGAAGTGGACGAAGTGGACGAAGTGAACGAAGTGGAAGACGTGGACGAAGTGGACGAAGTGGAAGAAGTGGAAGAAGAAGAAGAAGAACAAGAAGAACAAGAAGAAGAAGTTGAAGAAGAACAAGAAGAAGAACTGAAAGAAGTGGAAGAAGAGGACGAAGTGGACAAAGTAGACGAATTAGAGGAACTGGATGAACTGGACGAACTAGACGAACTCGAAGAAGTGGAAGAATTGGAAGAAGTGGAAGAAGTGCAAGATGTGGACGAAGTGGAAGAAGTGGACGAAGTGGCCGAAGTGGACGAAGTGGACGAAGTGGACGAAGTGGACGAAGTGGACGAAGTAGACGAAGTGGACGAGGTGGACGAGGTGGACGAAATGGACGAGGTGGACGAAGTGGACGAAGTTGACGAAGTGGACGAACTGGAAGAAGCGGAAGAAGTTGACGAAGTGGACGAAGTGAACGAAGTGGACGAAGTAGACGAAGTGGACGAAGTGGACGAAGTGGCGAACTGGACGAACTAGAGGAACTGGAAGAAGTGGAAGAAGTGGACGAAGAGGAAGAAGAAGACGAAGTGGATGAAGTAGACAAAGTGGACGAAATGGACGAAGTGGATGAAGTGGACGAAGTGAAAGAGGTGGACGACGTGGAAGAAGTGGACGAAGTGGAAGAAGTGGAAGAAGAAGAAGAAGAAGAAGAACAACAAGAAGAAGAAGTTGACGAAGAATAAGAAGAAGAAGTGGAAGAGGTGGACGAAGTCGACAACGTGGACGAAGTGGATGTAGTGGATGAAGTTGACGAAGTTGAGGAAGTGGAAGAACTGGACGAACTGGAAGAAGTGGACGAAGTGGACAAAGTGGAAGAAGCGGAAGACGATGAAGAACAAGAAGAACAAGAAGAACAAGAAGAACCCGAAGAAGAGGTGGAAGAAGAACAATAAGAAGAAGTGGACGAAGTGGACGAAGTGGACGAAGTGCAAGAAGTGGAAGAAGTGGAAGAAGTGGAAGAAGATGAAGAACAACAACAACAACAAGAAGAAGTGGAAGAAGAAGAAGAAGAAGAAGAAGAAGAACAAGAAGAAGTGGAGAAAAAGAAGAAGAAGTGGACGAAGTGGACGAAGTGAAGGAAGTAGAGGAAGTGGACGTAGTGGACGAAGTGGCGAACTGGACGAACTGGACAAACTAGACAAAGAGGAAGAACTGGAAGAAGTGGAAGAAGAAGACGAAATGGACGAAGTGGACGAAGTAGACGAAATGGACGAAATGGACGAAGTGGACGAAGTGGACGAAATGGACGAAGTGGAAGACGTGGACGAAGTGGACGAAGTGGAAGAAGTGGAAGAAGAAGAAGAAGAACAAGAAGAACAAGAAGAAGAAGTTGAAGAAGAACAAGAAGAAGAACTGAAAGAAGTGGAAGAAGAGGACGAAGTGGACAAAGTAGACGAATTAGAGGAACTGGATGAACTGGACGAACTAGACGAACTCGAAGAAGTGGAAGAATTGGAAGAAGTGGAAGAAGTGCAACATGTGGAAGAAGTGGAAGAAGTGGACGAAGTGGCCGAAGTGGCCGAAGTGGAAGAAGTTGACGAAGTAGACGAAGTGGACGAGGTGGACGAGGTGGACGAAATGGACGAGGTGGACGAAGTGGTCGAAGTTGACGAAGTGGACGAACTGGAAGAAGCGGAAGAAGTTGACGAAGTGGACGAAGTGAACGAAGTGAACGAAGTGGACGAAGTGGACGAAGTGGACGAAGTGGCGAACTGGACGAACTAGAGGAACTGGAAGAAGTGGAAGAAGTGGACGAAGAGGAAGAAGAAGACGAAGTGGATGAAGTAGACAAAGTGGACGAAATGGACGAAGTGGATGAAGTGGACGAAGTGAAAGAGGTGGACGACGTGGAAGAAGTGGACGAAGTGGAAGAAGTGGAAGAAGAAGAAGAAGAACAAGAACAACAAGAAGAAGAAGTTGACGAAGAATAAGAAGAAGAAGTGGAAGAGGTGGACGAAGTCGACGACGTGGACGAAGTGGATGTAGTGGACGAAGTAGACGAAGTTGAGGAAGTTGAGGAAGTGGAAGAACTGGACGAACTGGAAGAAGTGGACGAAGTGGACAAAGTGGAAGAAGCGGAAGACGATGAAGAACAAGAAGAACAAGAAGAACAAGAAGAACCCGAAGAATAGGTGGAAGAAGAACAAGAAGAAGAAGTGGACGAAGTGGAAGAAGTGGAAGAAGTGGAAGAAGTGGAAGAAGAAGAAGAAGAACAACAACAACAACAAGAAGTGGAAGAAGAAGAAGAAGAAGAAGAAGAACAAGAACAAGAAGAAGTGGAGAAAAAGAAGAAGAAGTGGAGGAAGTGGACGAAGTGAAGGAAGTAGAGGAAGTGGACGTAGTGGACGAAGTGGCGAACTGGACGAACTGGACAAACTAGACAAACAGGAAGAACTGGAAGAAGTGGAAGAAGAAGACGAAATGGACGAAGTGGACGAAGTGGACGAAATGGACGAAATGGACGAAGTGGACGAAGTGGATGAAGTGAACGAAGTGGAAGACGTGGACGAAGTGGACGAAGTGGAAGAAGTGGAAGAAGAAGAAGAAGAACAAGAAGAACAAGAAGAAGAAGTTGAAGAAGAACAAGAAGAAGAACTGAAAGAAGTGGAAGAAGAGGACGAAGTGGACAAAGTAGACGAATTAGAGGAACTGGATGAACTGGACGAACTAGACGAACTCGAAGAAGTGGAAGAATTGGAAGAAGTGGAAGAAGTGCAACATGTGGAAGAAGTGGAAGAAGTGGACGAAGTGGCCGAAGTGGCCGAAGTGGCCGAAGTGGAAGAAGTGGACGAAGTAGACGAAGTGGACGAGGTGGACGAGGTGGACGAAATGGACGAGGTGGACGAAGTGGTCGAAGTTGACGAAGTGGACGAACTGGAAGAAGCGGAAGAAGTTGACGAAGTGGACGAAGTGAACGAAGTGAACGAAGTGGACGAAGTGGACGAAGTGGACGAAGTGGCGAACTGGACGAACTAGAGGAACTGGAAGAAGTGGAAGAAGTGGACGAAGAGGAAGAAGAAGACGAAGTGGATGAAGTAGACAAAGTGGACGAAATGGACGAAGTGGATGAAGTGGACGAAGTGAAAGAGGTTGACGACGTGGAAGAAGTGGACGAAGTGGAAGAAGTGGAAGAAGAAGAAGAAGAACAAGAACAACAAGAAGAAGAAGTTGACGAAGAATAAGAAGAAGAAGTGGAAGAGGTGGACGAAGTCGACGACGTGGACGAAGTGGATGTAGTGGACGAAGTAGACGAAGTTGAGGAAGTTGAGGAAGTGGAAGAACTGGACGAACTGGAAGAAGTGGACGAAGTGGACGAAGTGGACAAAGTGGAAGAAGCGGAAGACGATGAAGAACAAGAAGAACAAGAAGAACAAGAAGAACCCGAAGAAGAGGTGGAAGAAGAACAAGAAGAAGAAGTGGACGAAGTGGAAGAAGTGGAAGAAGTGGAAGAAGTGGAAGAAGAAGAAGAACAACAACAACAACAAGAAGAAGTGGAAGAAGAAGAAGAAGAAGAAGAAGAACAAGAACAAGAAGAAGTGGAGAAAAAGAAGAAGAAGTGGAGGAAGTGGACGAAGTGAAGGAAGTAGAGGAAGTGGACGTAGTGGACGAAGTGGCGAACTGGACGAACTGGACAAACTAGACAAACAGGAAGAACTGGAAGAAGTGGAAGAAGAAGACGAAGTGGACGAAGTGGACGAAGTGGACGAAATGGACGAAATGGACGAAGTGGACGAAGTGGATGAAGTGAACGAAGTGGAAGACGTGGACGAAGTGGAAGAAGTGGAAGAAGAAGAAGAAGAACAAGAAGAACAAGAAGAAGAAGTTGAAGAAGAACAAGAAGAACAACAAGAACCCGAAGAAGAGGTGGAAGAAGAACAAGAAGAAGAAGTGGACGAAGTGGAAGAAGTGGAAGAAGTGGAAGAAGAACAACAACAACAACAACAAGTGGAAGAAGAAGAAGAAGAAGAAGAAGAAGAAGAAGAACAAGAAGAAGTGGAGAAAAAGAAGAAGAAGTGGACGAAGTGGACGAAGTGAAGGAAGTAGAGGAAGTGGACGAAGTGGCGAACTGGACAAACTAGACAAACAGGAAGAACTGGAAGAAGTGGAAGAAGAAGACGAAATGGACGAAGTGGACGAAGTGGACGAAATGGACGAAATGGACGAAGTGGACGAAGTGGATGAAGTGAACGAAGTGGAAGACGTGGACGAAGTGGACGAAGTGGAAGAAGTGGAAGAAGAAGAAGAAGAACAAGAAGAACAAGAAGAAGAAGTTGAAGAAGAACAAGAAGAAGAACTGAAAGAAGTGGAAGAAGAGGACGAAGTGGACAAAGTAGACGAATTAGAGGAACTGGATGAACTGGACGAACTAGACGAACTCGAAGAAGTGGAAGAATTGGAAGAAGTGGAAGAAGTGCAAGATGTGGACGAAGTGGAAGAAGTGGACGAAGTGGCCGAAGTGGACGAAGTGGACGAAGTGGACGAAGTAGACGAAGTGGACGAGGTGGACGAGGTGGACGAGGTGGACGAAATGGACGAGGTGGACGAAGTGGACGAAGTTGACGAACTGGACGAACTGGAAGAAGTGGAAGAAGTTGACGAAGTGGACGAAGTGAACGAAGTGAACGAAGTGGACGAAGTGGACGAAGTGGACGAAGTGGACGAAGTGGACGAAGTGGACGAAGTGGACGAAGTGGACGAAGTGGACGAAGTGGAAGAAGAAGACGAAGTGGATGAAGTAGACAAAGTGGACGAAATGGACGAAGTGGATGAAGTGGACGAAGTGAAAGAGGTGGACGACGTGGAAGAAGTGGACGAAGTGGAAAAAGTGGAAGAAGAAGAAGAAGAACAAGAACAACAAGAAGAAGAAGTTGACGAAGAATAAGAAGATGAAGTGGAAGAGTTGGACGAAGTCGACGACGTGGACGAAGTGGATGTAGTGGACGAAGTAGACGAAGTTGACGAAGTTGAGGAAGTGGAAGAACTGGACGAAGTTGACGAAGTGGACGAAGTGGACAAAGTGGACAAAGTGGAAGAAGCGGAAGACGATGAAGAACAAGAAGAACAAGAAGAACAAGAAGAACCCAAAGAAGAGGTGGAAGAAGAACAAGAAGAAGAAGTGGACGAAGTGGACGAATTGGAAGAAGTGGAAGAAGTGGAAGAAGAAGAAGAACAACAACAACAAGAAGAAGTGGAAGAAGAAGAAGAAGAAGAAGAAGAAGAAGAAGAACAAGAAGAAGTGGAGAAAAAGAAGAAGAAGTGGACGAAGTGGACAAAGTGAAGGAAGTAGAGGAAGTGGACGTAGTGGACAAAGTGGCGAACTGGACGAACTGGACAAACTAGACAAACAGGAAGAACTGGAAGAAGTGGAAGAAGAAGACGAAATGGACGAAGTGGACGAAGTGGACGAAATGGACGAAATGGACGAAGTGGACGAAGTGGATGAAGTGAACGAAGTGGAAGACGTGGACGAAGTGGAAGAAGTGGAAGAAGAAGAAGAAGAACAAGAAGAACAAGAAGAAGAAGTTGAAGAAGAACAAGAAGAAGAAGTGGAAGAGGTGGACGAAGTGGATGTAGTGGACGAAGTGGACAAAATTGACGAAGTTGACGAAGTGGACGAGCTGGACGAACTGGAAGAAGTGGAAGAAGTGGACAAAGTGGAAGAAGTCGAAGAAGTGGAAGAAGTGGAAGAACATGAAGAACCCGAAGAAGAGGTGGAAGAAGAACAAGAAGAAGAAGTGGAGGAAGTGGACAAAGTGGAAGAAGTGAAAGAAGAAGAAAAAGAAGAACAACAACAACAACAAGAAGTGGAAGAAGAAGAAGAACAACAACAACACCAAGAAGAAGTGGAACGCGAAAAAGAAGAACAAGTGGACGAAGTGAAGGAAGTGGAGGAAGTGGACGAAGTGGATGTAGTGGACGAAGTGGACGAAGTGGACGAAGTGAACGAAGTGGACGAAGTGCACGAAGTGGACGAAGTGGAAGAAGTGGAAGAAGAAGATGAAGAAGAAGAAGAAGAAGAACAAGAAGAAGAAGTGGAAGAAGAACAAGAAGAAGAAGTGGAAGAAGTGGAAGAAGAACAAGAAGAAGAAGTGGAAGAAGTGGACGAAGTGGACAAACTGGTCGAACTTGACGAACTGGACGAACTAGACGAACTGGAAGAAGTGGAAGAAGTTGAATAAGTGGAAGAAGTAGAAGAAGAAGACGAAGAGGATGAAGTGGACAAGTGGACGACGTGGACGAAGTGGACTGATGACAAATTTATGAACACCGAAAAATGGCGCCAAAAACTTGTTTAACCCTCAGCAAGTGTGACCGAATCGTATCAAGTAATAAACTCAGTAAGACCAAGTATCGTTCTCCCGAAGGACTCACGACATATTTAGTTATATGATTTGTTGATTATTTAAGACTTGTGAATAAATTCTTGAGGTTTCAAATGGAAATGACAATAAGTAAGCATGTATGCATGAGTTTTGATGAATGGAAAAGATTAACACAAACACTTGAACAAATTAGGTGGATGAGTATGTTGTTGGGGTAATCAATTTCATCTTATCCACTCTCGTATACTTTTAGGAAGTCATCATTCTTTTCATCAATGTTAATGCCACTCTCTACAGTAGCTTGCAAGAAAGCCTATCCTTAATTACGAATTCATACAGTTCCTAGCATCCCTAATAATTAATTCTAAAGCACAGAAGCTTAAAGGCAACCAATCCTCATATCCCTATGTCTAGGCAATATGCTATAGGGAGAATTTCCCCGGATCTAGATTTCCCTGTACGTTCCCATATGGACAAAACCAAAAATCATGACATTGAATGAGTTAAACAATGCATGCTTTAATCAAAGAGGGAAAACCCTAAGTAATGATGAAAGAAAGCATGTATCTCAAATAAGATATTTAAACACAAATTCCATATATGAGAGCTTCACAAGATTACATTGATTCCCCAACAACAATACAAAGTTTAGTTCACCATATTCATGGTGAACCTAGATGAACAATAATGAAAGAATGAAAGATAGAACCCTAGAAAGATGAGTAGGTAGCCTTAGCATCCAAGATCTTCCTCCAAGGGGTGGAAAAGTGAGTGTTTGTTTCGTCCCAGCCAAAGATACAAACCCTAGGAAGTCCTAAAGCTTATATACTATTCCAAATATTACAGAAAAGTGGGCCTAAGCCCAAAAGACCACCGCTCAGCGGTAAACTGCCGCTCAGTCTCAACTGCACTTATACCCCTCAGCGAAGCCCACGGGTGTTCCTGAGTGCCGCCCAACGGTAAACTGGCGCTGAGCGGTACTTGCGGCTTCTCTTCTTTTGCACTTTTTGAGTTCTTTTCTGATTCCATCTCTATCCTTCACTTCTTTCATCAAATTCACCTTAAAACCTGCATAAAACAATGAAATCAAGCATAAACCTGTCCAACTCTCTTATTTCTAAAAATATGAACAAAATCATGATTCTAAGCTAGTTTCTAAGTGTTTAAGGTTGCTTTTAGTATCAATTTTATGCATGAAAATAACAGTTTTTCAAAAAACTGTTATCACAACCCCAAACTTAGAACTTTGCTTGTCCTCAAGCAAACAAGATGTAACTTAATCTTCTACCAATCAATAAAATGATTCACTCCATTCAAAAATCCTCTTTTCAAGATAAGTAAGTACTTCAATTAAGCTCCTAATAAAGACTTCAATCAAGACATGCACATGCTTTAGTGTTCACAAAATCACCTAATATCCAACAAATGTTATTTTTCATGAATGATCAATCAACTAAGCATGGATGCTTATGTGCTCATGGAATCTTTTCCTCACTAGATAAAGTGTTTCACTCAAACACAAGTGTATAAAAGGTAATCACTCATTCGCTCTACTATCACAATATCACATGAATTGACTTTGCCTTTCATTTAACCATAATAAAAAACATTCACAAGTATGCATCATCACAAGGACTTTTCAATGGCTTATAATGTGGCTGGGCTAACAAGAAAATTGGTTTTTCTAGATCACAAAACCCTTGAGTTAAGAGAATCATACAGACACAATCATTCTTATTTATTCCCAACTTTCCTTTGCATTGAGCCTTGCTTTTTCTTCTCTTTTCTTTATCTTTTTCTTTTTCTTTTCTCATTCTTATTCTTAGCACTTAGCACAATGCTTTCAATTTCCCTTTCATAACTTCCCAACAACCCCAAACTTGAACATTGATCAATACCACAAAATATTTTCTACTTAACTCAAGGTAAAACTTTTCAGAAGGGGTTTTCAAATCATGTTCGAGGCTTAAGGGTTCAAAGGATAGAACACATAGTGCTCTCTTTTGTGGGCTAAACATGCATTTGGCTAATAAAAGGGTTACCAACAAATGGCCTTGATCATATGATGCATACAAGCAATTGATTCAATCATAGAAAACCTGGGCAAAATCATTCATGCTTTCAAAGTAATAACATTCAATCACAAAAACTCTAGAGCTCAAAACCTCACATATAAGCTCATTCACATTCCACATACATATCCTGCTTAGTATCATAATCACAATCACAACATCATGCATTTGTTCACAAAGCTTGTGAATCACCTGTATAAGCATATAATGTGCACAATCTCAACATCACTCAATATCAAAGCATCATCAAGGAATACTTATCATGCAATAAGTCATAAGCAAACCATCATAAAAGATAAAGTTTCAAATTGAGTACATCAATCCTATTCTAAAAACAAAAATAAATCAGTCCAAAAATATAAAACCACACAGAGGCATAACTCCTGCTCTAGTGCTGATAACATTCATCAGTAAATGCTATCTCAGCTCTTCATCAGTCTGAGCTGTCATCTGTATCCTCCTCTTCTTCCTCATCTTCAGCATCCTCAAATGCGTCATCTTCATCATCATCAACATTATCTTCATCCATCTCCATAGTTGAAGCTTCAGCTGCTCTAGCTCTGCCGCCTTGGACCTGCTCCTCTGGCCAAGCTATCACATTATGGAACTCCTCCATAGTCCACCTGTGTGCTGGAGGTGTATCATACATTCCAAATATCATCTCAGCAGTGGCCACCTACCCTCTGTGGATAGACTGCAACTGTGCACCTATAAGAGACATATACATGTCCCTCATTTGGAAAGGTTCTGCTTCATGTGTCTCAGCAGATGCCTGACTCTGTGCTTGTCCTCTTTCTCTACGAGTACGGCGTGGTGGAACTGGTTGAGTTGCCTCCTCACCTCCACAGTATTGTCTGTAATAGGCCTCATCAATTGCTTTCCTTTGCCTCTCAAATGGTGGATCAGAAGTATCCACCCCAGCTATCTTGCAAAGGTGTGTGATCAAAGAAGGATGTCCTAAGGGTGCTTTGCTGTTTGTTGTGTTAGCACACACCCTTATCTCATCAGCTATTACCTGTCCAATATTGACATTCAAGTTCCTGATCACACAGTAAAGGAGGAGTGCCCTGCTAAGAGTGATGTTTGACACATGAGAACATGGCTGAATGTTGGCATGAGAAAATGCCATCCAATACTTTGCAAGAGGATTGAAGTTAGTCCTCCTAATGGTCACCACATAACCAATTCTGTTTCTCTGAAAATGTCCTCCAAGTACACACAAAACACTCTCCACATCATCAAAATCAGTGCCTTCTTCCATACATAGAGCAAACTGGTATTGCTCACCAGCCCATACAATACCCAAGAAGTTGTTGATAGAGTCAGGATCATACCTAATAGCGTGGCCTCTAACATAGCCTAGGTAATCCTCAGCCGGATAATCACCAATCTTCCTTGCATTGGTGTAAAATTCTTTCACCACCGCTATATTGGCTGGTGCAGGGTATGTGGCTAGCTTCCCCCAATCATTTCTCAGCGATTGCTCTCCAAATTGGGGAGCAAAGTTAGGCATCATTCCAACTTTCCTCTCCATAAGGAGCCTCCTATCTTGGACCACCTTCAAATGCTTCTCATGTTTGCGAGATAGGAAACTACTAGAGTGAGGTTGTTCTGGTTCCTTTTCTTTCCTTTTGGAAGCCATGGTCTTCACTCTTTTGCCTGAAGAGGATGCCATTCCTACATCAAACACAGATTACAAAACCACAAGACATGTTGTTAATCATTAGTAAACCACAAACGACACCCTATTTCCAAGCTAAACCACCGTTGAGGGTCAAAATCACCCCTCAGCGCCACCAGTGCATCAATCCAGTACACAATTCAGCAATAATCTAAGGTTTGTCAGAGTGCCGCTCAGCAGCAATTTAGCCCTGAGCAGTGATTCTGCAGATTTTTGAAAAATGCTCTTTTAACCTTTCCTAACTCCACCCACATGCAATTTTCAATCTTCCAGATCAAAATCACTCAATTCAATCGATTCAAACATCAATTAATTCATTAAATCATGCATAGAAATCAAAACCCCTAAAAATTCATGCTTCAACAATCAAATTCATACTCAAGAACCCTAGAATGAAAAATGCTTGACATACTTGGGTGGAGATGCTAGATGAGTGGAGAATGCTTTCAAACTATGAAGAACAATGATGCTCTCTCCCAACCCCAAACTTAGATGGAAAGCTAGTTAGAAAGTGAGTGGAAGGGAGATTTTCTCAAGAGGAATGAAAGGAAAAATGTAAAGAACCTTTGGAAAAGTATGTAGGAGTGTGTGTGCAAAGAAGAATCTGAAAATAGAAGCCAAGGCGCGACTTAGGATATAAAAATACCCCAATGGGCTCGGGTTCCGCTAAGGGGCAACCTAAGCCCATTCTGCGACACTACCGCTCAGCGGCAGTTTGCCGCTCAGCGACACTTTCGGGAAGTGCTCTTTTTCTTCCTAACTTAACCTAGGTGCCTCCTACTCATGCCCCTCACTTGTTCCCTGCAATTAAATTCTCAGATCACTCATGCATCCAAATCCCTATCATGCAACTAAAGCAGAACAAACAAAAATATAATCAATCAATTGGGTTACCTCCCAGGTAGCGCTTGTTTAACGTCGCGAGCCTGACCCAAAATCTACCAACACCCATCAGTAGGTGCAAGTCTTTCTTACCAACACCCATCAGTAGGTGTAACAAACCTAGTCTCTTTGAGTAGATACTTAACCACCTAGCATCCTTCAGTAGATGCTATACCCAAAAATTTACAAAAGTAATGTCCAAGTTGATAAAAATTTACAAAACCAAAATAAAATAAAAAAAAAAATTGTCCTCAAATCACTGGAATGCCTTCCAGCAAGCGCTCTTTTAACGTCATTAGCTTGACCCAGTAAAGCTCAAGTTCCATCTTCATGGTTGATGTTCATATCACACCAACTCATCAACTTCTTCCGGTTCACTTTTCAGACTCTTCTGGAATGTGGAGACTCTAAATCTTTGTCATGAGTTTGATTGAAGTCTTTACTTATCTTGAAAAGAAGATTTTTGAATGAGTGAACCATTATAAGGATTGGTAGAAGATTGAGTTACATCTTGTTTGCTTGAGGACAAGCAAAGTTCTAAGTTTGGGGTTGTGATAACAGTTGAAAAACTGTTATTTTCATGCTTAAAATTGATACTAAAATCAACCTTTAACACTTAGAAACTAGCTTGAAATCATACTGTTGGTTATATTTTTAGAAATAAGAGAGCTGGACAGGTTTATGCTTGATTTCAGTGTTTTTATGCAAGTTTTAAGATGAATTTGGTGAAAGAAGTGAAGAAGGATAGAGATGGAATCAGAAAAGACATCAAAAAGTGCAAAAGGAGAAGTCGCAAGCACCGCTGAGCGGCAGTGTACCGCTGAGCGGCACTCAGAAGCCCACGTTGGCTTCGCTAAGGGGTGAAAAGGCCGCTGAGGGGAGAAAAACAACTCACGCACTTACCGTTGAGCGGTAGTTTACCGCTGAGCGGCACTATTTTGGGCTTGGGCCTAATTTTCTGCAATTTTAGATTGGGAGATGGTGACAACTCTCCTCTTCTCTTTCTAGGGTTTTTCTATCTCTTTCATTCTTCCATTATTGTTCATCTAGTTTCACCATGAATATGGTGAACTAAACCTTGTATTGTTGTTGGGGAATCAATCTAGTCTTGTGAGACTCTCATATATGGAATTTGTTTTAACATCTTATTTTAAGACTTATGCTTTCTTTCATCATTAGTTAGGGTTTTTCCTCTTTGCTTAATGCTTGCTTTGTTTAACTCATTCATTGCCATGATTATTGATTTTGTCGATATGCGAACGTACGGGGAAATCTAGATCCGGGGAATTTCTCCCAATAGCATATTGCCTAGACATAGGAATATGAGGCTTGGTTGTCGTTAAGCTTCTGCACTTCAGAATTAATTACTAGGAATGCTAGGAATTGTATGAACTCGTAATTAAAGATAGGCCTTCTTGCAAGGTGATTTAGATAGTGGCATTAACATTTGATGAAAAGAATGATGAATTGATGGACAAATTTATGAACACCAAAATATGATGATGGAATCCAATTCCCAGCTGGAAACGTGTAGGAAGAGGTTCCAGACCAGAGGAAACCAGTAATGAATAATGGTGCAGCGGATGGATGAATTGATGCAGTGTTTGAGGTGTTTTAATGGAGGAAAGGTGTATAGGTGAAGCCTCACAGCTCAGAGGGCCTTCCTACAGAGGAAGGAAGCTTGAGGAAAGGAGAAGAAGTAGCAATTCAAAGGTGACTTAAGAGCACAAAAGCTGGAAAACAATTTCTGCAGCATATCATTAAGCTCAAAAGTGAATCAATACAAGGAAAAGGCCCTCTTATTTATAGGTGAAGAGGAGCCTAATTTCTAATTCTAATTCCCTCCTAAATTCAAATTATTCAGATTTATTTTGATCAAGCAAAGTCCATGCCTCTGTCCAGCTCATCCAGCAAGGTGTGTGCTTCCTTCCACATCAGCCACTTCACGTGGAAAATGTTGGTGCATGCCGTAAGCACCTCCTTTTTGGCTCCTTGCTTGATTCTATTGATTAATCTTCTTGGATGGCTCAATCATAGTCTCCAAGATTTATTAATTCCTACAAAACAAAGTATAAGAGCTTTAGTTAAGAGAAGAAGGATTTTTATAAGTAACCTTCCATAGAAGCAAAATAGTATGTGGTCCTTCTTCCTCTTGAATCCTCTTTGCCATTGCTCTAGTAAGAGGTCCAATGTGCATCTTAGATGGTCTTCCATCAGACCATCCCTCTTGAAAAAGATCTGTCCTCAGATCTGCTTCATCCTGTTGATGATCTCCTATGAAAGGAATTAAATCGCAGATGTTAAAAGTAGGACTGACACCATAACTTTCAGGAAGGTCTAACATGTATGCATGATAATAGTTGAAAAACTGTTATTTTCATGATTAAAATTGACACTAAAAGCAACCTTTACACTTAGAAACTAGCTTGAAATCATGCTTTTCTTCATATTTTTAGAAATAAGAGAGCTGGACAGGTTTATGCTTGATTTCAGTGTTTTTGTGCAGGTTTTAAGGTGAATTTGGTGAAAGAAGTGAAGAAGGAGATAGATGAAATCAGAAAAGACAATAAAAAGTGCAAAAGGAGAAGCCGAAGTCACCGCTCAACGGCAGTTTACCGCTGAGCGGCACTCAGGAGATTGCGGGAGGTCCGCTGAGGGGAGCAAACAAGTCACGCACTCACCGCTGAGCGGTATTTTACCGCTGAGCGGCACTTTAATGGGCTTGGACTTGACTTTTTGTAATTTACGAATGATATATAAGCTTTAGGGTTTCCTAGGGTTAGGCATCTCTGGCTGGAACGAAGCAAACACTCTCTCTTCCACCCCTTTGAAGGAGGATCTTGGATACTGAGGCTTCCTCTTCACCTTTTTAGGGTTTATTCTTTCATTCTTTCATTGTAATTCATCTAGGTTCACCATGAATATGGTGAACTAAACTCTGTATGTTTGTTGGGGAATCAATGTAATCTTGTGAAACTCTCATATATGGAATCTGTTTTTACATCTTTTAATTAAGACTTATGCTTTCTTTTCATCATTAGTTAGGGTTTTTCCTCTTTGCTTAATGCTTGCATTGTTTAACTCATTCGATGCATGATTATTGATTTTGTCGATACGGGCACGTACGGGGAAGTCTAGATCCGGGGAATTTCTCCCAATTTTATATTGGTTGTCATTAAGCTCCTGCACTTATGAACTGATCATTAGGAATGCTAGGAATTGTATGAACTCGTGATTAGGGAGAAGCCTTCTGGAAAGGTACATTAGAGAGTGGCATTAACAATGATGATTTGACTGTTGAATTCCTAAAAATATATGAGAGTGGATAAGATGAAATTGACCCCCAACAACATTCATATCTATATTTCATTGAAAGTGTTTATCTTTTGCTTTTTGCCATTGATCAAAATTCATGCATACATGTTTATTTTCTGTCTTGCATCTTAAACCCCAAATATTTCGTTTGTAAGTCTTAGTTAATCAAGAAACCACATAACTAAACTAGGCCGTGAGTCCTTTGGGAAGAACGATACTTGGTCTAACCAAGTTTATTACTTGAACGATTCGGTCATACTTGCCGATTGAAAACAAGTTTGTGACATCATAATTTGGTGTTCATAAATTTGTCCATCAATGCATTATCATTTATCCTTTTGACCACCTTGAATGGACCATCTCCTCTTGGACTAAGTTTGGATTTCCTTTGAGAGGGAAATCTTTCCTTTCTCAAATGAAGCCAAACTAGGTCTCCTTTTTCAAAAACTATTTTCTTTCTCCCTTTGTTGTTGTATTATGCATATTTTTGAGTTTGTTTTTCAATTTGGATTTTAACTTTCTCATGTAACTTCTTGATAAACTCCGCTTTAGAAGCACCTTCTTTATGAAGAAAAGAAGATGATTCTAGAAGAGGTAGTAAATCAAGAGGTGTGATAGGGTTAAAACCATAAACAACCTCAAAAGGAGAAAGATTAGTAGTCTTGTGGACTACTCTATTATAAGCAAATTCAATATGAGGTAGATGTTCATCCCAAGATTTGTTATTTCCTCTTAATATTACCCTTAATAATGTAGATAAAGATCTATTTACTACTTCAGTTTGCCCATCAGTTTGTGGGTGACATGTAGTAGAAAATAGAAGTTCAGTTCCAAGCTTTTCCCATAAAGTTTTCCAAAAATGGCTTAGAAACTTCACATCTCTATCAGACACTATAGTTTTGGGTAAGCCATGCAATCTCACTATTTCTTTAAAGAAGAGTCTAGAGATATAGCTAGCATCATCTACTTTGTGGCAGGGTATAAAATGAGCCATTTTACTAAAACGATCTACTACCACAAATATAGAATCATACCCCCTTTGAGTTCTTGGCAATCCTAAGACAAAGTCCATGCTTATGTCCTCCCAAGGGGGATTAGCTATAGGAAGAGGTGTATAGAGTCCATGAGGCATAATTTTGGACTTAGCTTGTAAACAAGCTATACATTTAGAACAATGCCTTTGAACATCTATTCTCATGTGTGGCCAATAAAATTTACTTTTCAAAATGTTTAGAGTTTTATCAACTCCATGATGGCCCATGAGTCCTCCTCCATGACTCTCTTTGATAAGAAGTTTTCTAATGGATCCTTGGGGTATACAAAGTTTTCCTTTATTAAAAAGATACCCCTCAGAAAGATAGAATCCATCAAAAGGCTTCTTAAGACATGATGAATAAGTGGATGCAAATGTTTCATCATTTTCATATAACTCTTTTATGTCATCAAATCCTAATATTTGAGATCCTAGGGTTACTAATAATGCATGTTTTCTAGATAAAGCATCCGCAACAACATTAGTACTCCCCTTTTTGTGTTTGATGACATAGGGAAATTGCTCAAGATATTCCACCCACTTTGCATGTCTTTTGTTTAGCTTTGCTTGCCCTTTAATGTACTTGAGAGATTCATGGTCAGTGTGTATGATGAATTCTCTAGTTACCAAGTAATGCTCCCAAGTTTTCAAAGCTCTAATGAGGGCATACAACTCTTTGTCATAGGTAGGATAGTTTAAGGTAGGCCCCCTAAGTTTTTCACTAAAATAAGCTACGGGATGTCCTCCTTGTATTAAAACAGCTCCTATTCCTACCCCAGATGCATCACATTCTAGTTCAAAGGCTTTGGAAAAATCAGGCAAAACTAGAATAGGTGCATGTGTTAACTTGTGTTTCAAAGTCTCAAAAGACAACTCTTGCTTATCACCCCAAATAAAAGGCATATCTTTCTTGACTAGCTCATTTAAAGGAGCAGCTATGGTGGAGAAGTCTTTCACAAATCTTCTATAAAAACTTGCTAACCCATGAAAACTTCTCACCTCTCCTACATTTTTAGGGGTTGGCCATTCTTGTATAGCCTTGATCTTCTCTGGATCAACATGTACACCTTCTTTTCCCACTTTGAATCCAAGGAAAATCACACTTTCTTGACAAAAAGTACATTTGTCAAAGTTGGCAAAGAGATGATGTTCTCTAAGAAGAAGCAAGACTTTTCTGACATGGTTAAGATGTTCTTGAAGGCCTTGACTATAGACTAGGATATCATCAAAGTAGACCACTACAAATCTGCCTATGCATTCCCTAAGCACATGATTCATTAATCTCATGAATGTACTTGGAGCATTGGTCAAGCCAAAGGGCATGACTAACCATTCATACAAACCAAACTTGGTCTTGAAAGCAGTTTTCCATTCATCTCCTTCATGAATTCTTATCTGATGGTATCCACTTTTAAGATCAATTTTGGTGAAGAGATTTGCTCCATGTAATTCATCCAACATGTCATCTAGCCTAGGAATGGGATGCCTATACTTGACAGTTATGTTGTTGATGGCCCTACAATCTGTACACATTCTCCAAGACCCATCCTTTTTAGGGACCAACAACACAGGCACAGCACAGGGACTTAAACTCTTTTGGATCCACCCTTTGTTCAACAAGTCATTAACTTGTTTCTCTATTTCTTTTGTTTCCATAGGGTTGGTTCTATAGGCTGGCCTATTGGGTAGACTTGCCCCAGGCACCAAATCTATTTGATGTTCTATTCCCCTCAAAGGTGGTAATCCACTTGGTACCTCTTTGGGAAATATATCATCAAATTCCTTTAAAAGTTTTTGCAACCCCTTTGGTAGAGAACCAAGTTCATGAATGATTGAAACAAATGCCTCTTTGCAATAAAGAAGGAAATGAGGTTGTCCAAGAAAAAGATTTTTGGAAATATTCAAGGTTTGAGGTTGGACAACTTCATGGGCTGAGGCATGGGTTACCAAATTCTTTCTTTCTTTCTTATTTTCTTTTTTCTTTTCTCCATCCAACTTCTTCTTAAGAATGATCTGATCCTCTCTTACTTGTGAAGGTGTAAGAGGACACAAAATAATTTTCTTTCCTTTGTGTTGAATGGTGATTTTGTTGGTGACTCCATCATGTAAAGCTTGTTTATCATATTGCCAAGGTCTTCCAAGTAATATGTGCCCAGCTTCCATTGGTACTATATCACAAACAATTTGATCTTCATATTTGCCAATGGAAATAGGTACACTTACTTGTTCTTTAACTACTATTCCATCATCCTCTTTGATCCATTGAAGTTTGTAAGGTTTAGGATGAGGAGTAGTGGTTAAGCCAAGCTTTTCTACCATTCTAGAACTACAACAGTTGCAACAAGAGCCACTATCCACTATCATTGAACATGTCTTTTCTAAAACTTTGCATCTTGTGTGGAATAGGTTCTCTCTTTGTGACTGTTCTAATTCTACATGTTTACTTTCCAAGAGTCTCCTTACCATAAGTAAGTCACCATCACAAGGTAAAGCTTCTTCTTCTTCAGAAATGGATGTTTCAGACTCACTATATGAAGAACCCTCACTTTCACTCTCATGCTCAAGGATGTAAGTTGACTTTCTATTGCGGCACTCAGATGCATAGTGCCCTTTTTCCCCACATCTAAAGCACTTAGTCTCCTTACTCTTATGATCTCTTGAAGGTTCTTTGACTTTTTCTTTTCCTCTCTCTCTCTTTGTCTTCATATCTTGGCTTGGTTTGACTACCCTCCCTCTTATACTCTTTCTTATGGTAAGAACTATGAGGGTAATCTTTCTTGGTGGAGCTTTTCCTCTTTAGTTGTTGCTCAACCCTCACACAAAGTTGGACTAACTCATTGAGATCATTGTAGGGTATAAGTTCAACCCTATCTCTTATGTCATAGTTAAGTCCACTTTGAAACCTAGCTATTGTTATCCTAGGTTCTTCTCTTATCCCAGCCCTCAACATGAGTAATTCCATTTTTTGTCTATATTCCTCAACACTCATGTTCCTTTGTTGGAGTTTATGGAGTTTATTCATTATCTCCCTATCATAGTAGGCTGGTACATGCCTCCTCCTCAAGGCAGTTCTTAACTCATTCCAATATCTAATGGGAGGTAAGTGTCTTAGCCTATAATCTTTGACCAAGGCTGTCCACCAAATTAAGGCATAGCCTTCAAAGCTTAGAGAAGCCATAGTGACTCTCCTTTCATCATCTATTTGGTGGCACTCAAACAATTGTTCAACTTTCATTTCCCACTCTAGATATTCTTCCACATCATCCTTTCCATGAAAAGAAGGTAGATCAATTTTGGGCTCTCTTGGATGGTGTTCTCTCACTCTATGATGTCTTCTAGGAGGCATTTGGTAGTGGTCATCATTGTGATGACTACTATATTGCTCAAGCTCACTAGAAGATGATGATTCTTCTCTTCTCCTATGGGGAGATCTCTCTTTTCTTTTGTCTTGATTATTCAAAAGTTGACTAATCATGTCTTTTAGCTCACTAATCTCTCTATCCCTTTGTTCAAATATTTGTTGAAATTCTTCCCATAAAGAACTCTCACTATTGGGTTTGATGCTACCTTGCACACTTGATTGACTCATTCTTGTCAAATGAAAAAGGTTTTTACAAGGTTTTCAAAATATTTGACAAAGAATGAATGAAAAGATTTTCACAATTTTTCTTTGTTTTTGGTGAAAAATTTCTTAAAGAGATTCTAAAGGTGAAAGATGTATCTAAGTAGCCCCCAGGAAGAAGAGGTGAGTCACTAATGGACAAGCTTAAAAACCAAGTTCTTCCTTAGTCAGAGTTTCCTTAGAGTTATCTTTTACCTAAGTTTCTAATTAGAAATTCTTCAAATTCTTTTCAAATGTTATGGACCTATAACCAAAGAAAGGTTGACTAAATGCTATGCAATCCTATATATACCACGGAGACTTAAAAACAAAAAGATTAAGCAAGAAATTAAAGAAAGCCATAAAGATGCAAGAATGTAAATGCTAAACGGCCCTAAGTGAAAGTGCAAGTGACACTTGGAGCCCCTTGACACACTTCCACACTAAGAAAACGAAATTGCACTATTACAATGTTTAAATGTGATCTTGGAATTGCTTCAAGAGCATTTTCCCAAGTCACTTAGCCAAGAAATGAAAATCAACTTTAAACAACAAAGGTTCCGTGATATGTGGTGTAAACAAACTTAAAAGAAGGCCTAAAACTAATGTAAGCTTCACTCTCTTGCTGCTGCAGATTGCTACTCCAAAACAGGTTGCACTTCAAGCTTTTCTGGTGTATTTTTAGCTGCTGGAACAGCAGAGTTGCAGCTGCTCAAAAGCTCCCTTTTTGTTCCCACTTCAGCCCCCTTTTCACTTCCTAATATGGTGCCTCAGTAGGGAAAGGTTTCTGCTTCTGGATGCCTCACAATAGTTACCACAACACCTCAAGATTCCAGTCAAACACACCAAACAGAATTAGCAAACTGCACCAGAATTTCAAACCAGATTTTTTTTTTTTTTGAATATTTGACAATTTGGAAGCCAAGAATGGGAAATCAAATGGGGACAGGGATGGAATAACAGAAAGCACTCAAAAGGAACCTAATAATGGCACTAGAACAGATTAAGAAAGCAACAAAAACAGAAATAGCAGATCACAAACTCATCCAGACCAAACTGTTTGATATTTTACCAAAGTGTTTGTTAAAATGCCCCAATGAAAACCAGATTTGGTGTTTTGGGGTTTTTAACTGCCAAAAACTGGATTGCACGATTCAACAGGCTTTTTAACACTTGCTCTGACTTATTTTGATCATTTATTTTCAATTTAAAGTAATGAACCAGCTCTTACTACAATCCAGAAATGAATTTGAACAAGAATGACCAAAACAGTTGCTGGAAAATGATTTCTGCACCAGAAAAAGTGGATTGAAATGGTGGTTTTAAACCCAAAATTGATTGGAAGTGATTCAGCAGTTCAATTGATGCATCATACAACTTTGTATCATCATTTTAAAGATGTTTAAACATTGAAACAGCTAGAAAACAGATTGCAATGTGAATTCACTGGTGCACTTCCATTTTAAAGGCAATTTTAAGGTTTAAAAAAGCAAATCTGCATATAGGCTAGAAAATGACCAAATGAACAGTGCAAACAACTTTGGAATGACAATTTAAACTTGCTCAAATGTTGTAAATGCACAGAAATAGCAAGACTCAACAATTCACCCTTGCTATAGCCTATTTATGCAGCAAATTCCCACCAAAACAACACCAGATTTAAGAACCTTGTGGATATAAGGTTGGACAGTACACACAATGACTCTAGGGAATGTTATTATACTGAACTAAGCTAGGATTAAAGTGCTTAGTATGAATAAACTCAGACTAGACTAAGCAAAGAATGGTAGCACGGTGAAAAGCTAGAACAGAAAAAAAAAACAAACTGGACAGCAAAGGCTACTGGTTTTTAAGGCAACCAAGCTATGCTAGATGCATTTCCTTGCTTTTAATGGTCTGCCACACCTTTATCCACTTCCAATAACAGCAAACAAATGTTTACCAAGCAGCAGAATCAAATAAAATCAGCTGAAACAGATTTCAAATTTTAAAACCAGATTTGAATTTCTTGAGTAGATTTGAAACCAGAATTAGTTTCTAGTGCTTTTGCTTCCATCACCAAGGCTAGAACATGTTCTCATTGCCTTATTTGGTTGATTTAAAACTTTTCCAGCACTCTAAACTCAAATAAACCAAAATGAAACCCAACAGAACAGAAAACTAAAGTGAAACAAAATTAAAACTGCAAATATGGACTGCACAAGACTAAAACATAACTGGAATTGAAAATTAAAGATGGAAGAGATATAAACAAGAATGATTCACCGTTTAAAATGAGTAAAAACATGTATGAATACTGGAAACACAAAGAATGCAACAGGAAACACAAAATTAATAACTGGAAAAGCACAAAACAGAAACAAAATTACTCAAAACAGAACTGGAGAACTGAAACAGAGATCACAACAGAATATAGAAATGGAGTGCAAAGATGGAGGAATAGCTTAGCTCCTGGTGCGTGGATGACCTAAGCTCATGATACCACTTGATGGAATCCAATTCCCAGCTGGAAACGTGTAGGAAGAGGTTCCAGACCAGAGGAAACCAGTAATGAATAATGGTGCAGCGGATGGATGAATTGATGCAGTGTTTGAGGTGTTTTAATGGAGGAAAGGTGTATGGGTGAAGCCTCACAGCTCAGAGGGCCTTCCTACAGAGGAAGGAAGCTTGAGGAAAGGAGAAGAAGTAGCAATTCAAAGGTGACTTAAGAGCACAAAAGCTGGAAAACAATTTCTGCAGCATATCATTAAGCTCAAAAGTGAATCAATACAAGGAAAAGGCCCTCTTATTTATAGGTGAAGAGGAGCCTAATTTCTAATTCTAATTCCCTCCTAAATTCAAATTATTCAGATTTATTTTGATCAAGCAAAGTCCATGCCTCTGTCCAGCTCATCCAGCAAGGTGTGTGCTTCCTTCCACATCAGCCACTTCACTGGAAAATGTTGGTGCATGCCGTAAGCACCTCCTTTTTGGCTCCTTGCTTGATTCTATTGATTAATCTTCTTGGATGGCTCAATCATAGTCTCCAAGATTTATTAATTCCTACAAAACAAAGTATAAGTGCTTTAGTTAAGAGAAGAAGGATTTTTATAAGTAACCTTCCATAGAAGCAAAATAGTATGTGGTCCTTCTTCCTCTTGAATCCTCTTTGCCATTGCTCTAGTAAGAGGTCCAATGTGCATCTTAGATGGTCTTCCATCATATGATGTCACAAACTTGTTTTTCAATCGGCAAGTATGACCGAATCGTTCAAGTAATAAACTTGGTAAGACCAAGTATCGTTCTTCCCAAAGGACTCACGACCTAGTTTAGTTGTGTGGTTTATTGATTAGCTAAGACTTAAAGACGAAATATTTGGATTTTATATGCAAAAGACGAAAATTAAATATGTATGCATGAAGTTTTGATCAATGGCAAAAGCAAAAGATAAACACTTTCAGTGAAATATATGTATGAATATGTTGTTGGGGTTCAATTTCATCTTATCCACTCTCATATATTTTAGGAATTCAACATTCAAATCATCATTGTTAATGCCACTCTCTAAAGTACCTTTCAAGAAGGCTTCTCCCTAATCACGAGTTCATACAATTCCTAGCATTCCTAATGATTAGTTCATAAGTGCAGGAGCTTAACGACAACCAATATGATATTGGGAGAAATTCCCCGGATCTAGACTTCCCCGTACGCGTCCGTATCGACAAAACCAATAATCATGCATCGAATGAGTTAAACAATGCAAGCATTAAGCAAAGAGGAAAAACCCTAACTAATGATGAAAGAAAGCATAGATCTTAAATAAAAGATGTAAAAACAAATTCCATATATGAGAGCTTCAAAAGATTACATTGATTCCCCAACAAACATACAGAGTTTAGTTCACCATATTCATGGTGAACCTAGATGAATAACAATGAAAGAATGAAAGAGATAGAAAAACCCTAAAAAGGTGAAGAAGAAGCCTCAGCATCCAAGATCCTCCTTCAAAGGGGTGGAAGAGAGAGTGTTTGCTTCGTTTCTGCCAAAGATACCTAACCCTAGGAAACCCTAAAGCTTATATATTATTCGTAAATTACAGAAAATTAGGTCCAAGCCCATAAAAGTGCCGCTCAGCGGTAAGTGCGTGAGTCGTTTCTTCCCCTCAGCGGACCTCCCGTAAGCTCCTGATTGCCGCTCAGCGGTAAACTGCCGCTGAGCGGTGACTTCGGCTTCTCCTTTTGCACTTTTTGATGTCTTTTCTGATTCCATCTCTCTCCTTCTTCACTTCTTTCACCAAATTCACCTTAAAACCTGCACAAAAACACTGAAATCAAGCATAAACCTGTCCAGCTCTCTTATTTCTGAAAATATGAAGAAAAGCATGATTTCAAGCTAGTTTCTAAGTGTAAAGGTTGCTTTTTGTGTCAATTTTAAGCATGAAACTAACAGTTTTTCAACTGTTATCACAACCCCAAACTTAGAACTTTGCTTGTCCTCAAGCAAACAAGATATAACTCAATCTTCAAGCAATTCATATTATGGTTCACTCATTCAAAAATCCTCTTTTTAGATAAGTAAAAACTTCAATCAAACTTATGACCAAGAGTTCAATCAAGATGTGCACATGCTTTAGTGTTTCACAAAGTCAGTTAATACCCAACAAATGCTCTTTTTTCATGAATGACCAATCAATTAAGCATGGATGTTCATGTGCTTAATGGAATATTTCCTCACTAGGTAAAGTATTTCACTCAACACACAAGTGTATAAAAGGTGATCACTCATTTACTCTACTATCACAATGTCATATGAATCGTCTTTGACTTTCATTTTACCACAATCAAAAACATTCACAAGCATGCATCATCACAAGGACTTTTCAATGGCTTATAATGTGGCTGGGCTAACAAGAAAATTGGTTTTTCTGGATCGCAAAATCCTTGAATTAAGAGAATCATAACACACAACTATTCTTATTTTTCCCAACTTGCCTTTGCATTTGCATTGAGCTTTACTTCTTTTTCTTTTCTTTTCTTTTTCTTTGCCTATACTTCCTTTTTGGCTCTTCGCTCAATGTTTTTCCTTTTTCATGTTTTCCCAACAACCCCAAACTTGAACATTTAACAATACCACACAAGATTTTCTACTTAACTCAAGGTAAAGATTTTCAATCAAGGGTTTCACTGTATGTTCAAGGCTAAGGGTTCAAAGGATAGAACAATAAGTGTTTTCTTTTAGTGGGCTAACTTTATGAATTTGGCCAATAAAAAGGGTTCCAACAAACGACCTTGATCACATGATGCATGTCAACACCCAATTTCGTCCGGATGACTAAATAATATAGGTCTTTCGTTTTTTTTATTGCATCTTATTTTATTTTATGTTTTTTATGAATTTTATTATTTTATTTTGTTTTTTTTATTTCATTTGATTTTTCATATAAGTATTGTAAAAAGAAAGCAAAAAAAAAAAGAAAAAAAAAAGAAAAGGAAAAAACGGTTACTCCCTCACGCACACGGACTGCCCTTTTGCTCTCGACCACCCCTCTGCTCCGGACACCCGTAACCACCCCAACAACTTTTCCATTTTACTCCCAATTCCTCATCTCCATTGAGAGGGATCCATGATTCACCTCTAACGAAACACCTCTGCCTCCACCACGTTTTCTAACAGCACCATCATTCACACACCCGTAACCACCTAACCACTTTTCTTTTTCACTCCCAACTCCATTACCTCCAACAGATCTATCATTCACGGGGGACGATCCTCCATTACCTCCAACAGATCTATCATTCACTGGGGACGATCCTCCATTACCTCCAATACACATCACCTTCATCCCAGGCCTCAGTGGAGGAACACCTCTATTCTTTTCACACAGCGTCTTCATTGTCACCCCTCATAATTCCTCACCAAACCAGATTCAATCTCCAGAATCACTGTCCACTCCAACCTTTGTCTCACCCACGGCCAGCACCTATCATCTTCATCCCTTTCTTCTTCCTTTTCATCTTCAACACTCGAGATCAATCATACCTCCCTACCATCACTTCACAGGCATCTTTGTTTATCCACTTAAACCTGCAAGAAGAAAATCACAAAACCAGAAATGACTAAACCACTGTGAACCCTTCAATTCTTTTTCAATTTCGCCAGACCATCCTCATCCTCCTCTTCGAACCATCCTTGCGTCCATAGCAACCAAACAGAGGGAGAAGAGAAACTGAGGAAGAATGAAAGGTTTGGAACGCTACGAAGAGGGACGACGCTCTTGTCGTGAGTAACGTCGCCGATGGTCTTGGCGACGACCCGTGGCAACATCTTTTAGCTGAGCTTGAAGATCGCCGTGGTGTTTGGTTTGGGGTAGGCAAGGTCTGAGCGAGAGAAGACGAAGATGGTGGTCCGCGGCGGCGCTCCTAGCCGGTGAGGAAAAGCGACGGCCCCAGCTTGGTCGCAGCGGCGACTTGCGCAGGACAGCGACATTGACGATGCCGGCAACTTCACCGGTCCAGGTCGGTGCGGCGAGGAGCAACAGAGGCGCGAGCAACTGTGTCGCTGGCATCGCTTCACGGTGTCGGAGCTTACTTCTCTCGCTCGCGCGAAGAGAAGAAGACGAAAGGGAGCCTGGTGCCGTGGCTGGCGATGGCTTCTGCGGCGAGTGTCTTCACTACCGACGCTGTAGACCGCAGCTAACGGTGGCCTATTAGGTGGAGGCTGGGTCGTGCCCGTGAGCGGCGGAAGTGAGTGTCTCTGGTTTCTTTTGATCAGAGAAGGAGGCCATGGAGCATTGAGTGCAGATGTTGAAATGGGGGAATTGTGTAGAACCCCTAATGTTCCTGATTTGGGTTAAAGGGCTTTGGACCTAGCTTTTGGGCCACATTCTCTCTGCCTGCCACCACGCATAACTCCATTCACACCCTCATTCCATTTGGGCTTAAGCCCATTCTGTTTTTGCAAACAAAACAAAGAGAATTGGGCTTGAACATATATTTCGGGATGCACCTCCTATTTCTCATTCTTACACTCCTGACAGCATTGGCCCAAGCAAAGGAGCCTCATTTCTTCGCACCCCTGGTTTTTAATCTCTACACCCCTATTCTTGTTGGGCTGTTTCTCTTGCTTCATTTTTATGCTTTTGTTTCTTTATTTTTATTAGTATTTGTTTAGTTATTAGTCTTTACTGTATGTAACCCCTTGTATGATAACCCCACTCCTAGATCTTGTCTTTTATTTTTATCTTGGTTATTTACTGCACTTTAAATAAAAAAGAAGAAGGAAAATTATATATAAATAATAAAATCAAATAAAAGTATTTTGAAAAGGTTTAAGCACACGTGCGACCGCTCGCGTAGGCCTTGTGCTGAAAATCTTTTCCTTTTCTTTTACAAAAGTTAAAAATCAAATAAAAATATTTTGAAAAGGTTTAAGCACACGTGCGACCGCTCGCGTAGGCCTTGTGCTGAAAATCTTTTCCTTTTCTTTTACAAAAAGTGAAAAATCAAATAAATATATTTTGAAAAGGTTTTAAGCACACGTGCGACCGCTCGCGTAGGCCTTGTGCTGAAAATCTTTTCCTTTTCTTTTACAAAAAGTAAAAATCAAATAAATATATTTTGAAAAGGTTTAAGCACACGTGCGACCGCTCGCGTAGGCCTTGTGCTGAAAATCTTTTCCTTTTCTTTTACAAAAGTTAAAAATCAAATAAAAATATTTGAAAAGGTTTTAAGCACACGTGCGACCGCTCGCGTAGGCCTTGTGCTAAAAAACCTTTTCCTTTTACAAAAGTTCAAAATCAAATAAAAATATTTGAAAAGGTTTAAGCACACGTGCGACCGCTCGCGTAGGCCTTGTGCTAGAAAACCTTTTCCTTCTTTATTAAAAATACTAAAATATTCCCAGCTACAAGTAATCTTTCAGCTAGAACTACGTAACCCTGATTTCTCATTTTGAATGAGAATACGTAGGAGCAAGGTCAATCCTTGTCGGGCCCAAAAAACTAAAAAAATATATTTTGTTTATTTATAATTTTATTTTAGGGGATAGTTAAACATTTTGAAAACCACATCATATTCGCACATTTAGTTAAAGGTACTGCCTTAGGGCAGGCGTTGTAGGGTGCTAACACCTTCCCTACACGTAACCGACTCCCGAACCCAGAATATGGTTTTCGTGGACCGTGCTTTATCATTTTGAGGTTTTTCCATAGTTTTCCATAATAAACTATGGTGGCGACTCCAAAATCTCTTTTCAAAACCCGTTTCTTTTTTGGATCGTCGTCCCGTCGCGATTCCGGTTGCGACAGATGGCGACTCCACTGGGAACTTTTAGAGAGTCGAGCCATTTAATTAGATGCGCGAATTCGATGTGGTTTTGCTTTGTGTTTTTCTTTCCCTTTTCTCTATCTATACTTGATATTTAGAATAATTGCAATAATTATTGAATATTGAACCCTAGGATAGACAATATGTTTATATCTGCCTGGGAATTTTTCTGGTTGTTTTGCAGGAGAGGGTTTGGGTGTGCATAATTTCCTCCCTTCACACACACACTTTCGGCATATCATGAGTGGGGCCCTATACCCGGGTCTGAGCGTAACTTAGAATTAGAGGAGTTGTGTAGCGGTGTCACTCTGGGATGTACTTCCTGTTTGGCTATCGTGAGAACTCCAGCTAGAGTCTGTTTTCTTCATATGTGTTTCCACACCTAGTTGATTACTCGACTGTTGTGGAGATGCTATGAAGGGGGCCATAGCTCTAGTGACCATTGACCTCTAGGTTCAGGGGACCATCCTTGTGAAATTGCATATACTTGACCTTGAATCTTTAGCGTTGAACCTTATCTAGGGCACAAAGGGAGATATGTGCAGCCTTATAACCCTAATTTTGCTTAATAAAATCCAATAACTTGTACATATCACTACATCTTTTGATACATTTTGTTTTCTTTCCTTTCTTTTTCTCATGCATTTTTATGGTCTTATCACTGGTTCTAGTCGTGAAATTATAAGTTTGTGACTAAGTCTTTGAGATAAAATGGAAATTAACATAAGATATGAAGTCAAGGGGGGTTCAAGTTCAGACAGTTTAAAGGAAAGGTTAGCCATTGAAGTAAAGGAGGGTAATATGGATGGCTTGAGAGAACAGTTGAAGAAAATGAAGACAACCAAAAAGGATGCATTCAGGAAGGAGTAGGGGAATTTGTTGAGCATGTTAGAAGTTGAAGTTCAAACATCGGCCATTGCTGTGTTAGCCCAGTACTATGATCTACCACTAAGATGTTTCACTTTTCGGGATTTCCAATTGGTGCCTATGATGGGAGAACTTGAGCAAATCTTAGAATTACTTCTCAAGGGCAAAACTCCATACAAATACCTTGGACATTATACCTCTATCTTGCAACTAGCAAGAATCATAAAAGTACAACCTTGAAGTTGGAGAGTGAATTCATATTTACAACAAGGGGCCTTATTCAAGGATGCCTAGAGTGGTTCTTGCATTGATTGACCCAGGAGGAAAAATGGGAAACATTCATGAATGTACTGGCTTTTATCCACTATGGTGTCTTTCTCTTTCCTAATACCATGGAGTTGATCGACTGTGCTGCCACGAATGCATTTGCGGGATACAAAGTTCGCGCTGTGACGCCGATTCTATCGTCCTAGCCAAATCTTATGGAACCCTTTAGTCAATGTTGTGAGCCAAGGAGAAGGAGGATGTTACATTGTCTACCAATGTTGTACCTGTGATTCATCTCTCGCATGAGTAAGGGAGCCTTGAATGCTACAGGTCTTGTGGAGGAGTTACTACAATGTAAACCAGAAATTGAAGGGGCAAATGAATGGGTGCAGCTCTGCGAAAGCTTATAAAGAAAATTTAAATGGCGTGTTTTCTTAGCAACAAAGATCGTGTATCATACACCATTGCGGGAGTTATCCTGATGTCCCCCTCATGGGTATCCGATGTTGTATTAATTATAATCCTATGTCAGCACAAAAACAATTCTGGGTATCCTGTGAGAGGATCGCCCACGCCTGCATCTCTTGCCACACGGCAAATCATATGAGAAATGGATATTTGCTGAAATGCTCCATCAAGTTAAGGACGCTTGGGGGAAATGTTGTTCGCTTCGAGGAAAGGCCCAAGATCATGGAGTTTTGATGAAGGTGCCCTTAGCCAATAGACCACAGAGAGGGTTAAGACAATCAAGTTGTCATTCAATGTAATTTCTCCGGACCCAAATTGTGAAAAGTAATTTCACACTGCTGAGCAGCGTGTGAAAGCAGCAGTGGGAAAACTAGAGAAGAAATGTCACCGAGCTAAGAAAAAAGGCATCAAGGATTAGTAATTCATATGAAGAAGCATATTGTTGAACAAGGGGGAATTGAAAGAGAAGTCTCTCATAAGTAGCTCCCCTCGTCAGTGAAGCCATTGAAGGTGTTCTAAAGTTATTAACTGATGTTGAGTCTGCCATGCCGATCTTTAACCCGCCTAAGGGGATTGAACTTTCTTCAATCATTGCAAGAAACTGATCGGAGAAATGAAGAATCTGATGGATGGGGCCCGAGTCAGTTGACCAAGACTGCCTATGACTCACTTTTTCGGAACTTCTGAATAATGAGCCACCCTATTGACTCTGTTTCATGTTAATTTCCAAACTATACCGGGGCAATATTTTCATAACCTTATAATTTCCGACTAGAGTATTTGAACTACATTGTCTCTTCTTTTTCTTTTCATTTTCATTTTCTTTTTCTTAATTTGTTTCATCTAATAAAAAAAAAACTTTAAAAAAAATATATACGGCTAAACATCCAAGATACCCTAAAGGACTCGAACCATTTATCAAATCTTGGAGAACCAAGGAGAAGTTCAAGAAGGGATGGAAGCCGGTGTCCAACAATGGAATGAGCAAATGAGTTGAATTCTAGAGCTTCTGAATGCCTTGCAAAGCCTTGTAGATTCGCGCGCATCACGAGCGCAACAAAGAGTTCCAGGAGCACAAATTTTCCCTCCTTATGGTCTTCCTGAATTACACTACACCCTTGGGAATGGACTCGGGACAACTTTGCATTCAAAAGGCCAAAACTAATACAGTGAAGGAGGAAACAAGCTTAGGGCAACCACTTTCATGGTCCTTACCGAAATGATTCGGCCCAGTGTTGTGAGCAAGACAATGACGAAGCGACCCGAGTTGAAATCTTCTCCTCGTGTCGTTACGCCAATGGATGTTGAGGCTGACAGACATAAATTTGAAATGTTGGAAAAGGGCGAGAGTCATAAAAGTTGGAGAAAGCCTTAAGTTTGAAAATGTTGTAGGGCTATGCTTAGTCCTAGATGTGGTGATACCTCCCAAAGTATAGATGAAAATGAGATACCACTTGTCTTAAGACCCATCTCATGACATATGGGAAGAAAATGGTTGTTCATGCATGTGATGAAAGTCGCTAATTCATTTTTCCCTAGATAGTTTGGTTGGCATGACACCAAACTGGGGCACTCATCTTGAATCTTCGTGCATCCGGTCTTGGGAGGATCCGGTGGATGCTTTCTCGAGGTAGTACAAGTACAACCTGGATGTAGTACCTGGCTGACTACAACTGTCGAGCATGGTGAAGAAGGAGTCAGAATTGTTCAAAGAATATACTTAAAAGAGGAAAGAGATTGCTGCTCAAGTAGGGTATCCTATGAGTGAGAAGGAAATGGTTGTCATGTTCTTAAAAACTTTACAATCACCCTTCTATGAGCATATGGTGAGCAGTATTTCCTCAAACTTTGCAGACTTGAGGATGCTTGGAGAAAGAATTGACATTAATGTGAGGAAAAATCCGCTCAAGGTCCTACCATGGCAGTGAATGTGAACGAGTCTGGTCTAAGCTTGGGATGAGGAGAGAAGAAAGAGCTCAATCACATCCCACCGCTCAAATATCGTTGGCCTACCCTTTGAAACCAGCCTGAGGAAAAATTGGAGACTCGACCAAAACTCAACTTCCTACCAAGCCGCCAGGCAAAAAAATGTTGATCAAGACGAAAGGCATATGAGTTTCACTCCTAACCTTCAGACTTATGCAACATTTCTTCCAAGTCTCCTGCATGACAAGGCTCGGTCTCTACTTGTTACATGAAGCCTTTAAAGCCTCAATACCTAAAGACTCGTGATGCAAAAGGTGATTACCATGGAGTGGCTATCTGTCATTCCACCAAAAGTGTTGGTTGTTCAAGTGTAAAGGCAAACTTTGATTCATTCAAGATGATTAAAGTGTGAAGAAAGTTAACCCAGACACTGAGGTAAGGCTTGAGAATGCCTCTACAAATGCCATGAAGAAACGAAGTGGGCTTTAAGATCACACAAGAAATCATAAGTCATTGTACAAGTGAATTTAATGTTGTGGAGTGTCTTGCTACTGGGAAGTATGCTCATCGGTATCACGTCTTCATCCATGACTTTGGATGCGAGCATTCACTACAGGGTTTCTCCAAGTAGTGCTGGAAATCGAGTCCTGAAAGGGTATCGTGGAAAAAAGGAAAACAAAATTGAAAAAAAAATGAAATGAAGTCAATCTTGAGTCATTTATCTTTCTTGCAAATCGTCAAACTTTTGTTTTTCGAAAATAGAAAAGAGCAAAAGAAAAAATGATGAATAATCAAAAGGAAAATTGGGATGTCAAGTTTTTCTAAGGTCAAGTGTTTAAGCAAAAAATAACAATTTGACGCTTTCTCCCGAGATGTTTGTGCGCATTTTGCTTGAAAACCTTCACCCTTCACTGTTCCAAAATAAAGGATGTTCCCCAACAAACACCGTCACTGCCCTTAGTAATGATGTAAGCCTTTACACTGGGGCAGATTGGCCTGGCCAAAATTTTCCTTGCTTGCGCTAGTTGGGTGATCCCTGAATCCATTGAGACAAACAAAAGAACTTCCAAAAAGAGAATAAGTCCACTAGATTGAAAACCCGAAAGGGCAGTCTGTAAAGAAAAAAACAACTCATGTTGAGGTCATCTAATCGTAGAGTTAATCTTTTGAAAATAAAGCAATCAGAGTTCAAAATGATGTGTGGCCTCCCTTCTTTATCCAAAAAAAAAAAAAAAAAAACAACAAAATATAACCATTGTTACCCCGTTTGAGCAAAAAACAAATCCCTTTTTCAAAATTATTCCCAAGCAAGGGTTGTCATCAGTATGAGTCAACTTAGGAAGCAATTGAAGAGCACTCAATGATCAAACGGAGGATTCTTTCAAAAGGGTAACCAAAAACAAAAAAAAAAAAAAGAGAACAAAAAATCACAAAGTGATGATGAAAAAAATAAAAAAATGGAGTTCAAGAAAAGCAAAGTGCTCAAAATGTCAAATAGTTGACACAATGCCAGATGACAACCCTTGCTTCAAAAAAATGTATCCGATAAGCATTCATTTGGGCCTTTAACCTTTTCTTTCGATACCTTCTAGCCCTAGCCACATTACAAGCCTAATAAAGCCCACACAGATTGAATAATGTTTGCTCAAATTTTCATAAAGCTTAATTTTGCGATAAGACAAAATGACTTGCAATGTGTCCAAAAAAAAAAAGAAAAAAAAAAAGAAAAAAAAAAAAAAAAAAAAAAAAACAAAAACAAAAACTTTGAAAAAAAAAGAAAAGAAAAAAAAGTAATGTCTCAGGAATAAGGGATCTCTTTGCCAACTAAGCAAAAGTATGCAAAAGCAAATCAGACCAATTGGGGGCACCCTTTTAGCTTATCTTTTTCATGCCCACTACCTCTTCCAAACATAATCTCGTGCCAAAAACTGGGGCAGCTTTGTGAGTCTCCCAAGAGTTTTTTTATCAACCCATAATTTCAAGACTGGGGCAGCTTTGTGAATCTCATTTGAATTTTTCACCCGAATTTTCAAAGATCCATACCCCATGTTCATTTTCCCAAACACCAAACTGGGGCAGCTTTTGGGTGTCTCGTTTCCTTTAAGCAATGTATAAGGAATGATGTGCTTATGTGGCTGTCCCAGACTTCTCCAAACCATTTTAAATAGCTCACATCCTTCACTTGCCAGTAAATTCAAGCATGTGTGCGTCGATGTCTCGAAAGAAAAAGTCAGAATGTAATCATATCAAACATTAGACCTCGAATGTATGACATTCCTCAATTTCACAAAAACACTGAAAATAAAGATCAGTTTGATGATGATTGCAAGTAAGATGAATGACTTAAGCAAAAAAAAAAAAAAAAAAAAAAAAAAAAAAAAAAAAATTAGATGAAACACAAAACAAAGCAAATGTTTTCCATATGTGTGCATACATCAAAAGAAATTCTTTCAGATCAAAACCCTCTTCATTCATATGAATGGTTGTCAAATCCTTCTTCAAAAATACAAAAAGAATAACATTATGGTCTTATCTTCAAGTCATGTTGTTTCTTGTTGATAATTTTTTCTCTCATTTGGGGTTTTAATACACATCTTTACACCCTGTTCAGCATTTTACAATGGTTTTTTACGCCTTGTTTCCCATATCCTCATGTCAGGACATTCTCTTTAGCGAATGGTCACTGATGCCTTTTCAAGAATCAAATTTCTGTCAAAATTTCAAAAAAAAAAAAAAAAAAAAAAAAAAAAAGAGGCATTTCATAAAATTACAAATTTCAAGAATTTCAAAATTTGAAAGCCCAGTTTCCATACTGGCCCCCAAGCCCAGTTTCCATACTGGCCCCCAAGCCCAGTTTCCACACTGGCCCACAAGCCCAGTTTCCACACTGGCCCAAAAGCCCAATTTTCACACTGGCCCCCAAGCCCAGTTTTCACACTGGCCCCCAAGCCCAGTTTCTACACTGGCCCCCAAAGCCCAGTTTTCATACTAGCCCCCATAAGCCCAGTTTTGCATGGCACCCTAAACTCAAGTTTTTCTTTCTGTCATCGGCCCTCTGCATGGCAATGGTCAGATTTTAAATTTCTGTTCTGTGAGTTTGGCCCTCTGCGAGGCAATGGTCAAATCCAGATTTTAGTTTTCTGTTATCGACCCTCTGCATGGCAATGGTCAGATTTTAAATTTCTGTTCTGTGAGTTTGGCCCTCTGCGAGGCAATGGTCAAATCCAGGTTTTAGTTTTCTGTTATCGACCCTCTGCATGGCAATGGTCGGATTTAAATTTCTGTTCTGTGAGTTTGGCCCTCTGCGAGGCAATGGTCAAATCCAGGTTTTAGTTTTCTGTTATTGACCCTCTGCATGGCAATGGTCAGATTTTAAATTTCTGTTCTGTGAGTTTGGCCCTCTGCGAGGCAATGGTCAAATCCAGGTTTTAGTTTTTTGTAACGGCCCTCTGCTTGGCAATGGTCGGATTTAAATTTCTGTTCTGTGAGTTTGGCCCTCTGCGAGGCAATGGTCAAATCCAGGTTTTAGTTTTCTGTCATCGGCCCTCCGCATGGCAATGGTCGGATTTAAATTTCTGTTCTGTGAGTTTGGCCCTCTGCGAGGCAATGGTCAAATCCAGGTTTTAGTTTCCTGTTATCGGCCCTTTGCATGGCAATGGTCGGTTTTAAATTTCTGTTCTGTGAGTTTGGCCCTCTGCGAGGCAATGGTCAAATCCAGGTTTTAGTTTTCTGTTATCGGCCCTCTGCATGGCAATGGTCGGTTTTTAAATTTCTGTTCTGTGAGTTTGGCCCTCTGCGAGGCAATGGTCAAATCCAGGTTTTAGTTTTTTGTTATCGGCCCTCTGCATGGCAATGGTCGGATTTAAATTTCTGTTCTGTGAGTTTGGCCCTCTGCGAGGCAATGGTCAAATCCAGGTTTTAGTTTTCTGTTATCGGCCCTCTGCATGGCAATGGTCGGTTTTTTAAATTTCTATTTTGTGAAGTTTGGCCCTCTGCGAGGCAATGGTCGAACTCTCTGTGTTGCATCGAGACACTTTTCTTTGAATTCAATTATCGTATCTGCTTGGATAATTTTTTTTTTCTTTTTTTCTTCCATCTTTCTCTTTTGGAAATCCAGACGAAATTAGTGTTTCTTTCTTTACTTAGCTTTTACTCTGATAATACAAAAATATCAACTTTTCATATTATCTAGTAAAATCTAAGTAAAGAGGGGCAGCTGTCAACACCCAATTTCGTCCGGATGACTAAATAATATAGGTCTTTCGTTTTTTTTATTGCATCTTATTTTATTTTATGTTTTTTATGAATTTTATTATTTTATTTTGTTTTTTTTATTTCATTTGATTTTTCATATAAGTATTGTAAAAAGAAAGCAAAAAAAAAAGAAAAAAAAAAAGAAAAGGAAAAAACGGTTACTCCCTTACGCACACGGACTGCCCTTTTGCTCTCGACCACCCCTCTGCTCCGGACACCCGTAACCACCCCAACAACTTTTCCATTTTACTCCCAATTCCTCATCTCCATTGAGAGGGATCCATGATTCACCTCTAACGAAACACCTCTGCCTCCACCACGTTTTCTAACAGCACCATCATTCACACACCCGTAACCACCTAACCACTTTTCTTTTTCACTCCCAACTCCATTACCTCCAACAGATCTATCATTCACGGGGGACGATCCTCCATTACCTCCAACAGATCTATCATTCACTGGGGACGATCCTCCATTACCTCCAATACACATCACCTTCATCCCAGGCCTCAGTGGAGGAACACCTCTATTCTTTTCACACAGCGTCTTCATTGTCACCCCTCATAATTCCTCACCAAACCAGATTCAATCTCCAGAATCACTGTCCACTCCAACCTTTGTCTCACCCACGGCCAGCACCTATCATCTTCATCCCTTTCTTCTTCCTTTTCATCTTCAACACTCGAGATCAATCATACCTCCCTACCATCACTTCACAGGCATCTTTGTTTATCCACTTAAACCTGCAAGAAGAAAATCACAAAACCAGAAATGACTAAACCACTGTGAACCCTTCAATTCTTTTTCAATTTCGCCAGACCATCCTCATCCTCCTCTTCGAACCATCCTTGCGTCCATAGCAACCAAACAGAGGGAGAAGAGAAACTGAGGAAGAATGAAAGGTTTGGAACGCTACGAAGAGGGACGACGCTCTTGTCGTGAGTAACGTCGCCGATGGTCTTGGCGACGACCCGTGGCAACATCTTTTAGCTGAGCTTGAAGATCGCCGTGGTGTTTGGTTTGGGGTAGGCAAGGTCTGAGCGAGAGAAGACGAAGATGGTGGTCCGCGGCGGCGCTCCTAGCCGGTGAGGAAAAGCGACGGCCCCAGCTTGGTCGCAGCGGCGACTTGCGCAGGACAGCGACATTGACGACGCCGGCAACTTCACCGGTCCAGGTCGGTGCGGCGAGGAGCAACAGAGGCGCGAGCAACTGTGTCGCTGGCATCGCTTCACGGTGTCGGAGCTTACTTCTCTCGCTCGCGCGAAGAGAAGAAGACGAAAGGGAGCCTGGTGCCGTGGCTGGCGATGGCTTCTGCGGCGAGTGTCTTCACTACCGACGCTGTAGACCGCAGCTAACGGTGGCCTATTAGGTGGAGGCTGGGTCGTGCCCGTGAGCGGCGGAAGTGAGTGTCTCTGGTTTCTTTTGATCAGAGAAGGAGGCCATGGAGCATTGAGTGCAGATGTTGAAATGGGGGAATTGTGTAGAACCCCTAATGTTCCTGATTTGGGTTAAAGGGCTTTGGACCTAGCTTTTGGGCCACATTCTCTCTGCCTGCCACCACGCATAACTCCATTCACACCCTCATTCCATTTGGGCTTAAGCCCATTCTGTTTTTGCAAACAAAACAAAGAGAATTGGGCTTGAACATATATTTCGGGATGCACCTCCTATTTCTCATTCTTACACTCCTGACAGCATTGGCCCAAGCAAAGGAGCCTCATTTCTTCGCACCCCTGGTTTTTAATCTCTACACCCCTATTCTTGTTGGGCTGTTTCTCTTGCTTCATTTTTATGCTTTTGTTTCTTTATTTTTATTAGTATTTGTTTAGTTATTAGTCTTTACTGTATGTAACCCCTTGTATGATAACCCCACTCCTAGATCTTGTCTTTTATTTTTATCTTGGTTATTTACTACACTTTAAATAAAAAAGAAGAAGGAAAATTATATATAAATAATAAAATCAAATAAAAGTATTTTGAAAAGGTTTAAGCACACGTGCGACCGCTCGCGTAGGCCTTGTGCTGAAAATCTTTTCCTTTTCTTTTACAAAAGTTAAAAATCAAATAAAAATATTTTGAAAAGGTTTAAGCACACGTGCGACCGCTCGCGTAGGCCTTGTGCTGAAAATCTTTTCCTTTTCTTTTACAAAAAGTGAAAAATCAAATAAATATATTTTGAAAAGGTTTTAAGCACACGTGCGACCGCTCGCGTAGGCCTTGTGCTGAAAATCTTTTCCTTTTCTTTTACAAAAAGTAAAAATCAAATAAATATATTTTGAAAAGGTTTAAGCACACGTGCGACCGCTCGCGTAGGCCTTGTGCTGAAAATCTTTTCCTTTTCTTTTACAAAAGTTAAAAATCAAATAAAAATATTTGAAAAGGTTTTAAGCACACGTGCGACCGCTCGCGTAGGCCTTGTGCTAAAAAACCTTTTCCTTTTACAAAAGTTCAAAATCAAATAAAAATATTTGAAAAGGTTTAAGCACACGTGCGACCGCTCGCGTAGGCCTTGTGCTAGAAAACCTTTTCCTTCTTTATTAAAAATACTAAAATATTCCCAGCTACAAGTAATCTTTCAGCTAGAACTACGTAACCCTGATTTCTCATTTTGAATGAGAATACGTAGGAGCAAGGTCAATCCTTGTCGGGCCCAAAAAACTAAAAAAATATATTTTGTTTATTTATAATTTTATTTTAGGGGATAGTTAAACATTTTGAAAACCACATCATATTCGCACATTTAGTTAAAGGTACTGCCTTAGGGCAGGCGTTGTAGGGTGCTAACACCTTCCCTACACGTAACCGACTCCCGAACCCAGAATATGGTTTTCGTGGACCGTGCTTTATCATTTTGAGGTTTTTCCATAGTTTTCCATAATAAACTATGGTGGCGACTCCAAAATCTCTTTTCAAAACCCGTTTCTTTTTTGGATCGTCGTCCCGTCGCGATTCCGGTTGCGACAATGCAAAACAAGCAATTGATTCAATCATAGAAAACCTGGGCAAAGTCATTCATGCTTTCAAAGTAATAACATTCAACAATAACAACTCTGGAGCTCAAAACCTCACATATAAGCTCATTCACATTTGACATACACATCCTGCTTAATTTCACAATCGCAATCATAATATCATGCATTTGTTCACAAAGTTTGTGAATCACCTGTATAAGCATTTTAATGTGCACATCATCTCAACATCAATCAATCAATAAGCATCATTCAGCATTACTTATCACACAATCACAGTTAATAGCAAACCATCACAAGAAACCAGGTTTCCAATAGAGTACATCAAACTCTAATCTAAAAACATACAATACTTACAGAATACTGGGTTGCCTCCCAGTAAGCGCTTGTTTAACGTCACGAGCCTGACCCAGACTTTCAAGGATCAACCAACAACATCATTGTGGAAAATTGTTGCACCTCTCCCCCTAGATAGGGTTTGAGACGTTGACCATTCACAACCCAACTTCTCTGTGGATCATCAGCAGCTGGATTAAATATTTCAATTGCTCCATGCGGATGCACTTCTTTTATCACATATGGTCTTGACCATTTTCACTTCAGCTTCCCAGGAAATCCTTCAATCTTGAATTGAACAATAGTACCTGTTGTCCTGGATTGAAAACTCTATTCACCAACTTCCTGTCATGATAAAATTTAATTTTGTCTTTGTAAGCCTTGGATGAATCATATGCATCTAATCGCATTTCTTCAAGCTCCAAAATCTGCCGTCTGCGTGTGCATTGAGTTTCATAAGGATCAAAATTCAAGAATTTCAAAGCCCATAATGCTCTATGCTCCAATTCTACTGGCAAATGACATGCTTTCCCATAGACTAATTGAAATGGTGATAATTCCATAGACGTCTTCATTGCTGTCCTATAAGCCCAAAGAGCATCATCCAATTTGAGAGACCAATCCGTTCTTGATGAAGTCACTGTTAGACACCTCAACTTGTCCATTAGTTTGTGGATGATAAGGTGCAGCTACCTTATGTTTTACTCCATAGTGTTTGAGTACTTTCTCTAGCTGATAATTGCAAAAATGAGATCCTCCATGACTGATCAACACTCTTGGAGTGCCGAAACGTGAGAATATCTGCCTCTTCAAGAATTTAATTACCGTGCTAGCATCATTTTTAGGACAAGCTAATGCTTCCACCCATTTACTCACATAATCTACTGCTACCAGAATATATTCATTGTTGAAAGATGGAGGAAAGGGTCCAACAAAATCAATACCCCAACAATCAAAAACTTCAACCTCTAAAATACCTTGTAAAGGCATCTCAAGACGTTTAGTGATTGTCCCTGCTCTTTGACATTTATCACAATTTCTAGCATGATTTTGGGCATCTTTAAACAAAGTTGGCCAATAAAATCCTGATTGAAGAACTTTGCTGCTGTTCTTTCTCCATTAAAATGTCCTCCATAAGGTGAATCATGATAATGCCAAAGAATTCCTTCTGCTTCTTCATTTGTAACACATCTCCTCAGAAGATTATCTGCTCCAATTTTGAACAAATAAGGATCATCCCAAACAAACTGCTTGGCATCATGCAAAAATTTCTTTCTTTGTTGCCAAGTTAAGTCTTTCGGCATGACCCTTGCAGCTTTGAAATTGGCCATATCAGCAAACCAGGGTCTCTGCTGAATATACATGAGTGATTCATCTGAAAAAGATTCCCAGATTTCAGACTCCTTGCTAGTTACCTCATTGTTAACTAACCGTGACAAATGATCATCAATTAAGTTTTCACTTCCTTTCTTATCACGGATGTCTACATCAAATTCTTGCAATAGTAATACCCATCTAATCAGACGTGGCTTAGAATCTGGTTTTGTCAACAAATATTTTATAGCTGCATGATCTGTGTAGACAGTCACCTTGGACCCAATAAGATAAGGTCTAAATTTCTCTAGAGCATACACAATAGCAAGAAATTCTTTCTCTGTGGTAGCATAATTCAATTGAGCATCATTCAGAACCTTGCTAGCATAATAAATTGGATGAAACTTTTGTTCTTTCCGCTGGCCAAGGACAACTCCTATTGCATAATCACTTGCATCACACATTAATTCAAAGTTTTGATTCCAATCTGGCGCTACAATTACTGGAGCTGACACTAACTTCTTCTTCAATGTATCAAAAGCTTTCAGACATTCTTCATTCATTACAAAAGGCGCATCCTTCATCAAAAGATTACTCAATGGTTTAGCAATTTTTGAGAAATCTTTGATGAATCTTCTATAAAACCCAGCATGACCAAGAAAACTTCTAATCCCCTTTACATTTGTTGGTGGAGGTAGTTTCTCAATGACTTCTACTTTAGCTTTGTCTACCTCAATTCCTTTAGCAGAAATTTTATGCCCCAATACAATTCCTTCAGTTACCATGAAATGACATTTCTCCCAATTAAGAACAAGATTTGTCTGAACACATCTTTTGAGGACAGTGTTCAAATTAGCCAAACATCTTTGGAAAGAATCTCCAAAAACTGAGAAATCATCCATGAATACTTCAATGCATTTTTCTAAGAGATCTGCAAAAATTGCCTGCATACACCTCTGAAATGTAGCTGGAGCATTACATAATCCAAAAGGCATCTTTCTATATGCAAAGATACCAAAAGGACAAGTAAAAGCCATCTTCTCCTGGTCTTTTGGATCTACCACAATTTGATTGTATCCCGAATATCCATCTAGAAAATAATAGAAAGCCTGCCCTGATAACCTTTCTAACATCTGATCCATGAAAGGAAGAGGAAAATGATCTTTCCTAGTAGCTTTATTTAGCTTCCTGTAATCAATGCACATACGCCAGCCAGTAACTGTCCGAGTAGGAATAAGTTCATTCTTATCATTATAAATTACTGTCATCCCACCTTTCTTTGGAACCACCTGTACTGGACTCACCCATTCACTGTCAGAGATTGGATAGATGATACCTGCTTCTAGTAGTTTCAACACTTCTTTTCTGACCACCTCCTTCATAATAGGATTTAACCTTCTCTGTGGTTGAGCACTTAGTTTATAATCTTCTTCCATAAAAATCTTGTGCATGCAATAAGTTGGGCTAATACCTTTGAGATCTGATATTGACCACCCAATTGCTTCTTTGTTGGCTTTCAAAATTTCTATCAACTGCTCTTCTTCTTGTAGAGATAAAGAGTTATTGATGATGACTGGCTTTGTTCCATCTTCTAGAAAAACATATTTTAGATGTGATGGCAATCTTTTTAATTCTGGTGTCTGTGCTTTGACTACTTCTTCTTTATCAATTATTTCGAATATTGGATCTTCCTCCGGACTCTTTTTCAATGTTTCCAAGTCCATCAGACATTCATCAATCAATTTCTCTTCTTCTTCATCTAAATCTTCACATGCATTAATGAGAGTTTTTTCCAATGGAGAAATATTTCGCACCATCCTTTCTTGCACCATACAAACTTCATCAAGTTCATCAAATTGAAAACATGCTTTGTCATCATTTGGATATGTCATGGCCTTGGATACGTCAAAAGTGACTTCTTCATCATCAACTCTCATTTTAAGCTTACCATTCTCTACATCAATCAGAACTCTAGCAGTCTTCATAAAAGGTCTCCCAAGAATAAGAGGAACATCACTATTCCCTTCCATCTCCATCACAATAAAATCCACTGGGAATACAAATTTGTCAACCTTTACTAGAACATCTTCAACCACTCCAGATGGATATTTAAGAGACTTGTCCGCCAATTGAAGAGCCATTCTGGTTGGTTTAATTTCCAACCCCTGAATTATTCTGCACATGGATAGCGGCATTAGATTAATGCTAGCTCCCAAATCAATCAATGCTCTTCCAACTTTCACATCTCCTATGGTGCATGGAATAGTAAAGCTTCCTGGATCTTTAAGTTTAGGAGGTAGTTTCTGTATGATTGCACTGCAGTTACCCTGTACATTGATAGTTTCCTTTTCAATATACTTGTGTTTCTTTGTGAAGAGTTCCTTCAAAAACTTTGCATATGCTGGCATCTATTGCAATGCTTCAGAAAATGGTATGGTGATCTCAAGCTTCTTAAACAACTCCATGAATCTTTCCAACTGCTTTTCTTTCTCCTTCCTTGAATAACTCTTTGGATAAGGAAGTGGCTTTTCATACTCTTTTTCTTTTTGTCTCTCCTCTCTCTCTTCTTTTTTTTCTTTTTCTCTTTCTGAACTCTTTCTTTCCACTCACATATTTCTTTTTCACTCTCACTCTCATTTTCTTTCTCTTTTCTTTCTTGTTTTCTCTCTTCTAACACTCTACCACTTCTGGTCACAACAATTTTACACTCCTTTCTGAGATTATCATGTTTCATCTTGTCAATTATTCTCTTAACATAAACCTCCATATTTTTAAATGCAGCATCTACATTCTGACAATAAGACGCATTTGTCTTCAAGAATCTTTGGAAAGTCTCTTCAAGTTTTGTTGTTTTCTCAATTGGAGTAGATTGCATTTGCCACTTTTGTTATTGCACTTGAACCATTGAGACCTGTTGTATTTCCTGTGTTATTTGAGAAAGCTTCATAATTACCTCTTCAAGCTGTTGAGATATAATTCTATTTTGAATAAGCAAAGCATCATTTGACTGTAACAACTCCTTCTGACTATGATATCCTCTTTCAATGTTGAATTCGTTGTCACTAATAGCCATATTTTCAATAATTTCAGTTGCTTCCTCTGGAGTTTTCCATTTAATGTTTCCTCCTGCTGAGGCATGAAGCATCATCTTAGTTTGTGAACCAAGACCTCCAAGGAAAGTTAGGACTACTTGTTCTTCTTTGAAACCATGCATGGGCGTTTTTTGTAACAGGCTTTTATATCTGTCCCATGCATGCCCCAGTGATTCTTCCATGCCCTGCTTAAATGAAGATATCTCTTGCTTGCCTTTTATCCTCTTAGATTGTGGAAAGTACTTGTTTAAAAACTTTGTCACCACTGCTTCCCAATCTGTGAAACTTCCTTCTGGAAAAGAATTTAACTAAAGTTTAGCATTGCCTCCCAATGAGAAAGGAAACAAACTAAGTTTGATTGCTTCATCTGACACCCCATTAATTTTGACTGTGTTGCAAATCTCATTGAAGGTAGTGAGGTGCTCATATGGGCTTTCATGAGATAACCCATTGAATTGGTTGCTTTTTACCAGTTGGATCAGTGATGGTTTGACCTCCATGTTAGCTGCATTGACTCTAGGTCTAGCTATACTGTTAAAGTGCTGAGGTCCAGCTATATTGGTGTAGTCAGCAAGAGTTCTTCTGATATTATTGTTCTCCATATTTTCTGTGCTATGAACAGAACCTTGTGGTGATGGTTGCAACAGAGTTTCCGGAGGAGGGAAAAGTTCTTTAGATGTTCGGATTCTTCTCCTCCTTCTACTCTCGTCTAGACCTTCAAGAAGAGGTTCTGTTGTTTTCTTGCTCCTAGTTCGAATTGCCTCCTGCATACACAAGAACACAAAACCCTAGAATATTTGGTTAGCACAAAAAGATATAGGAGAAGATAAAAACAGAAAACAAAAAATAAAATAAAATAAAATAAAATAAAAAACCGAAAAAATAAAAAAACAGAAAATAAAAACAGAAATTCAAAATTAAAGTCAAAGATAATCAATAATCACACAAATTAACCAGTTAAACCACGAGTCCCCGGCAACAGCGCCAAAAACTTGATGGACAAATTTATGAACACCAAAATATGATGTCACAAACTTGTTTTTTCAATCGACAAGTATGACCGAATCGTTCAAGTAATAAACTTGGTAAGACCAAGTATCGTTCTTCCCAAAGGACTCACGGCCTAGTTTAGTTGTGTGGTTTATTGATTAGCTAAGACTTAAAGACGAAATATTTGGATTTTATATGCAAAAGACGAAAATTAAATATGTATGCATGAAGTTTTGATCAATGGCAAAAGCAAAAGATAAACACTTTCAATGAAATATATGTATGAATATGTTGTTGGGGTTCAATTTCATCTTATCCACTCTCATATATTTTAGGAATTCAACATTCAAATCATCATTGTTAACGCCACTCTCTAAAGTACCTTTCAAGAAGGCTTCTCCCTAATCAGGAGTTCATACAATTCCTAGCATTCCTAATGATTAGTTCATAAGTGCAGGAGCTTAACGACAACCAATATGATATTGGGAGAAATTCCCCGGATCTAGACTTCCCCGTACGCGCCCGTATCGACAAAACCAATAATCATGCATCGAATGAGTTAAACAATGCAAGCATTAAGCAAAGAGGAAAAACCCTAACTAATGATGAAAGAAAGCATAGATCTTAAATAAAAGATGTAAAAACAAATTCCATATATGAGAGCTTCAAAGGATTACATTGATTCCCCAACAAACATACAGAGTTTAGTTCACCATATTCATGGTGAACCTAGATGAATAACAATGAAAGGATGAAAGATAAAACCCTAAAAAAGTGAAGAGGAAGCCTCAGCATCCAAGATCCTCCTTCAAAGGGGTGGAAGAGAAAGTGTTTTCTTCGTTCCAGCCAAAGATACCTAACCCTAGGAAACCCTAAAGCTTATATATTATTCGTAAATTACAGAAAATTAGGTCCAAGCCCATAAAAGTGCCGCTCAGCGATAAAGTACCGCTCAGCGGTAAGTGCGTGAGTTGGTCTCTTCCCCTCAGCGGCCATTTTGCCCCTCAGCGGATCCCCCGTGAGCTTCTGAGTGCCGCTCAGCGGCAAACTGCCGCGGTAGTTGCGGCTTCTCCTTTTGCACTTTTTGATGTCTTTTCTGATTTCATCTCTCTCCTTCTTTACTTCTTTCACCAAATTCACCTTAAAACCTGCACAAAAACACTGAAATCAAGTATAAACCTGTCCAGCTCTCTTATTTCTGAAAATATGAATAAAAGCATGATTTCAAGCTAGTTTCTAAGTGTTAAAGGTTGCTTTTAGTATCAATTTCAAGAATGAAAATAACAGTTTTTCAACTGTTATCACAACCCCAAATGATGGAATCTGATAACAGTTGAAAAACTGTTATTTTTATGATTAAAATTGACACTAAAAGCAACCTTTACACTTAGAAACTAGCTTGAAATCATGCTTTTCTTTATATTTTTGGAAATAAGAGAGCTGGACAGGTTTATGCTTGATTTCAGTGTTTTTGTGCAGGTTTTAAGGTGAATTTGGTGAAAGAAGTGAAGAAGGAGAGAATTGAAATCAGAAAAGACAACAAAAAGGGCAAAAAGGAGAAGCCGAAGTCACCGCTCAGCGGTAGTTTACCGCTGAGCGGCACTCAAGAGCTTGCGGGAGGTCCGCTGAGGGGCAAAATGGCCGGTGAGGGGAGAAAACAAGTCACGCACTCACCGCTGAGCGGCACTTTAATGGGCTTGGATTTGACTTTTTGTAATTTACGAATGATATATAAGCTTTAGGGTTTCCTAGGGTTAGGCATCTTTGGCAGAAACGAAGCAAACACTCTCTCTTCCACCCCTTGGGGTAGATTGGGAGATGGTGACAGCTCTCCTCTTCTCTTTCTCGGGTTTATTCTTTCATTCTTTCATTGTAATTCATTTAGGTTCACCATGAATATGGTGAACTAAACTCTGTATGTTTGTTGGGGAATCAATGTAATCTTGTGAAACTCTCATATATGGAATCTGTTTTTACATCTTTTAATTAAGACTTATGCTTTCTTTCATCATTAGTTAGGGTTTTTCCTCTTTGCTTAATGCTTTCATTGTTTAACTCATTCGATGCATGATTATTGGTTTTGTCGATACGGGCACGTACGGGGAAGTCTAGATCCGGGGAATTTCTCCCAATATGATATTGGTTGTCGTTAAGCTCCTGCACTTATGAACTGATCATTAGGAATCCTAGGAATTGTATGAACTCGTGATTAGGGAGAAGCCTTCTAGAAAGGTACTTTAGAGAGTGGCATTAACAATGATGATTTGAATGTTGAATTCCTAAAATATATGAGAGTGGATAAGATGAAATTGACCCCCAACAACATATTCATATCTATATTTCATTGAAAGTGTTTATCTTTTGCTTTTTGCCATTGATCAAAATTCATGCATACATGTTTATTTTCTGTCTTGCATATTAAACCCCAAATATTTCGTTTGTAAGTCTTAGTTAATCAAGAAACCACATAACTAAACTAGGCCGTGAGTCCTTTGGGAAGAACGATACTTGGTCTAACCAAGTTTATTACTTGAACGATTCGGTCATACTTGCCGATTGAAAACAAGTTTGTGACATCATAATTTGGTGTTCATAAATTTGTCCATCAAGTTTTTGGCGCCGTTGCCGGGGACTCTGGTTTACCTGGTTAATTTGTGTGATTATTGATTATCTTTGACTTTAATTTTGAATTTCTGTTTTTATTTTTTTGGTTTTTATTTTATTTTATTTTATTTTATTTTATTTTCTGTTTTTATTTTATTTTATTTTATTTTATTTTTCTGTTTTTATTTTATTTTATTTTATTTTTCTGTTTTTATTTTTCTGTTTTTATTTCCTATCTTCTTATCTTTTCAATTATATCCTTTGATTTTTTTTCTCTATCTTTTTGTGCTAACAATTGTTTTTAGGGTTTTGTGCCTAATGTCTGCAGAATGCAATTTGGTCAAGAATTTAACTATATGGGCACTCAATTCTACCAAAGCATGGATCAAAGCAAATTTTGGCAAGCTGCCGGACAATTTGAGAACCAACCACAACAACAATGGCAGCAACAAAGCTTTAAAATCAACAAAGGGAAGCAAGAGATCTCTTCATTTAGACAAGGCATGGAAGAATCACTGGGGCATGCATGGGACAGGTATAAAAGCCTATTACGAAAGACTCCCAAGCATGGATTTAACGAAGGAGAAGTAGTCCTAATCTTCCTTGGAGGTCTTGGTTCACAAACCAAGATGATGCTTGACGCCTCAGCTGGAGGCAATATCAAATGGAAGACTCCAGAGGAAGCCACAGAAATAATTGAAAACATGACTACTAATAAGTGGAACAGTGAAAGAGGAGCTCCTATTCAACAAAAAGGAGTTCTACAGTTGCAATCCAATGATGCCTTGATAGCTCAGAACAAGTTAATAACTCAACAATTGGAGAATCTCTCAAAGATACTTGAACAATTGCCACAAGAGTTAAAGACTATTGCACAGGTACAATCCCAGTTATGCGAATTGTGTGGAGGTGACCATATCAATGGTCAATGTGCCTTTCCAGTTGAAGCCGTAGAGGATGTAAACTACATGACTAATCAGTACCGTCAAGGGAGCTACAATCAAGGGTGGAAACTACACCCAAGTATTGGTCAGGAACAAAGTGGGCAAGCTGGACAAACTGGGCAATTTAACAAGCAACAGCAACAAACCTTTCTATCAGGAAGTTTGGATGACACCCTTCAACAATTTTTGAAAAATTCTGACGCTACTCAGAAAAGCATTGAAGAATCATGTAAAAGGATGGAGATGCAGCTTCATTCCATTAGTCAGAGATTGAATGATGAGGTTAATACTGAAGTTAACCCTAAGGAGGAAGGGCAAGCCATTATCACTGAAAGTGACAAGATTCTTGATGAGAAAAAAACAGGGGGCGATGAGGAAAAGATAGAGAGAAAAGAAAAAGAAGAATTGAGTGAGAGAAATAAAGATGAAGAAAAAGAGAAAGAAGTGGTTGAGAGAGAAGAGAGAAAGAAAATTTGTGTGAAAATAAAGAAGTTGAAAAGAAAAAGAAAAGGGAAGAAAAAAATAAAAGAAAAGAAAAAGAGAAAATTTAGGGAGAGAAAAAGGAAGAAAAAGAAGATGAGAGGAAAGAAGAAGAAATCATATGAAAAATCACATCCTCATCTAAAGAAGAATCATAGGAAGGAAAAGAAATTCAAGTGCTTTATGGAAATCTTCAAGAAATTGGAGATTAAAGTTCCTATGATTGAGACACTGCAACAGGTTCCTGGTTTGATCAAATTTCTAAAGAAGTTCAGTAGAAAGAAGAAGAAAAAGAAGAAGGAACATGAGCTTTATTGGGTCAAGCTAGTGACGTTAAAAGAGCGCTTGCTGGGAGGCAACCCAGTGATTTAAGAACTTTTGATTTTATTTTGGTTTTGTAATTTTTAATTTGTGGACTTTATTTTTGTAACTATTTTGTTGGAGATAGCATCTACTGAAGGATGCTAGGTGGTTAAGTATCTACTGAAGGATACTATGTTTATAACACCTACTGATGGGTGTTGGTAAGAAAATTTTGCACCTACTGATGGGTGTTGGTAAGAAAGATTTGCATCTACTGAAGGGCGCTGGAGGATTTTGGGTCAAGCTCGTGACGTTAAACAAGCGCTACCTGGGAGGCAACCCAGTTGATTGAATATTTCTGTTTGTTATTTTAGTTAGGGTTTGCATAAGCATTTTGAACATTGAATTGCAGGGAACCAGTGAGGGGCACATATGGGAGGCACGTAGGTTAAGAAAAGAAGGAGAAGAGCACTTCACGAAAGTGCCGCTGAGCGGTACTTTACCGCTGAGCGGTACTCTCGCAGAATAGGGTTTTAGTTCCCCTTAGCGGGACCCGAGCCCATTAGGGTATTTTTAAACCCTAAGCTGCGCATTCTTTCACACTTTCAGACTTTTCTTTGCACAAACACTCCCACATACCTCCTCCAAGGTTTTCCACATCTTTTCACTCTTCCTTCTTAAGAAAATTTCTCTTCCACTCACTTTTTCACTAGTGTGCCATCAAAGTTTGGGGTTGGAAGAGAGCATTCTAACTTGGAAGCATTCTCATTGCATCTAGTATCTCCACCCAAGTAAGTAAAATGCATTTTGTTCATTCTAGGGTTTTTGATTTTGAATATGATTGTCAAAGCATGAAGATTTAGGGGTTTTGATTTCTTTGCATGATTTGATGATATATTTGATGTTTGAACCGATTAAACTGCATGATTATGAACTGGAAAACTGAAAATTGCATTTGGGTGGAGTTAGGAAAGCTTTAAAATAGATTTTTCAAAAATCTGCAGAGTTACCGCTGAGGGGTAAACTGCCGCTGAGCGGCACTCTGCCAGATTTGATTTTTCTGGTTTTGTGTGATTGATGGACAAATTTGTAAGCACCAAAATATGATGTCACAAACTTGTTTCACAATCGGCAAGTATGACCGAATCGTTCAAGTAATAAAACTTGGTAAGACCAAGTATCGTTCTTCCCAAAGGACTCACGGCCTAGTTTAGTTATGTGGTTTCTTGATTAACTAAGACTTACGAACGAAATATTTGGGTTTAAAATGCAAGACAGAAAATAAACATGTATGCATGAATTTTGATCAATGGCAAAGACAAAAGATAAACACTTTCAATGGAATATATGAATGAATATGTTGTTGGGGGTCAATTTCATCTCATCCACTCTCATATATTTTAGGAATTCATCATTCAAATCATCATTGTTAATGCCACTCACTAATGTACCATTCTAGATGGCTTCTCCCTAATCAAATAGTTCATACAATTCCTAGCATTCCTAATGATTAGTTCATTACCGCAGGAGCTTAAGGCAACCAATATAATATTGTCAGTAAAATATTGGGAGAAATTCCCCGGATCTAGATTTCCCCGTACGTGTCCGTATCAACAAAACCAATAATCATGCATTAGAATGAGTTAAACAATGCAAGCATTGAGCAAAGAGGAAAAACCCTAACTAATGATGAAAAGAAAGCATATGTCTTAATTCAAAGATGTATTCAACAAATCCATATATGAGAGCTTCAAGAGATTACATTGATTCCCCAACAAACATACAAGGTTTAGTTCACCATATTCATGGTGAACCTAGATGAATAACAATGAAAGTATGAAAGAATAAACCCAATAAAGGTGAAGAGGTAGCCTGAGCATCCAAGATCCTCCTTCGAAGGGGTGAAAGAGAGAGTGTTTGCCTCGTTTCTGCCAAAGATACTAACTAAAGGACGTGCAAGCCCTTATATACTAATCTAGAGTTACAAAAGATTACAAAAGCCCAAGCCCAAAAAGTGCCGCTCAGCGCCATTTACCGCTCAGCGGTGGTTACGCGTCTTCTTTCTTCCCCTCAGCGGCCATTTGCCCCTCAGCGGTTCCAACGCCACCTCTTGAGTGCCGCTCAGCGGTAGTTTGCCGCTGAGCGGTGCCTTCGACTTCTCTTTTTGCACTCTTTCTTGTCTTTTCTAATGTCCTCTCTCTCATTCTTCACTTCTTTCACCAAATTCACCTCAAAACCTGCACAAAAACACTCAAATCAAGCATAAACCTGTCCAGCTCTCTTATTTCTGAAAATATAAACAAAATGCATGATTTCAAGCTAGTTTCTAAGTCTAAAGGTTGCTTTTAGTATCACTTTTAAGCATGAAAATAACAGTTTTTCAACTGTTATCACAACCCCAAACTTAGAACTTTGCTTGTCCTCAAGCAAACAAAATGTAACTCCATCTCCAACCAATTCATATGATGGTTCACTCATTAACAATCCTATTTTCAAGATAAGTAATAACTTTACTCAAACTTATGACCAAGAGTTAATTCAAGATGTGCACATGCTTTAGTGTTCACAAAGTCATTTAAGTTCCAACAAATGCTATTTTTCATGAATGATCAATCAATTAAGCATGGATGTTCATGTGCTTATGGAATCTTTCCTCACTAGGTAAAGTGTTTCACTCAACACACAAGTGTATAAGAGGTAAAGTGTTTCACTCATTCACTCCACTATCACAATGTCACATGAATCAACTTTGCCTTTCATTTAACCACAATCAAATACATTCACAAGCATGCATCATCACAAGGACTTTTCAATGGCTTATAATGTGGCTGGGCTAACAAGAAAATTGGTTTTTCTGGATCACAAAATCCTTGAGTTAAGAGAATCATAACAACACAATCTTCTTATTCATTCCCAACTTTCTTTTGCCTTTGCTTTTGCATTTGCATTGAGCTTTGCTTCTTTTTCTTTTCTTTTCTTTGCAAATTCTTACTTTTTAGCTGTTAGCTCAATGCTTTTTCCTTTTTCATGTTTCCCCAATAACCCCAAACTTGAACATTTAACAATACCACACAAGATCTTCTACTTAACTCAAGGTAAAGATTTTCAATCAAGGGTGTTCAGTGTATATTTAAGGCTAAGGGTTCAAAGGATAGAACACAACGTGTTCTCTTTTAGAAGGCTAACTTTATGAATTTGGCCAATAAAAAGGGTTTCAAAAACACGGCCTTTGATCATATGATGCAAAACAAACAATTGATTCAATCATAGAAAACCTGGGCAAAGTCATTCATGCTTTCAAAGTAATAACATTCAACAATAACAACTCTGGAGCTCAAAACCTCACATATAAGCTCATTCACATTTGACATGCACATCCTGCTTAATTTCACAATCACAATCATGATATTATGCATTTGTTCACAAAGCTTGTGAATCACCTGTATAAGCATTTTAATGTGCACATCATCTCAACATCAATCAATCAATAAGCATCATCAAGCATTACTTATCACACAATCACAGTTAATAGCAAACCATCATAACAAACCAGGTGTTCAATAGAGTACATCAAACCCTAATCTAAAAACAAAAACAAATAAGTTCAGAAAACTTAAACCATAAAAGCATAATCATATGATAGCATTCATCAGTAAATGCTATCTCAGCTCCTCATCAGTCCGAGCTCTCTGTATCTTCCTCTTCCTCTTCATCATCATCTTCAAATGCATCCTCCTCCTCTGCTTCATCTTCCTCCATATCTCTGGCTGAAGCTTCAGCTGCTCCAGCTCCTCCATATACTGGTTCTTCTGGCCAAGCTACCACATTATGAAATTCATCCATAGTCCACCTGTGTGCTGGAGGGGTATCATACATCCCCACTATCATCTCAGCCGTGGCCACCTGCCCTCTGTGGATGGACTGCAACTGAGCACCTATAAGAGACATATACATGTCCCTCATCTGGAATGGTTCTGCCTCATGAGTATCAGCAGAAGTCCTGCTCTGTGCTGGCCTTCTCTCTCTACGAGCCTGGCGTGGTGGCACTGGCTGGGCTGCCTCCTCTCCTCCACAGTACTGTCTGTAATAGGCCTCATCTATAGCTTTTCTTGGCCTCTCAAATGGTGGAACAGAAGTGTCCACCCCAGCTAGCTTGCAAAGGTGAGTGATCAAAGAAGGATGTCCCAGTGGTGCTTTGTTGTTTGAGGTGTTAGCACACACACTAATCTCATCAGCTATCACCTGCCCAATATTAACATTCAAGTTTCTGATAACACAGTAGATGAATAGTGCCCTGCTGAGAGTAATATCTGACACATGTGAACATGGCTGAATGTTGGCATGAGAAAACGCCATCCAATACTTTGCAAGAGGAGTCAAATCTGTCCTCCTAATGTTAACCACTGAGCCAGATCTATTCCTTTGGAAGTGTCCTCCAGGTATACACAATACTCTCTCCACATCCTCATAGTCAGCACCTTCCTCCATGCTAAGAGCAAACTGGCATTGCTCACCAGCCCACACAGTATCCAGGAAGTTATTGATGGAGTCAGGATCATACCTGATAGCATGGCCTCTAACATAGCCCAAATAATTCTCAGCTGGATGATCACCAATCTTCTTTGCATTGGTGTAGAATTCCTTGACCACAGCTATGTTGGCAGGTGCTGGATAGGTGGCTAGCTTTCCCCAATCATTCCCTAACACTTGCTCTCCAAATTGAGGAGCAAAGTTAGGTATCATTCCAACCTTTCTCTCCATTAGAAGTCTCCTGTCCTGAACCACCCTAAAGTGCTTCTCATGTTTCCTAGAGAGGAACCTGCCATTATGGGGCTGCTCTGGTTCCTTTTCCTTCCTCTTGGTTGCCATGGTTTTCAATCTCTTTCCTGAAGAGGATGCCATTCCTGCATTCAAACACAAATCCAAAACCACAGAACATGATGTTCATCATTAGTAAACTCAGAACACAACTCCTTTCGAAGCTAAACCACCAGCTGAGATTATTTGGGCTATGTCAGAGGCCATGCTATCAGGTATGATCCTGATTCAATTAATAACTTTCTGGACACTGTATGGGCTGGTGAGCAGTGCCAGTTTGCTCTTTGCATGGAGGAAGGTGCTGATTATGAGGATGTGGAGAGAGTACTGTGTATACCTGGAGGACACTTCCAAAGGAATCGATCTGGCTTAGTGGTTAACATTAGGAGGACGGATTTGACTCCTCTTGCAAAGTATTGGATGGCGTTTTCTCATGCCAACATTCAGCCATGTTCACATGTGTCAGATATTACTCTCAGTAGGGCACTATTCATCTACTGTGCTATCAGAAGCTTAAATGTCAATATTGGGCAGGTGGTAGCTGATGAAATAAGTATGTGCGCCAACACCTCAAACAACAAAGCACCATTAGGACATCCTTCTTTGATTACTCACCTTTGCAAGCTAGCTGGGGTGGATATATCAGTTCCACCATTTGAGAGGCCAAGAAAAGCTATTGATGAGGCCTATTATAGACAGTACTGTGGAGGTGAGGAGGCAGCTCAGCCAGTCCCACCACGCCGTGCTCGTAGAGAGAGAGGGCCAGCACAGAGCCAGACATCTGCTGAGACACATGAAGCAGAGCCATTCCAGATGAGGGACATGTATATGTCTCTTATAGGGGCTCAGTTGCAGTCCATTCACAGAGGGCAGGTGGCCACTGCTGAGATGATTGTGGGGATGTATGATACACCTCCAGCCCACAGGTGGACTATGGATGAATTCCATAATGTGGTAGCATGGCCAGAGGAACCAGTGCATGGAGGAGGAGCTGAAGCAGCTGAAGCTTCAGCTAGAGATATGGAAGAAGATGAAGCTGATGAGGATGATGCATTTGAAGATGATGAAGATGAGGAGGAAGAGGAAGATACAGAGGACAGCTCAGATTGATGAGGAGCTGAGATAGCATTTACTGATGAATGCTATCATGTGCTTATGTTTTGTGGTTTAAGTTTTCTGAACTTATTTGTTTTTGTTTATAGATTAGGGTTTGATGTACTCTATTTGAAACCTGGTTTCTTGTGATGGTTTGCTATTAACTGTGATTGTGTGATAAGTAATGCTGAATGATGCTTATGATTGATGGATGTTGAGATGATGTGCACATTAAAATGCTTATACAGGTGATTCACAAGCTTTGTGAACAAATGCAGGATATCATGATTGTGATTGTGAAATTAAGCAGGATGTGTATGTCAAATGTGAATGAGCTTATATGTGAGATTTTGAGCTCCAGAGTTGTTATTGTTGAATGCTATTACTTTGAAAGCATGAATGATTTTGCCCAGGTTTTCTATGATTGAATCAATTGCTTGTTTTGCATCATATGATCAAGGCCGTTTGTTGGAAACCTTTTTATTGGCCAAATTTGTAAAAGTTAGCCCACTAAAAGAGAACACTTTGTGTTCAATCCTTTTGAACCCTTAGCTTTGAATATACACTGAAAACCCTTGATTGAAAAATCTTTACCTTGAGTTAAGTAGAAGATCTTGTGTGGTATTGTTAAATGTTCAAGTTTGGGGTTGTTGGGAAAACATGAAAAGCATTGAGCTAAGAGCTAAAAAGTAAGAATATGCATAGAAAAAGAAAAGAAAAGAAAAAGAAGCAAAGCTCAATGCAAAGGCAAAAGAAAGTTGGGAAAGAATAAGATGATTGTGTTGTATGATTCTCTTAACTCAAGGGTTTTGTGATCTAGAAAAACCAATTTTCTTGTTAGCCCAGCCACATTATAAGCCATAGAAAAGTCCTTGTGATGATGCATGCTTGTGAATGTTTTTGATTATGGTAAAATGAAAGGCAAAGTTGATTCATGTGACATTGTGATAGTAGAGTGAATGAGTTATCATCTCTTATACACTTGAGTGTGAGTGAAACACTTGACTTAGTGAGGAAATATTACATGAACACATGAACATCCATGCTTAATTGATTGATCATTCATGAAAATAGCATTTGTTGGAATTTAAATGACTTTGTGAACACTAAAGCATGTGCACATCTTGATTAAACTCTTGGTCATAAGTTTGAGTGAAGTTGTTACCTATCTTGAAAAAGAGGATTTTTGAATGAGTGAACCATCATATGAATTGGTTGAAGATAGAGTTACATCTTGTTTGCTTGAGGACAAGCAAAGTTCTAAGTTTGGGGTTGTGATAACAGTTGAAAAACTGTTATTTTTATGATTAAAATTGACACTAAAAGCAACCTTTACACTTAGAAACTAGCTTGAAATCATGCTTTTCTTTATATTTTTGGAAATAAGAGAGCTGGACAGGTTTATGCTTGATTTCAGTGTTTTTGTGCAGGTTTTAAGGTGAATTTGGTGAAAGAAGTGAAGAAGGAGAGAATTGAAATCAGAAAAGACAACAAAAAGGGCAAAAAGGAGAAGCCGAAGTCACCGCTCAGCGGCAGTTTACCGCTCAGCGGCACTCAAGAGCTTGCGGGAGGTCCGCTGAGGGGCAAAATGGCCGCTGAGGGGAGAAAACAAGTCACGCACTCACCGCTGAGCGGTATTTTACCGCTGAGCGGCACTTTAATGGGCTTGGATTTGACTTTTTGTAATTTACGAATGATATATAAGCTTTAGGGTTTCCTAGGGTTAGGCATCTTTGGCAGAAACGAAGCAAACACTCTCTCTTCCACCCCTTGGGGTAGATTGGGAGATGGTGACAGCTCTCCTCTTCTCTTTCTCGGGTTTATTCTTTCATTCTTTCATTCTAATTCATTTAGGTTCACCATGAATATGGTGAACTAAACTCTGTATGTTTGTTGGGGAATCAATGTAATCTTGTGAAACTCTCATATATGGAATCTGTTTTTACATCTTTTAATTAAGACTTATGCTTTCTTTCATCATTAGTTAGGGTTTTTCCTCTTTGCTTAATGCTTGCATTGTTTAACTCATTCGATGCATGATTATTGGTTTTGTCGATACGGGCACGTACGGGGAAGTCTAGATCCGGGGAATTTCTCCCAATATGATATTGGTTGTCGTTAAGCTCCTGCACTTATGAACTGATCATTAGGAATGCTAGGAATTGTATGAACTCGTGATTAGGGAGAAGCCTTCTAGAAAGGTACTTTAGAGAGTGGCATTAACAATGATGATTTGAATGTTGAATTCCTAAAATATATGAGAGTGGATAAGATGAAATTGACCCCCAACAACATATTCATATCTATATTTCATTGAAAGTGTTTATCTTTTGCTTTTTGCCATTGATCAAAATTCATGCATACATGTTTATTTTCTGTCTTGCATATTAAACCCCAAATATTTCGTTTGTAAGTCTTAGTTAATCAAGAAACCACATAACTAAACTAGGCCGTGAGTCCTTTGGGAAGAACGATACTTGGTCTAACCAAGTTTATTACTTGAACGATTCGGTCATACTTGCCGATTGAAAACAAGTTTGTGACATCATAATTTGGTGTTCATAAATTTGTCCATCAGAATCCAATTCCCAACTGGAAACGTGTAGGAAGAGGTTCCAGACCAGAGGAAACCAGTAATGAATAATGGTGCAGCGGATGGATGAATTGATGCAGTGTTTGAGGTGTTTTAATGGAGGAAAGGTGTATGGGTGAAGCCTCACAGCTCAGAGGGCCTTCCTACAGAGGAAGGAAGCTTGAGGAATGGAGAAGAAGTAGCAATTCAAAGGTGACTTAAGAGCACAAAAGCTGGAAAACAATTTCTGCAGCATATCATTAAGCTCAAAAGTGAATCAATACAAGGAAAAGGCCCTCTTATTTATAGGTGAAGAGGAGCCTAATTTCTAATTCTAATTCCCTCCTAAATTCAAATTATTCAGATTTATTTTGATCAAGCAAAGTCCATGCCTCTGTCCAGCTCATCCAGCAAGGTGTGTGCTTCCTTCCACATCAGCCACTTCACGTGGAAAATGTTGGTGCATGCCGTAAGCACCTCCTTTTTGGCTCCTTGCTTGATTCTATTGATTAATCTTCTTGGATGGCTCAATCATAGTCTCCAAGATTTATTAATTCCTACAAAACAAAGTATAAGTGCTTTAGTTAAGAGAAGAAGGATTTTTATAAGTAACCTTCCATAGAAGCAAAATAGTATGTGGTCCTTCTTCCTCTTGAATCCTCTTTGCCATTGCTCTAGTAAGAGGTCCAATGTGCATCTTAGATGGTCTTCCATCAGACCCTCCCTCTTGAAAAAGATCTGTCCTCAGATCTGCTTCATCCTGTTGATGATCTCCTGTGAAAGGAATTAAATCGCAGATGTTAAAAGTAGGACTGACACCATAACTTTGAGGAAGGTCTAATATGTATGCATTATCATTTATCCTTTTGACCACCTTGAATGGACCATCTCCTCTTGGACTAAGTTTGGATTTCCTTTGAGAGGGAAATCTTTCCTTTCTCAAATGAAGCCAAACTAGGTCTCCTTTTTCAAAAACTATTTTCTTTCTCCCTTTGTGTTGTATTCTGCATATTTTTGAGTTTGTTTTTCAATTTGGATTTTAACTTTCTCATGTAACTTCTTGATAAACTCCGCTTTAGAAGCACCTTCTTTATGAAGAAAAGAAGATGATTCTGGAAGAGGTAGTAAATCAAGAGGTGTGATAGGGTTAAAACCATAAACAACCTCAAAAGGAGAAAGATTAGTAGTCTTGTGGACTACTCTATTATAAGCAAATTCAATATGAGGTAGATGTTCATCCCAAGATTTGTTATTTCCTCTTAATATTACCCTTAATAATGTAGATAAAGATCTATTTACTACTTCAGTTTGCCCATCAGTTTGTGGGTGACATGTAGTAGAAAATAGAAGTTTAGTTCCAAGCTTTTCCCATAAAGTTTTCCAAAAATGGCTTAGAAACTTCACATCTCTATCAGACACTATAGTTTTGGGTAAGCCATGCAATCTCACTATTTCTTTAAAGAAGAGTCTAGAGATATAGCTAGCATCATCTACTTTGTGGCAGGGTATAAAATGAGCCATTTTACTAAAACGATCTACTACCACAAATATAGAATCATACCCCCTTTGAGTTCTTGGCAATCCTAAGACAAAGTCCATGCTTATGTCCTCCCAAGGGGTATTAGCTATAGGAAGAGGTGTATAGAGTCCATTTAGAACAATGCCTTTGAACATCTATTCTCATGTGTGGCCAATAAAATTTACTTTTCAAAATGTTTAGAGTTTTATCAACTCCATGATGGCCCATGAGTCCTCCTCCATGACTCTCTTTGATAAGAAGTTTTCTAATGGATCCTTGGGGTATACAAAGTTTTCCTTTATTAAAAAGATACCCCTCAGAAAGATAGAATCCATCAAAAGGCTTCTTAAGACATGATGAATAAGTGGATGCAAATGTTTCATCATTTTCATATAACTCTTTTATGTCATCAAATCCTAATATTTGAGATCCTAGGGTTACTAATAATGCATGTCTTCTAGATAAAGCATCCGCAACAACATTAGTACTCCCCTTTTTGTGTTTGATGACATAGGGAAATTGCTCAAGATATTCCACCCACTTTGCATGTCTTTTGTTTAGCTTTGCTTGCCCTTTAATGTACTTGAGAGATTCATGGTCAGTGTGTATGATGAATTCTCTAGTTACCAAGTAATGCTCCCAAGTTTTCAAAGCTCTAATGAGGGCATACAACTCTTTGTCATAGGTAGGATAATTTAAGGTAGGCCCCCTAAGTTTTTCACTAAAATAAGCTACGGGATGTCCTCCTTGTATTAAAACAGCTCCTATTCCTACCCCAGATGCATCACATTCTAGTTCAAAGGCTTTGGAAAAATCAGGCAAAACTAGAATAGGTGCATGTGTTAACTTGTGTTTCAAAGTCTCAAAAGACAACTCTTGCTTATCACCCCAAATAAAAGGCATATCTTTCTTGACTAGCTCATTTAAAGGAGCAGCTATGGTGGAGAAGTCTTTCACAAATCTTCTATAAAAACTTGCTAACCCATGAAAACTTCTCACCTCTCCTACATTTTTAGGGGTTGGCCATTCTTGTATAGCCTTGATCTTCTCTGGATCAACATGTACACCTTCTTTTCCCACTTTGAATCCAAGGAAAATCACACTTTCTTGACAAAAAGTACATTTGTCAAAGTTGGCAAAGAGATGATGTTCTCTAAGAAGAAGCAAGACTTTTCTGACATGGTTAAGATGTTCTTGAAGGCCTTGACTATAGACTAGGATATCATCAAAGTAGACCACTACAAATCTGCCTATGCATTCCCTAAGCACATGATTCATTAATCTCATGAATGTACTTGGAGCATTGGTCAAGCCAAAGGGCATGACTAACCATTCATACAAACCAAACTTGGTCTTGAAAGCAGTTTTCCATTCATCTCCTTCATGAATTCTTATCTGATGGTATCCACTTTTAAGATCAATTTTGGTGAAGAGATTTGCTCCATGTAATTCATCCAACATGTCATCTAGCCTAGGAATGGGATGCCTATACTTGACAGTTATGTTGTTGATGGCCCTACAATCTGTACACATTCTCCAAGACCCATCCTTTTTAGGGACCAACAACACAGGCACAGCACAGGGACTTAAACTCTTTTGGATCCACCCTTTGTTCAACAAGTCATTAACTTGTTTCTCTATTTCTTTTGTTTCCATAGGGTTGGTTCTATAGGCTGGCCTATTGGGTAGACTTGCCCCAGGCACCAAATCTATTTGATGTTCTATTCCCCTCAAAGGTGGTAATCCACTTGGTACCTCTTTGGGAAATATATCATCAAATTCCTTTAAAAGTTTTTGCAACCCCTTTGGTAGAGAACCAAGTTCATGAATGATTGAAACAAATGCCTCTTTGCAATAAAGAAGGAAATGAGGTTGTCCAAGAAAAAGATTTTTGGAAATATTCAAGGTTTGAGGTTGGACAACTTCATGGGCTGAGGCATGGGTTACCAAATTCTTTCTTTCTTTCTTATTTTCTTTTTTCTTTTCTCCATCCAACTTCTTCTTAAGAATGATCTGATCCTCTCTTACTTGTGAAGGTGTAAGAGGACACAAAATAATTTTCTTTCCTTTGTGTTGAATGGTGATTTTGTTGGTGACTCCATCATGTAAAGCTTGTTTATCATATTGCCAAGGTCTTCCAAGTAATATGTGCCCAGCTTCCATTGGTACTATATCACAAACAATTTGATCTTCATATTTGCCAATGGAAATAGGTACACTTACTTGTTCTTTAACTACTATTCCATCATCCTCTTTGATCCATTGAAGTTTGTAAGGTTTAGGATGAGGAGTAGTGGTTAAGCCAAGCTTTTCTACCATTCTAGAACTACAACAGTTGCAACAAGAGCCACTATCCACTATCATTGAACATGTCTTTTCTAAAACTTTGCATCTTGTGTGGAATAGGTTCTCTCTTGTGACTGTTCTAATTCTACATGTTTACTTTCCAGGAGTCTCCTTACCATAAGTAAGTCACCATCACAAGGTAAAGCTTCTTCTTCTTCAGAAATGGATGTTTCAGACTCACTATATGAAGAACCCTCACTTTCACTCTCATGCTCAAGGATGTAAGTTGACTTTCTATTGCGGCACTCAGATGCATAGTGCCCTTTTTCCCCACATCTAAAGCACTTAGTCTCCTTACTCTTATGATCTCTTGAAGGTTCTTTGACTTTTTCTTTTCCTCTCTCTCTCTTTGTCTTCATATCTTGGCTTGGTTTGACTACCCTCCCTCTTATACTCTTTCTTATGGTAAGAACTATGAGGGTAATCTTTCTTGGTGGAGCTTTTCCTCTTTAGTTGTTGCTCAACCCTCACACAAAGTTGGACTAACTCATTGAGATCATTGTAGGGTATAAGTTCAACCCTATCTCTTATGTCATAGTTAAGTCCACTTTGAAACCTAGCTATTGTTATCCTAGGTTCTTCTCTTATCCCAGCCCTCAACATGAGTAATTCCATTTTTTGTCTATATTCCTCAACACTCATGTTCCTTTGTTGGAGTTTATGGAGTTTATTCATTATCTCCCTATCATAGTAGGCTGGTACATGCCTCCTCCTCAAGGCAGTTCTTAACTCATTCCAATATCTAATGGGAGGTAAGTGTCTTAGCCTATAATCTTTGACCAAGGCTGTCCACCAAATTAAGGCATAGCCTTGAAAGCTTAGAGAAGCCATAGTGACTCTCCTTTCATCATCTATTTGGTGGCACTCAAACAATTGTTCAACTTTCATTTCCCACTCTAGATATTCTTCCACATCATCCTTTCCATGAAAAGAAGGTAGATCAATTTTGGGCTCTCTTGGATGGTGTTCTCTCACTCTATGATGTCTTCTAGGAGGCATTTGGTAGTGGTCATCATTGTGATGACTACTATATTGCTCAAGCTCACTAGAAGATGATGATTCTTCTCTTCTCCTATGGGGAGATCTCTCTTTTCTTTTGTCTTGATTATTCAAAAGTTGACTAATCATGTCTTTTAGCTCACTAATCTCTCTATCCCTTTGTTCAAATATTTGTTGAAATTCTTCCCTTAAAGAACTCTCACTATTGGGTTTGATGCTACCTTGCACACTTGATTGACTCATTCTTGTCAAATGAAAAAGGTTTTTACAAGGTTTTCAAAATATTTGACAAAGAATGAATGAAAAGATTTTCACAATTTTTCTTTGTTTTTGGTGAAAAATTTCTTAAAGAGATTCTAAAGGTGAAAGATGTATCTAAGTAGCCCCCAGGAAGAAGAGGTGAGTCACTAATGGACAAGCTTAAAAACCAAGTTCTTCCTTAGTCAGAGTTTCCTTAGAGTTATCTTTTACCTAAGTTTCTAATTAGAAATTCTTCAAATTCTTTTCAAATGTTATGGACCTATAACCAAAGAAAGGTTGACTAAATGCTATGCAATCCTATATATACCACGGAGACTTAAAAACAAAAAGATTAAGCAAGAAATTAAAGAAAGCAATAAAGATGCAAGAATGTAAATGCTAAACGGCCCTAAGTGAAAGTGCAAGTGACACTTGGAGCCCCTTGACACACTTCCACACTAAGAAAACGAAATTGCACTATTACAATGTTTAAATGTGATCTTGGAATTGCTTCAAGAGCATTTTCCCAAGTCACTTAGCCAAGAAATGAAAATCAACTTTAAACAACAAAGGTTCCGTGATATGTGGTGTAAACAAACTTAAAAGAAGGCCTAAAACTAATGTAAGCTTCACTCTCTTGCTGCTGCAGATTGCTACTCCAAAACAGGTTGCACTTCAAGCTTTTCTGGTGTATTTTTAGCTGCTGGAACAGCAGAGTTGCAGCTGCTCAAAAGCTCCCTTTTTGTTCCCACTTCAGCCCCCTTTTCACTTCCTAATATGGTGCCTCAGTAGGGAAAGGTTTCTGCTTCTGGATGCCTCACAATAGTTACCACAACACCTCAAGATTCCAGTCAAACACACCAAACAGAATTAGCAAACTGCACCAGAATTTCAAACCAGATTTTTTTTTTTTGAATATTTGACAATTTGGAAGCCAAGAATGGGAAATCAAATGGGGACAGGGATGGAATAACAGAAAGCACTCAAAAGGAACCTAATAATGGCACTAGAACAGATTAAGAAAGCAACAAAAATAGAAATAGCAGATCACAAACTCATCCAGACCAAACTGTTTGATATTTTACCAAAGTGTTTGTTAAAATGCCCCAATGAAAACCAGATTTGGTGTTTTGGGGTTTTTAACTGCCAAAAACTGGATTGCACGATTCAACAGGCTTTTTAACACTTGCTCTGACTTATTTTGATCATTTATTTTCAATTTAAAGTAATGAACCAGCTCTTACTACAATCCATAAATGAATTTGAACAAGAATGACCAAAACAGTTGCTGGAAAATGATTTCTGCACCAGAAAAAGTGGATTGAAATGGTGGTTTTAAACCCAAAATTGATTGGAAGTGATTCAGCAGTTCAATTGATGCATCAAACAACTTTGTATCATCATTTTAAAGATGTTTAAACATTGAAACAGCTAGAAAACAGATTGCAATGTGAATTCACTGGTGCACTTCCATTTTAAAGGCAATTTTAAGGTTTAAAAAAGCAAATCTGCATATAGGCTAGAAAATGACCAAATGAACAGTGCAAACAACTTTGGAATGACAATTTAAACTTGCTCAAATGTTGTAAATGCACAGAAATAGCAAGACTCAACAATTCACCCTTGCTATAGCCTATTTATGCAGCAAATTCCCACCAAAACAACACCAGATTTAAGAACCTTGTGGATATAAGGTTGGACAGTACACACAATGACTCTAGGGAATGTTATTATACTGAACTAAGCTAGGATTAAAGTGCTTAGTATGAATAAACTCAGACTAGACTAAGCAAAGAATGGTAGCACGGTGAAAAGCTAGAACAGAAAAAAAAAACAAACTGGACAGCAAAGGCTACTGGTTTTTAAGGCAACCAAGCTATGCTAGATGCATTTCCTTGCTTTTAATGGTCTGCCACACCTTTATCCACTTCCAATAACAGCAAACAAATGTTTACCAAGCAGCAGAATCAAATAAAATCAGCTGAAACAGATTTCAAATTTTAAAACCAGATTTGAATTTCTTGTGCAGATTTGAAACCAGAATTAGTTTCTAGTGCTTTTGCTTCCATCACCAAGGCTAGAACATGTTCTCATTGCCTTATTTGGTTGATTTAAAACTTTTCCAGCACTCTAAACTCAAATAAACCAAAATGAAACCCAGCAGAACAGAAAACTAAAGTTAAACAAAATTAAAACTGCAAATATGGACTGCACAAGACTAAAACATAACTGGAATTGAAAATTAAAGATGGAAGAGATATAAACAAGAATGATTCACCGTTTAAAATGAGTAAAAACATGTATGAATACTGGAAACACAAAGAATGCAACAGGAAACACAAAATTAATAACTGGAAAAGCACAAAACAGAAACAAAATTACTCAAAACAGAACTGGAGAACTGAAACAGAGATCACAACAGAATATAGAAATGGAGTGCAAAGATGGAGGAATAGCTTAGCTCCTGGTGCGTGGATGACCTAAGCTCATGATACCACTTGATGGAATCCAATTCCCAGCTGGAAACGTGTAGGAAGAGGTTCCAGACCAGAGGAAACCAGTAATGAATAATGGTGCAGCGGATGGATGAATTGATGCAGTGTTTGAGGTGTTTTAATGGAGGAAAGGTGTATGGGTGAAGCCTCACAGCTCAGAGGGCCTTCCTACAGAGGAAGGAAGCTTGAGGAAAGGAGAAGAAGTAGCAATTCAAAGGTGACTTAAGAGCACAAAAGCTGGAAAACAATTTCTGCAGCATATCATTAAGCTCAAAAGTGAATCAATACAAGGAAAAGGCCCTCTTATTTATAGGTGAAGAGGAGTGATGAGTCAATATTTTATTCACTTCACTTAGTTTATTGTACCGAATTTAATCGGGGAATTGTGCTTAATTGTCCGGTATTTTCCTGTTTTTGATAATTGTGCTTAATTTGACCAAAAATTCTTATTTTAATTAATTTGAATTATTTGAGCTAATTATTTGCATTATTAATTGTAGGAAAATTTTGGATAACTTTTTGGGACATTAGAAAGCTAAATGAGAAATGGAAATTGAGCCAATGCATCTTAGCCATTTTTATTTTCGCTGGCTGCCGCGTGAATGTTGTGTCAACTTGTGTGTCTTCGTTTGAGTTCAATTCTTATCCGTTTTCCATGCAATTTTTTTTCATAGTTTCGTCTGGATGTCTATTTTAACATATAGTTTTTACTTTGTTCAAATTCATTCTGTGCTGTTCCCAGTATTTATTTTACTCTCATATGTCAGTCCAGTGATTACTGCTGTTTGTGTCAACTTGTGTGTCTTCGTTTGAGTTCAATTCTTATCCGTTTTCCATGCAATTTTTTTTCATAGTTTCGTATGGATGTCTATTTTCATGTATAGTTTTTATTTTGTTCAAATTCGTTCTGTGTTGTTCCCAGTATTTTTTTTTACTCCCCTATGTCATTCCAATGCTTGCTGTTTGAGTGATTTCTAATCTGTTGCATTGTTTGCTTGTTGTTTAGTAATTGTGGTGGCTGGAATTGATCATTGGATGATGCTAAGACCTCCCAACACTCTTAACCAAGTCCTTTAATTCTTGAATTTTAAGAAGCAAAATGGAAGGGCCCACATAGAAGCACATGGTCCAGCCGAGAAAGCGAAATTGGGGGGTGCGTCAAGCAGCAACATGCTGGCAGCAGCGGGTGTGCACGAAGAAGCCACGGCCTAGCATCCACTTCATGCTTCCAAAAGAGAACACGCTGTCCAGCAATTGGATGAAGAGGCATCACGGGCCAAGGCTGGAAGCATTGAAGCAAGTTGGCCCATCCAACATTGGAGAAAGGTGTGGCGGATAGCGAGAAGTGGAGTGGCGTCCAGCAACTCCCATCCAGCAAGCTTGGATGGTCACGGTTGGAAGCATTGGAGGATTCATTATTAGGCTCTAAAGAAAGGAGGGCTGCCACGTCTTTGAAGGGGGTGTAGCAAGAATTAATTGGGAGCATTCATCAAAGAGGGCTGGTTCATTAGGGCTGCTGCACGTGGAATTTTGGGGGGGTTTTCATCTTTAATTTAATGGAAGCACACAACTGAGGGGGTCACGCCTGGAGCTGCAGCCGCTACTCTCCAGGAGGTTTTTAGAGTGATGTAAGGTAGAGAAAGAATAGAAAAGAAGGGAAAGAGTATCACCGTAAGGGGGTGTGATGGTTGGAAGGAGAAAAGCACCGTCCAGTGGAGTCAAGCAGCACGTTAGGGAGAAAAACACTTTCATTTTGTTTTGAGAGACATGTGGAAATTCACTTTACGGAGAGGATTCGATTCCTTTTAAAAGAAGCTTGTTTTATTCATTCAACAAAGTGCACACATAGGGACGCTGCAATAGAAAGTTTTCGTTTTTTTTTTATGTTGGAACAGAGAACTTTGAAGAGCACATGGTCTTGTCTTTGCTTTTATCTTTCACGTTGAACCAGATTTTTATTTTTATATTCTATGAATTAGAGTGTTATGTTGCTGAGAAGAAGTGTGCAGGGGCTTCTATTATTTTCATTTGGTGATTAAATGTTTTGGAGATTTCTTTTCATTGAGAGATGAAGAAGTGATTAGGTGAAAGTGTTGGATGAAGTCACGTCCAGGAGCGGATAGGTGTTGCATGAAGAATGGATGGAGCAAAGGCAATGGGATTCTCTCTTTCTTTTAGAAAGCAAGCACGCTGCATTCATTTGCATTGGAGAAGAGAGAAACGGTGGCACACTTTTACTTTATTTTCACTGTTTAAGCATTTTAATTTATTGTTTCCGTGATGGATATGCGTTGGTGGATGACTATAATGTGCATTCCAATGTTTAGATTAAGAGTTGCATATTTTCTTTTATTCTTGCTGCTTTATGTTTCAATTGGTTAGCACTCTTGTTTCTTTAAATTTTCATTCCAAGTTGTAATGTGCGTTTTTTTTTTAGCTTTAGTGTTGCATTTGAATAACATTTTAATTGTGTTTGGAAATTTATCTTTGCATTGTTCGGTTTAATATTTTCATTCACTTTAAGGTTGTCAATTATGTTCGGTTGTGTTTAATTCTAATTTTAATTTAAGTTCAATTACAATCACAAATCTTTCACAAAACCCCCCCCACTACGTGTTGATCTTAGACTGAACCCAATCTGGTCCTTGAGAGACGACCTAGGAGTCACTTCCTAGCACTGTACTGCATTCTTTTATGCACAACTTTTGTGGGAGGTGCGACCCTCTCAACAAAATGGCGCCGTTGCCGGGGACCAATGGTTCAGTCTTAGGTCTTTTTGTTGTGTTTGTGTGTGTTGTGTTTTGTCTTGTGTTGTGATGTGATGTGATGTGATGTTCTGTTTTGTGTGTGCGTGTTGCATGTATAAATGTGTTGTGTTTTATTTGTTTCGTAATTTTTAGTATTTTTTTTCCTATGTCTACCTATTCTGGTTATGTGAATAGTGCTTATTCTGTGAGTGCCTCTGATTATGATTCTCCTTCTGCATGTTACTCTGATTGTAATTCATATTCTGCTGATTTGTATGTTGAGAACAATATGGCTCATCGTCCGACTTCTGAGAGTTCTCTTTGGGAACCGGTTCCACCTACTGAGGATGATGGTCATTGCGTTCTCAAGACTGGACTGATACATTTGCTGCCTAAGTTTCATGGTTTTGCAGGTGAATGCCCACACAGACATTTGGAGGAATTTCACAGCATTTGCTCTTCAATGAAGCCTCCACATGTACCGGTTGATCACATGTTCTTAAGGGCATTCCCACATTCATTACAAGAAGCAGCAAGGGATTGGCTGTATTGTCTTTCTCCAGGATGCATCACTTCTTGGGAAGATCTTAAGCATCTGTTCTTGGATGAATTCTTCCCCGCTCAGTATGGTTACAACAACGATCCTGGATGGAATGACCCTAGCTTGGGATGGTATGATGCTTCACAGCAATATCAGGAAGCACCATCTCAGAATGCTTGTATGCCTCCGCCAGTCCAGCAACAACAACAGTTGCAACTTTATGAGTCTGCCCAGATAGCTCCTCAACCTTCTACTTCTGAGCTTACATTGCAGGAGTTGTTGGAGCAGATGACCATGCAGAACCTTCAGTTTCAGCAAGAGAACAGAGCACACCTTCAATGTTTGAGCAATCAGATAGGGCAGATGACCACTCAACTCACTGAGGAACAGTCTCAAGATTCAGAGTTGCAATTTCAGACTGTTCAGATCCCAGATGATGTTAGTGGCATCAACATAGAAGATGGGGAGAAGAGTCATGAGCTTACTATTGTGCCATCTACTTTCCCATCGTCCTATGTCCCTACCCTTGCACCTGAAGAGACTGATGAATATCTCGAGGACCAGGCAGGTATAAGCAGTAATTTTGAATCAGGTAGACAACTTTCATATTCCACCGCTTTACCAATCTTTAGGGAAGTGGAGGTAAACATACCTCAATGTGATTTTGTTGATAATTATGTTGTTGAGGGGTATGTTGATGGTTGTATTGTTGTTGAGTCTGATTTTAATTTTCCCTCTATGCATGTTGAGAACCAATTTTTGCTATCGCATCCGAATGTTTATTCTCCATGCACTGAACATGAATCTGAGTTTGTAGTTGATATTGCTTGTGATTTTGAAATTGATTCATGTTCTGAGGATGTATCTGAGGTTCAGTCTGATAAATTGGGATTGGGTGTTGTACCTCTACATGTCATTTCTTTGGAGCCACATTGCACTAACCATGTTGCAGGAGGTACACATGAATTTGACCAACATGCACCCACAGTGGAAGGAAAAGGTGCTTACATACACACTAGTTTCAACATCAATAGGCACCAGCTGAACCCGCTCATCAACAATCACTTCTTCTTAGATCCAGCTGTGGATGATATTTCCCTGCTTGATCAAATCTGGAGGATGAAGCAATTCTTCCTCAAAACTTCCTGGCTGGATCCAATGGCGGAAGACATCCCCCTGCAAGTCCAAAATTGGCAACTGCCACCATGATCAGGGGAGTTTTCTTTCTCTCTTCTCCCCCTTTCCCTACTTTTATTGCACTTGTCCATGATCTATTGACTGTTATGATTTCTGATCTTATGCTTATGACACATTGAGGACACTGTGTAGTTTAAGTGTGGTCTATTGGGGGAGATTCTGATTTTTCTTTGTTAGTTTTTGTTTTCTTGGTTAATTTTTTTCTTTTCTAGGTTATTTTTGTCGTGTCTTGTGTATAGTTTTACATGTTTCTCTTGATTTCTGGACTTTGATTAGGTTGTAGATGTGTCTTTCACTTCATTGATACTCTGATTTGTTTGAAATCCTTGCTTTTCTCTGTTTGAGAAGATGATTATGATGTTTGAGAGGTTGATTTGATTGTGACATAAATTACCTTGTGTGAGATTTGAGCCACTTTATGTTCTTTCTTGTGTGTGATATGTCTCTTGATTGCTTGCACATATGCCTTGGCTTGACTCTTGTTGATAATACTTGATTGATATGCATGTTTGGAAGTGATAAAGGCAGTTTTGTTTTTGAGCCTCTCTAGCCAAATAAGCTTACCTTGTTCTGATCCTTTGATAACCCCTTTTGAGCCTATACTTTCCTCATTTCTTTGTTTTGAAGCTCATACACTAGCCCTAAGTGAAAAACCATGATTACCTTAACCTTAGGGAATTTTGGAGCTTTGGAAGTGTTTTGGGAACAAGTGTGGTCTCCTAGGGGTTTCTGATGAATTGGCTAGTTGGTTCCTCTTCTTGTTTTGTGTTTGTAAATATGTTGTGTATCTTGTCTCTTATAGTTGTGTCCTAAACAGAGAGAAAAGAAAGAGACAAGATGAAAAAAAATACAGAAAAAATGAAAAAAAAATTGTGAATAATTGTGAATAATGGAGTCAAGAAGAGGATGGAAGTAGAGGTTGTGGGTGTGTTTGAATGTGTTTACACTTGTTCCCCATTGCTCCTCTGTTCCTTATGGTTTGTAGCTTCTTATCCAGATATATCCTCCCTTGTCCTTGGCCCCATTACAACCATGAAAAGACCTTTTGATTTGAACATGCGTATGTGCTTGAGTTTTGATATTAGAGGCTTGTCAAGTCTATTTGTGTTTGCTTTCTTGAGTGCATTGAGTGACATTGATTTACCTTAAACACTTGAGAGAAACACTGATAGTGCATCTGTGAGGTTTTGTTACTTTTGATTCACCTCTTGAGCTGATTGATCATTTTGTCATGATTTGAATTGCTTGGATAATTTCATGAGTATCTGCTTTCTCTGATTCTGAGTTGGATATTGTCTACCTCTTTTCTTTGTCCAGATTTCTTGAGGAATGTGTAATTTTGTTTGTTTCCTTGTGAGTCTTTATTTTCTGTGTGTCGACGCTGTGTCACCGTCCTAAAAGTCCTTTGAACTATTCCTTGATCTGCGTCTTGATTTTGCCCAGGAGTGCAAAAGACTAAGTGTGGTCTATTTTGATGAGTCAATATTTTATTCACTTCACTTAGTTTATTGTACCGAATTTAATCGGGGAATTGTGCTTAATTGTCCGGTATTTTCCTGTTTTTGATAATTGTGCTTAATTTGACCAAAAATTCTTATTTTAATTAATTTGAATTATTTGAGCTAATTATTTGCATTATTAATTGTAGGAAAATTTTGGATAACTTTTTGGGACATTAGAAAGCTAAATGAGAAATGGAAATTGAGCCAATGCATCTTAGCCATTTTTATTTTCGCTGGCTGCCGCGTGAATGTTGTGTCAACTTGTGTGTCTTCGTTTGAGTTCAATTCTTATCCGTTTTCCATGCAATTTTTTTTCATAGTTTCGTCTGGATGTCTATTTTAACATATAGTTTTTACTTTGTTCAAATTCATTCTGTGCTGTTCCCAGTATTTATTTTACTCTCATATGTCAGTCCAGTGATTACTGCTGTTTGTGTCAACTTGTGTGTCTTCGTTTGAGTTCAATTCTTATCCGTTTTCCATGCAATTTTTTTTCATAGTTTCGTATGGATGTCTATTTTCATGTATAGTTTTTATTTTGTTCAAATTCGTTCTGTGTTGTTCCCAGTATTTTTTTTTACTCCCCTATGTCATTCCAATGCTTGCTGTTTGAGTGATTTCTAATCTGTTGCATTGTTTGCTTGTTGTTTAGTAATTGTGGTGGCTGGAATTGATCATTGGATGATGCTAAGACCTCCCAACACTCTTAACCAAGTCCTTTAATTCTTGAATTTTAAGAAGCAAAATGGAAGGGCCCACATAGAAGCACATGGTCCAGCCGAGAAAGCGAAATTGGGGGGTGCGTCAAGCAGCAACATGCTGGCAGCAGCGGGTGTGCACGAAGAAGCCACGGCCTAGCATCCACTTCATGCTTCCAAAAGAGAACACGCTGTCCAGCAATTGGATGAAGAGGCATCACGGGCCAAGGCTGGAAGCATTGAAGCAAGTTGGCCCATCCAACATTGGAGAAAGGTGTGGCGGATAGCGAGAAGTGGAGTGGCGTCCAGCAACTCCCATCCAGCAAGCTTGGATGGTCACGGTTGGAAGCATTGGAGGATTCATTATTAGGCTCTAAAGAAAGGAGGGCTGCCACGTCTTTGAAGGGGGTGTAGCAAGAATTAATTGGGAGCATTCATCAAAGAGGGCTGGTTCATTAGGGCTGCTGCACGTGGAATTTTGGGGGGGTTTTCATCTTTAATTTAATGGAAGCACACAACTGAGGGGGTCACGCCTGGAGCTGCAGCCGCTACTCTCCAGGAGGTTTTTAGAGTGATGTAAGGTAGAGAAAGAATAGAAAAGAAGGGAAAGAGTATCACCGTAAGGGGGTGTGATGGTTGGAAGGAGAAAAGCACCGTCCAGTGGAGTCAAGCAGCACGTTAGGGAGAAAAACACTTTCATTTTGTTTTGAGAGACATGTGGAAATTCACTTTACGGAGAGGATTCGATTCCTTTTAAAAGAAGCTTGTTTTATTCATTCAACAAAGTGCACACATAGGGACGCTGCAATAGAAAGTTTTCGTTTTTTTTTTTATGTTGGAACAGAGAACTTTGAAGAGCACATGGTCTTGTCTTTGCTTTTATCTTTCACGTTGAACCAGATTTTTATTTTTATATTCTATGAATTAGAGTGTTATGTTGCTGAGAAGAAGTGTGCAGGGGCTTCTATTATTTTCATTTGGTGATTAAATGTTTTGGAGATTTCTTTTCATTGAGAGATGAAGAAGTGATTAGGTGAAAGTGTTGGATGAAGTCACGTCCAGGAGCGGATAGGTGTTGCATGAAGAATGGATGGAGCAAAGGCAATGGGATTCTCTCTTTCTTTTAGAAAGCAAGCACGCTGCATTCATTTGCATTGGAGAAGAGAGAAACGGTGGCACACTTTTACTTTATTTTCACTGTTTAAGCATTTTAATTTATTGTTTCCGTGATGGATATGCCTTGGTGGATGACTATAATGTGCATTCCAATGTTTAGATTAAGAGTTGCATATTTTCTTTTATTCTTGCTGCTTTATGTTTCAATTGGTTAGCACTCTTGTTTCTTTAAATTTTCATTCCAAGTTGTAATGTGCGTTTTTTTTTTAGCTTTAGTGTTGCATTTGAATAACATTTTAATTGTGTTTGGAAATTTATCTTTGCATTGTTCGGTTTAATATTTTCATTCACTTTAAGGTTGTCAATTATGTTCGGTTGTGTTTAATTCTAATTTTAATTTAAGTTCAATTACAATCACAAATCTTTCACAAAACCCCCCCCACTACGTGTTGATCTTAGACTGAACCCAATCTGGTCCTTGAGAGACGACCTAGGAGTCACTTCCTAGCACTGTACTGCATTCTTTTATGCACAACTTTTGTGGGAGGTGCGACCCTCTCAACAAGGAGCCTAATTTCTAATTCTAATTCCCTCCTAAATTCAAATTATTCAGATTTATTTTGATCAAGCAAAGTCCATGCCTCTGTCCAGCTCATCCAGCAAGGTGTGTGCTTCCTTCCACATGAGCCACTTCACTGGAAAATGTTGGTGCATGCCGTAAGCACCTCCTTTTTGGCTCCTTGCTTGATTCTATTGATTAATCTTCTTGGATGGCTCAATCATAGTCTCCAAGATTTATTAATTCCTACAAAACAAAGTATAAGTGCTTTAGTTAAGAGAAGAAGGATTTTTATAAGTAACCTTCCATAGAAGCAAAATAGTATGTGGTCCTTCTTCCTCTTGAATCCTCTTTGCCATTGCTCTAGTAAGAGGTCCAATGTGCATCTTAGATGGTCTTCCATCATATGATGTCACAAACTTGTTTTTCAATCGGCAAGTATGACCGAATCGTTCAAGTAATAAACTTGGTAAGACCAAGTATCGTTCTTCCCAAAGGACTCACGACCTAGTTTAGTTGTGTGGTTTATTGATTAGCTAAGACTTAAAGACGAAATATTTGGATTTTATATGCAAAAGACGAAAATTAAATATGTATGCATGAAGTTTTGATCAATGGCAAAAGCAAAAGATAAACACTTTCAGTGAAATATATGTATGAATATGTTGTTGGGGTTCAATTTCATCTTATCCACTCTCATATATTTTAGGAATTCAACATTCAAATCATCATTGTTAATGCCACTCTCTAAAGTACCTTTCAAGAAGGCTTCTCCCTAATCACGAGTTCATACAATTCCTAGCATTCCTAATGATTAGTTCATAAGTGCAGGAGCTTAACGACAACCAATATGATATTGGGAGAAATTCCCCGGATCTAGACTTCCCCGTACGCGTCCGTATCGACAAAACCAATAATCATGCATCGAATGAGTTAAACAATGCAAGCATTAAGCAAAGAGGAAAAACCCTAACTAATGATGAAAGAAAGCATAGATCTTAAATAAAAGATGTAAAAACAAATTCCATATATGAGAGCTTCAAAAGATTACATTGATTCCCCAACAAACATACAGAGTTTAGTTCACCATATTCATGGTGAACCTAGATGAATAACAATGAAAGAATGAAAGAGATAGAAAAACCCTAAAAAGGTGAAGAGGAAGCCTCAGCATCCAAGATCCTCCTTCAAAGGGGTGGAAGAGAGAGTGTTTGCTTCGTTTCTGCCAAAGATACCTAACCCTAGGAAACCCTAAAGCTTATATATTATTCGTAAATTACAGAAAATTAGGTCCAAGCCCATAAAAGTGCCGCTCAGCGGTAAGTGCGTGAGTCGTTTCTTCCCCTCAGCGGACCTCCCGTAAGCTCCTGATTGCCGCTCAGCGGTAAACTGCCGCTGAGCGGTGACTTCGGCTTCTCCTTTTGCACTTTTTGATGTCTTTTCTGATTCCATCTCTCTCCTTCTTCACTTCTTTCACCAAATTCACCTTAAAACCTACACAAAAACACTGAAATCAAGCATAAACCTGTCCAGCTCTCTTATTTCTGAAAATATGAAGAAAAGCATGATTTCAAGCTAGTTTCTAAGTGTAAAGGTTGCTTTTTGTGTCAATTTTAAGCATGAAACTAACAGTTTTTCAACTGTTATCACAACCCCAAACTTAGAACTTTGCTTGTCCTCAAGCAAACAAGATATAACTCAATCTTCAACCAATTCATATTATGGTTCACTCATTCAAAAATCCTCTTTTTAGATAAGTAAAAACTTCAATCAAACTTATGACCAAGAGTTCAATCAAGATGTGCACATGCTTTAGTGTTTCACAAAGTCAGTTAATACCCAACAAATGCTCTTTTTTCATGAATGACCAATCAATTAAGCATGGATGTTCATGTGCTTAATGGAATATTTCCTCACTAGGTAAAGTATTTCACTCAACACACAAGTGTATAAAAGGTGATCACTCATTTACTCTACTATCACAATGTCATATGAATCGTCTTTGACTTTCATTTTACCACAATCAAAAACATTCACAAGCATGCATCATCACAAGGACTTTTCAATGGCTTATAATGTGGCTGGGCTAACAAGAAAATTGGTTTTTCTGGATCGCAAAATCCTTGAATTAAGAGAATCATAACACACAACTATTCTTATTTTTCCCAACTTGCCTTTGCATTTGCATTGAGCTTTACTTCTTTTTCTTTTCTTTTCTTTTTCTTTGCCTATACTTCCTTTTTGGCTCTTCGCTCAATGTTTTTCCTTTTTCATGTTTTCCCAACAACCCCAAACTTGAACATTTAACAATACCACACAAGATTTTCTACTTAACTCAAGGTAAAGATTTTCAATCAAGGGTTTCAGTGTATGTTCAAGGCTAAGGGTTCAAAGGATAGAACAATAAGTGTTTTCTTTTAGTGGGCTAACTTTATGAATTTGGCCAATAAAAAGGGTTCCAACAAACGACCTTGATCACATGATGCAAAACAAGCAATTGATTCAATCATAGAAAACCTGGGCAAAGTCATTCATGCTTTCAAAGTAATAGCATTCAACAATAACAACTCTGGAGCTCAAAACCTCACATATAAGCTCATTCACATTTGACATACACATCCTACTTAATTTCACAATCACAATCATAATATCATGCATTTGTTCACAAAGTTTGTGAATCACCTGTATAAGCATTTTAATGTGCACATCATCTCAACATCAATCAATCAATAAGCATCATTCAGCATTACTTATCACACAATCACAGTTAATAGCAAACCATCACAAGAAACCAGGTTTCCAATAGAGTACATCAAACTCTAATCTAAAAACATACAATACTTACAGAATACTGGGTTGCCTCCCAGTAAGCGCTTGTTTAACGTCACGAGCCTGACCCAGACTTTCAAGGATCAACCAACAACATCATTGTGGAAAATTGTTGCACCTCTCCCCCTAGATAGGGTTTGAGACGTTGACCATTCACAACCCAACTTCTCTGTGGATCATCAGCAGCTGGATTAAATATTTCAATTGCTCCATGCGGATGCACTTCTTTTATCACATATGGTCCTGACCATTTTCACTTCAGCTTCCCAGGAAATCCTTCAATCTTGAATTGAACAATAGTACCTGTTGTCCTGGATTGAAAACTCTATTCACCAACTTCCTGTCATGATAAAATTTAATTTTGTCTTTGTAAGCCTTGGATGAATCATATGCATCTAATCGCATTTCTTCAAGCTCCAAAATCTGCCGTCTACGTGTGCATTGAGTTTCATAAGGATCAAAATTCAAGAATTTCAAAGCCCATAATGCTCTATGCTCCAATTCTACTGGCAAATGACATGCTTTCCCATAGACTAATTGAAATGGTGATAATCCCATAGACGTCTTCATTGCTGTCCTATAAGCCCAAAGAGCATCATCCAATTTGAGAGACCAATCCGTTCTTGATGAAGTCACTGTTAGACACCTCAACTTGTCCATTAGTTTGTGGATGATAAGGTGCAGCTACCTTATGTTTTACTCCATAGTGTTTGAGTACTTTCTCTAGCTGATAATTGCAAAAATGAGATCCTCCATGACTGATCAACACTCTTGGAGTGCCGAAACGTGAGAATATCTGCCTCTTCAAGAATTTAATTACCGTGCTAGCATCATTTTTAGGACAAGTTAATGCTTCCACCCATTTACTCACATAATCTACTGCTACCAGAATATATTCATTGTTGAAAGATGGAGGAAAGGGTCCAACAAAATCAATACCCCAACAATCAAAAACTTCAACCTCTAAAATACCTTGTAAAGGCATCTCAAGACGTTTAGTGATTGTCCCTGCTCTTTGACATTTATCACAATTTCTAGCATGATTATGGGCATCTTTAAACAAAGTTGGCCAGTAAAATCCTGATTGAAGAACTTTGCTGCTGTTCTTTCTCCATTAAAATGTCCTCCATAAGGTGAATCATGACAATGCCAAAGAATTCCTTCTGCTTCTTCATTTGTAACACATCTCCTCAGAAGATTATCTGCTCCAATTTTGAACAAATAAGGATCATCCCAAACAAACTGCTTGGCATCATGCAAAAATTTCTTTCTTTGTTGCCAAGTTAAGTCTTCCGGCATGACCCTTGCAGCTTTGAAATTAGCCATATCAGCAAACCAGGGTCTCTGCTGAATATACATGAGTGATTCATCTGAAAAAGATTCCCAGATTTCAGACTCCTTGCTAGTTACCTCATTGTTAACTAACCGTGACAAATGATCATCAATTAAGTTTTCACTTCCTTTCTTATCACGGATGTCTACATCAAATTCTTGCAATAGTAATACCCATCTAATCAGACGTGGCTTAGAATCTGGTTTTGTCAACAAATATTTTATAGCTGCATGATCTGTGTAGACAGTCACCTTGGACCCAATAAGATAAGGTCTAAATTTCTCTAGAGCATACACAATAGCAAGAAATTCTTTCTCTGTGGTAGCATAATTCAATTGAGCATCATTCAGAACCTTGCTAGCATAATAAATTGGATGAAACTTTTGTTCTTTCCGCTGGCCAAGGACAACTCCTATTGCATAATCACTTGCATCACACAGAGAAAAGAAATTTAAGTGCTTTAAGTGCTTAAATTTAAGTGCTTTATGGAAATCTTCAAGAAATTGGAGATTAAAGTTCCTATGATTGAGACATTGCAACAGGTTCCTGGTTTGATCAAATTTCTGAAGAAGTTCAGTAGAAAGAAGAAAAAGAAGAAGGAACATGAGCTTTACTGGGTCAAGCTAATGACGTTAAAAGAGCGCTTGCTGGGAGGCAACCCAGTGGATTTAAAAACTTTTGATTTGGTTTTGTAACTTTTAAATTGTGGACATTATTCTGTAAATATTTTTGTTGGATCCAGCATCTACTGAAGGATGCTAGGTGGTTAAGCATCTACTGAAGGATGCTAGGTTTGTAACACCTACTGATGGGTGTTGGTGAGAAAATTTTGCACCTACTGATGGGTGCTGGTAAGTTGGAAACACCTACTGATGGGTGCTGGTGGAATTTGGGTCAGGCTCGTGACGTTAAACAAGCGCTACTTGGGAGGCAACCCAGTTGATTGATTGTTTTCTGTTTGTTTATTTTTAGGATTTGCATAAGCATTTTTAACATTGAATTGCAGGGAACCTATGAGGGGTATGCTAGGAAGGCACGTAGGTCAAGAAAAGAAGGAGAGGAGCACATCACGAAAGTGCCGCTGAGCGGTATTTTACCGCTGAGCGGTACTCTCACAGACTGGGCTTTAGTTCCCCTTAGCGGGACCCGAGCCCATTAGGGTATTTTTATACCCCAAGCTGCGTTTTAGGGTTTATTTCCAGACTTCTCTCTGCACAAACACTTCCACACACCTTCTCCTAGGTTTTCCACATCTTTTCACTCTTCCCTCTTAAGAAAATCTCTCTTCTATTCACTTTTTCACTAGTGTGCCATCAAAGTTTGGGGTTGGAAGAGAGCATTCTAGTTTGAAGGCATTCTCATTGCATCTAGTATCTCCACCCAAGTAAGTAAAATGCATTTTGTTCATTCTAGGGTTCTTGAATTTGAATGTGATTGTCAAAGCATGAATATTTAGGGGTTTTGATTTCTATGCATGATTTGATGATATATTTGATGTTTGAACCGATTAAACTGCTTGATTATGAACTGGAAAACTGAAAATTGCATTTGGGTGGAGTTAGGACAGTTTAAAAACGAGATTTGCAAAAATCTGCAGATCACCGCTGAGCGGCATTTACCGCTGAGCGGCACTCTGCCAGATTTGCTTTTTCTGGTTTGTTGCGTGTTTGAATGTGGCACTGGTGGCGCTGAGGGGAAATTCTGGCCCTCAGCGGTGGTTTAGCTTCAAAAGGAGTTTTGTTTTGTGTTTACTAATGATTAACATCATGTTCTGTGGTTTTGGATTTATGTTTGAATGCAGGAATGGCATCCTCTTCAGGAAAGAGATTGAAAACCATGGCAACCAAGAGAAAGGAAAAGGAACCAGAGCAGCCCCATAATGGCAGGTTCCTCTCTAGGAAACATGAGAAGCACTTTAGGGTGGTTCAGGACAGGAGAATTCTAATGGAGAGAAAGGTTGGAATGATACCTAACTTTGCTCCTCAATTTGGAGAGCAAGTGTTAGGGAATGATTGGGGGAAGCTAGCCACTTATCCATCACCTTCCAACATAGCTGTGGTGAAAGAATTCTACACCAATGCAAAGAAGATTAGTGATTATCCAGCTGAGAATTTTTTGGGCTATGTTAGAGGCCATGCTATCAGGTATGATTCTGACTCCATCAATAACTTTCTGGATACTGTGTGGGCTGGTGAGCAATGCCAGTTTGCTCTTAGCATGGAGGAAGGTGCTGACTTTGAGGATGTTGAGAGAGTATTGTGCATACCTGGAGGACACTTCCAAAGGAATAGATCTGGCTCAGTGGTTAATATTAGGAGGACAGATTTGACTCCTCTTGCAAAGTATTGGATGGCATTTTCTCATGCCAACATTCAGCCATGTTCACATGTGTCAGATATTACTCTCAGCAGGGCACTCTTCATCTACTGTGCTATCAGAAACTTGAATGTTAATATTGGGCAGGTGATAGCTGATGAGATTAGTGTGTGTGCTAACACCTCAAACAACAAAGCACCATTGGGACATCCTTCTTTGATCACTCACCTTTGCAAGCTAGCTGGGGTGGACACTTCTGTTCCACCATTTGAGAGGCCAAGAAAAGCTATAGATGAGGCCTATTACAGACAGTACTGTGGAGGTGAGGAGGCAGCCCAGCCAGTGCCACCACGCCAGGCTCGTAGAGAGAGAAGGCCAGCACAGAGCAGGACTTCTGCTGATACTCATGAGGCAGAACCATTCCAGATGAGGGACATGTATATGTCTCTTATAGGTGCTCAGTTGCAGTCCATCCACAGAGGGCAGGTGGCCACGGCTGAGATGATAGTGGGGATGTATGATACCCCTCCAGCACACAGGTGGACTATGGATGAATTCCATAATGTGGTAGCTTGGCCAGAAGAACCATGGCATGGAGGAGCTGAAGCAGCTGAAGCTTCAGCCCGAGACATGGATGAAGATGAAGCTGAGGAGGAGGATGCGTTTGATGATGATGATGATGAGGAAGAAGAGGAAGATACAGAGGACAGCTCAGACTGATGAGGAGCTGAGATAGCATTTACTGATGAATGCTATCATATGATTATGCTTTTGTGGTTTAAGTTTTCTGAACTTATTTGTTTTTGTTTTTAGATTAGGGTTTGATGTACTCTATTTGAAACCTGGTTTCTTGTGATGGTTTGCTATTAACTGTGATTGTGTGATAAGTAATGCTGAATGATGCTTATGATTAATTGATGTTGAGATGATGTGCACATTAAAATGCTTATATAGGTGATTCACAAGCTTTGTGAACAAATGTGTAGTATCATGATTGTGATTGTGAAATTAAGCAGGATGTGCATGTCAAATGTGAATGAGCTTATATGTGAGGTTTTGAGCTCCAGAGTTGTTATTGTTGAATGCTATTACTTTGAAAGCATGAATGACTTTGCCCAGGTTTTCTATGATTGAATCAATTGCTTGTTTTGCATCATATGATCAAAGGCCGTGTTTTTGAAACCCTTTTTATTGGCCAAATTCATAAAGTTAGCCTTCTAAAAGAGAACACGTTGTGTTCTATCCTTTGAACCCTTAGCCTTAAAAATACACTGAACACCCTTGATTGAAAATCTTTACCTTGAGTTAAGTAGAAGATCTTGTGTGGTATTGTTAAATGTTCAAGTTTGGGGTTATTGGGGAAACATGAAAAAGGAAAAAGCATTGAGATAACAGCTAAAAAGTAAGAATATGCAAAGAAAAGAAAAGAAAAAGAAGCAAAGCTCAATGCAAATGCAAAAGCAAAGGCAAAAGAAAGTTGGGAATGAATAAGAAGATTGTGTTGTTATGATTCTCTTAACTCAAGGATTTTGTGATCCAGAAAAACCAATTTTCTTGTTAGCCCAGCCACATTATAAGCCATTGAAAAGTCCTTGTGATGATGCATGCTTGTGAATGTATTTGATTGTGGTTAAATGAAAGGCAAAGTTGATTCATGTGATTGTGATAGTGGAGTGAATGAGTGAAACACTTTACCTCTTATACACTTGTGTGTTGAGTGAAACACTTTACCTAGTGAGGAAATATTCCATAAGCACATGAACATCCATGCTTAATTGATTGATCATTCATGAAAAATAGCATTTGTTGGAATTTAAATGACTTTGTGAACACTAAAGCATGTGCACATCTTGATTGAACTCTTGGTCTTAAGTTTGAGTGAAGTTATTACTTATCTTGAAAAGAGGATTTTGAATGAGTAAACCATCATATGAATTGGTTGGAGATGGAGTTACATTTTATTTGCTTGAGGACAAGCAAAGTTCTAAGTTTGGGGTTGTGATAACAGTTGAAAAACTGTTATTTTCATGCTTAAAGTTGATACTAAAAGCAACCTTTAGACTTAGAAACTAGCTTGAAATCATGCCTTTTGTTTATATTTTCAGAAATAAGAGAGCTGGACAGGTTTATGCTTGATTTAAGTGTTTTTGTGCAGGTTTTGAGGTGAATTTGGTGAAAGAAGTGAAGAATAAGAGAGAGGACATTAGAAAAGACAAGAAAGAGTGCAAAAAGGAGAAGTCGAAGGCACCGCTCAGCGGCAAACTACCGCTGAGCGGCACTCAAGAGGTGACGTTGGAACCGCTGAGGGGCAAAATGGCCGCTGAGGGGAAGAAAGAAGACGCGCAATCACCGCTGAGCGGTAAATACCGCTGAGCGGCACTTTTTGGGCTTGGACTTTTGTAATCTTTTGTAACTCTAGATTAGTATATAAGGGCTTGCACGTCCTATAGTTAGGCATCTTTGGCAGAAACGAGGCAAACACTCTGATGAGAGGGTCGCACCTCCCAACAAAAGTTGTGCATAAAAGAATGCAGTATAGTACTAGGAAGTGACTCCTAGGTCGTCTCTCAAGGACCAATTTGGGTTCAGTCTCGGATCAAACACATAGTGGGGGGGGTTGAAAGTGTTTTTGTGATTCGAAATGAACTAAATTAAAACTGGAAATTAAATACAGCCAAACATTAGTGAAAACATTGAAATAAATAAACAAAGCATAAAGACCGCACGACCCTACGGATGACCGAAGTTCGAACCGTCTCTAAGCAAGTACGGAAATTGAAAATACAGGAAAACAAAGAAACTGAAAAGAATAGACAACATAGTGAACGAAAACAGTAAACTAAATTATCCTAAAGCAAGATGTGGGAATTAATTAAAAATGCAACAAATAATAAGCACTTAAACTTTTGACAAATTCGGAAATTCAGCAAGTAAATCAAGCATTTACATGTACTTAGAACCGTGAGTATTTTTCTCCATAACAACAAAATGCTCCATGCTTAGAAAGAAAAAAAAACAAAGTCTTTGTGCAGCCCCTGGACGTGACAACTCACCACCCCTTCCATGCAAAATCATGACACCTACTCCTATTTAGCCACTTAGAATAATGTTGTTACGTGAATAAATTTAACACTTCTACTTTCTATGCCAAAAGGCACATTCTCCATAAATTATATCCACTTCTTCTCTCTAAAGGCATGACCATGCTACTGTCACATCCAAATGAATGCCCCACCGTTTCTTTATTAATTAAACAACACTTTAAAATGAAATGCTAAAGTCTTCTAGCCACACATCTCCATCACGTGCAAGCATAAAGTGAAGAAGCCAAAACCAAACGCTCTCATGGACGTGAATGCCTTCTCCAATTCAATAAATTGAGATTCCCATCCATGCAGCAGCAGAATTCGCGCTGGTTGAAGACCCCCTCTCCAAGTGCCGTCCACCTTCACTTCTCAATCATCTAAGAAACCAAAACAAATAGAAACTTACGGCTGAAAATGCAATGTACCGAGAACTACCTTATTAACTTGCACCACAGTAGATCCAAAAGAACCAAGTTTAAATCATGCTTATGTAAAGAACTTAAATTGCAAGGACAGATCATGCTAGTAAACTTGCAGTGAAGAGCTAAATGTAATCTCTCATTGAATAAAATTTTGCTCAAAGAAAGACCATGGTTACGGCTGGACAAATCTCCCTTACTAAATGAAATGACTTCCAATTGTTCTCTACCATTCATCAATTAAAACAGAATTACAGTGAGTCAAGAAGCATGAAAACATCATGTAATAAAATAAGGAAAAAAAACGTCTAATGCTAAACAAGGTGACCGTGGCAGTTGGGAATCAAAAGGGCAGAGATTACTCAATGCTGAATCCACGTCCAGAGAAGACAACATACAAACCAACTCTCCCAAGCTCTCCAAAGACTTTCCGAATACAATGTCTCCCCCCAAACCTCAAAGACCGAGAGGGTGAGTACAAATGGCCAGTGGCGGCTCCCACTGTTCTCTCGTAACCCCCACGTCCTAGGTCACCATCCTCCCGTCCTTACATTCCCTACACCAAAAATAAAAATCTCCCCTGGACCGTGGTGGACTTCCTCCTATTTCTGGACCGTGTGCGTGGAAGCTGGACGCTTCTGTGCTTTCATTTTTTTCTCCATGCCACCTCCAAAGTGTTGGGCCTCTGCTTGCTGTCCATTGAAGCCTCCCTCTTTGTGCCAAGCTACTGGACCGCTTCTTCTTCTCTTTGCAGGGCGTGATGTGCTTCCAGAACCACGTCTTCACTGCTGGGCCTCCCGTGTGGTGGACTATGTGCTGGATGCACCTCCTAAAACCAACATTCTCTTCACCGCATGAAGCTGCTGCAGCACTGGACGTCTTCTCCCATTTTTTAGCTGAAGCTGGGCCGTCCGTGGCGTGATGTTGGACGTGTGATTTTCTTCCTCTGCCACCACATGCTGCTGGAAAATGAAGATACATGTTGGGTCGTGGAGATGCTGGAGCTTGAGTGGGTCAAGGACGTGCTGGATGTGAAAGCTTTCACTTTGGACCAGCCCGTGACAGCTGGACCGAAAACTGTGTGGGCCGTGCTGCACCGTATGCTTCTAACATGCTACCACACTCCATTTACCAATTAAAAGTCCAAATCCAGAAGCTTCTATGTGTGTAGTGAAAGAGCACGGAGTTTCATAGTCTGCACATCTTTTTCTCTCCAAATGAATCCAGCTCCTTTTTTTTTCTTGTGTGCACCTCCCATAATTGAAATCCACACCCCCTCTCATTTTAGTTTAAAGTATATTTGATGTGACATTTTCTTTTTGACCTCCAAATGTCCCAAATAATATCCAACAATTTCCCTACAATTAATAATGCAAATAATTAGTCCAAATAATTCAAATTAATTAAAATAAGAATTTTTGGTCAAATTAAGCACAATTAGCAAAAACGGGAAAATACCGGACAATTAAGCACAATTCCCCGATTAAATTCGGTACAATAAACTAAGTGAAGTGAATAAAATATTGACTCATCAAAATAGACCACACTTAGTCTTTTGCACTCCTGGGCAAAATCAAGACGCAGATCAAGGAATAGTTCAAAGGACTTTTAGGGAGGTGACACAGACTCAGCATACAGAAAACAAAGACTCAACAAGGACAGAAATAGAATCACATAGTTCTCCAGGAATCTGGACAGAGAAAGGAAGTAGACAATTCGAACACAGAATGAATCAGAGAAAGCAGATACTCATGAAATTCATCCAAGCAATTCAAGACATGGCAAAATGATCAATCAGCTCAAGAGGTGAATCAAAAGTAACAAAACCTCACAGATGCACTATCAATGTTTCTCTCAAGTGTATAAGGTAAAGAATTTCAACTCAATGCACTCAAGAAAGCAAACAACAACAGACTTGGCAAGCCTCTAATATCAACACTCAAGCACATACGCATGTTCAAATCAAAAGGTCTTTTCATGGTTGTAATGGGGCCAAGGACAAGGGAGGATATATCTGGATAAGAAGCTACAAACCATAAGGAACAGAGGAGCAATGGGGAAGTAAACACATTCAAACACACCCACAACCTCTAATTCAATCCTCTTCTTGACTCCATTATTCACAATTTTTTTTATTCATTTTTTTTTTCATTTTTTTTTTCATCCTGTCTCTTTTCTTTTCTCTCTTTTCAAAACAAAACTGTAAAAGACAAGATTTACAAAAACAAAACAGTAAGAGGAACCAACTAGCCAACTCATAAGAATCCCTAAGGAGACCACACTTGTTTCCAAAACACTTCCAAAGCTCCAAAATTCCCTAAGGTTAAGGTAATCATGGTTTTTTTCACTTAAGGCTAGTGTATGAGCTTCAAAACAAAGAAATGAGGAAAGTATAGGCTCAAAAGGGGTTTTCAAAGGATTAGAACAAGGTAGGCTTATGTGGCTAGAGAGGCTCAAGAACAAAACTGCCTTTGTCACTTCCAAACATGCATATCAATCAAGAATTATCAACAAGAGTCAAGCCAAGGCATATGTGCAAGCAATCAAGAGACATATCACACACAAGAAAGAACATAAAGTGGCTCAAATTCTCACACAGGGCATTTGTGTCACAATCAATTCAACTCTCAAACATCATGATCATCTTCCCAAGCAGAGAAAAGCAAGGATTTCAAACATATCAGAGTATCAATGAAGTGAAAGACACATCTACAACCTAAACAAAGTCCAGAAATCAAGAGAAACATGTAAAACTGTATGCAAGACACGACAAAAACTACCTAGAAAAGAGAAAAAAAAAAAAAAAAAAAAATAAAATTTAACACGGAAAACAAAAATTAACAAAGAAAAATCAGAATCTCCCCCAATAGACCACACTTAAACTACACAGTGTCCTCAATGTGTCATAAGCATAAGATCAGAAATCAAAACAGTCAACAGATCATGGACAAGTGCAATAAAAGTAGGGAAAGGGGGAGAAGAGAAAAGGAAAACTCCCCTGATCATGGTGGCAGTTGCCAATTTTGGACTTGTAGGGAGATGTCTTCCACCATTGGATCCAACAAGGAAGTTTTGAGGAAGAACTTCTTCATCCTCCAAATTTGATCGCGCAGGGAGATATCTTCCACAACTGGATCTAAGAAGCAAAGATTGTTGATGAGCGAGTTCAGCCGATGCCTATTGATGTTGAAACTTTCGTGAATGTTGGCACCTTTGTCTTCCAGCATGGGTACATGTTGGTCAAATTCATTTGTACCTCCTGCAATAGGGTTAGTGCAATGTGGTTCCAAAGAAATAACATGCAGGGGTATAACACCCAAATTATCATACTGAACCTCAGATACATCCTCAGAACATGAATCAATTTCAAAATCACAAGCAATATCAACTACAGACTCAGATTCATGTTCAATGCATGGAGAATAAACATTCGGATGTGATATCAAAAAGTGGTTCTCATCATGCACAGAGGGAGAATTAAAAACATGTTCAGCAACAATATGATCATCAACATACCTCTCAACAGCATAATCATGAACGACATAATCATGAACATAATCATCACTGACATAATCATACTGAGGTATGCTTACCTCCTCTTCCTTGAAGATTGGTAGAGTGTGGGAAGATGAAGGTGATCTACCTGGCTCAGAATTACTGCTTATTTCTGCCTGCTCCTCAAAATAATCATCAGTCTCCTCAGGTGCAAGGGTAGGGACATAGGATGATGGGAAAGTAGATGACATAGTAGTAAGCTCATGACTCTTCTCCCCATCTTCTATGTTGATGCCACTATCATCATCATCTGGAATCTGAACAGTCTGAAATGGTGACTCTGAATCTTGAGACTGTTCCTCAGTGAGTTGAGTGGCCATCTGCCCTCTCTGATCAGTCATACTCTGAATGGCAGCTCCTATTTCTTGCTGGAACTGCATGTTCTCTTGCTGAAACTGAAGGTTCTGCATGGTCATCTGCTCCAACAACTCCTGCAATGTAGGCTCAGAAGTAGAAGGCTGAGGAGCTATTTGGGCAGGAGCATCATATTGCTGACTTTGGTATTGCTGGACTGGTGGAGGCATGAAGGTACTCTGGAATGGTGGTTCTTGATATTGATGTTGTGGAGCATTGTACCATCCCAAGGTAGGGTCATTCCATCCAAGACCGTTGTCGTATCCATCTTGCACATGGGAGAATTTACTCAGAAATTTATGCTCAAGATCTTCCCATCTGGTAATGGATCCTGGAGGAAGAGAGTCTTTCCAATCTTTTGGTGCTCTTTCTAATGAGTGCGGGAATGCTCTTAAGAAAACTAGATCGTCCGGGACATTTGGAAGTTTCATTAAAGAGCAAATTCGATAAAACCTATCCAAATGTTCATGTGGGCATTCACCTGCAAGACCATAAAACTTGGGCAACAAATTCATCAGTCCAGTGGTGAGAACTAAATGATCACCATCCTCATTAGGTGGAACCGGCTCCCAAAGAGAGCTCTCAGAAATTTGAGGATGAGCCACATTGTTCTCAGCATAAAAATCAGCAGAATTACAATCAGAGTAACATGCAGAAGGAGAATCATGATCAGAGGCACTAGCAAAATAAGCAGTATTCACAAAATCAAAATAGGTAGACATGGAAAAAGAAGAATACTAAAAATCACGAAACTAATAAAACACAACACATTTATACATGCAACACGCACACACAAAACAGAACATCACATCACATCACAACACAAGACAAAACACAACACACACAAACACAACAAAAAGACCTAAGACTGAACCATTGGTCCCCGGCAACGGCGCCATTTTGATGAGAGGGTCGCACCTCCCAACAAAAGTTGTGCATAAAAGAATGCAGTATAGTACTAGGAAGTGACTCCTAGGTCGTCTCTCAAGGACCAATTTGGGTTCAGTCTCGGATCAAACACATAGTGGGGGGGGGGTTGAAAGTGTTTTTGTGATTCGAAATGAACTAAATTAAAACTGGAAATTAAATACAGCCAAACATTAGTGAAAACATTGAAATAAATAAACAAAGCATAAAGACCGCACGACCCTACGGATGACCGAAGTTCGAACCGTCTCTAAGCAAGTACGGAAATTGAAAATACAGGAAAACAAAGAAACTGAAAAGAATAGACAACATAGTGAACGAAAACAGTAAACTAAATTATCCTAAAGCAAGATGTGGGAATTAATTAAAAATGCAACAAATAATAAGCACTTAAACTTTTGACAAATTCGGAAATTCAGCAAGTAAATCAAGCATTTACATGTACTTAGAACCGTGAGTATTTTTCTCCATAACAACAAAATGCTCCATGCTTAGAAAGAAAAAAAAAACAAAGTCTTTGTGCAGCCCCTGGACGTGACAACTCACCACCCCTTCCATGCAAAATCATGACACCTACTCCTATTTAGCCACTTAGAATAATGCTGTTACGTGAATAAATTTAACACTTCTACTTTCTATGCCAAAAGGCACATTCTCCATAAATTATATCCACTTCTTCTCTCTAAAGGCATGACCATGCTACTGTCACATCCAAATGAATGCCCCACCGTTTCTTTATTAATTAAACAACACTTTAAAATGAAATGCTAAAGTCTTCTAGCCACACATCTCCATCACGTGCAAGCATAAAGTGAAGAAGCCAAAACCAAACGCTCTCATGGACGTGAATGCCTTCTCCAATTCAATAAATTGAGATTCCCATCCATGCAGCAGCAGAATTCGCGCTGGTTGAAGACCCCCTCTCCAAGTGCCGTCCACCTTCACTTCTCAATCATCTAAGAAACCAAAACAAATAGAAACTTACGGCTGAAAATGCAATGTACCGAGAACTACCTTATTAACTTGCACCACAGTAGATCCAAAAGAACCAAGTTTAAATCATGCTTATGTAAAGAACTTAAATTGCAAGGACAGATCATGCTAGTAAACTTGCAGTGAAGAGCTAAATGTAATCTCTCATTGAATAAAATTTTGCTCAAAGAAAGACCATGGTTACGGCTGGACAAATCTCCCTTACTAAATGAAATGACTTCCAATTGTTCTCTACCATTCATCAATTAAAACAGAATTACAGTGAGTCAAGAAGCATGAAAACATCATGTAATAAAATAAGGAAAAAAAACGTCTAATGCTAAACAAGGTGACCGTGGCAGTTGGGAATCAAAAGGGCAGAGATTACTCAATGCTGAATCCACGTCCAGAGAAGACAACATACAAACCAACTCTCCCAAGCTCTCCAAAGACTTTCCGAATACAATGTCTCCCCCCAAACCTCAAAGACCGAGAGGGTGAGTACAAATGGCCAGTGGCGGCTCCCACTGTTCTCTCGTAACCCCCACGTCCTAGGTCACCATCCTCCCGTCCTTACATTCCCTACACCAAAAATAAAAATCTCCCCTGGACCGTGGTGGACTTCCTCCTATTTCTGGACCGTGTGCGTGGAAGCTGGACGCTTCTGTGCTTTCATTTTTTTCTCCATGCCACCTCCAAAGTGTTGGGCCTCTGCTTGCTGTCCATTGAAGCCTCCCTCTTTGTGCCAAGCTACTGGACCGCTTCTTCTTCTCTTTGCAGGGCGTGATGTGCTTCCAGAACCACGTCTTCACTGCTGGGCCTCCCGTGTGGTGGACTATGTGCTGGATGCACCTCCTAAAACCAACATTCTCTTCACCGCATGAAGCTGCTGCAGCACTGGACGTCTTCTCCCATTTTTTAGCTGAAGCTGGGCCGTCCGTGGCGTGATGTTGGACGTGTGATTTTCTTCCTCTACCACCACATGCTGCTGGAAAATGAAGATACATGTTGGGTCGTGGAGATGCTGGAGCTTGAGTGGGTCAGGGACGTGCTGGATGTGAAAGCTTTCACTTTGGACCAGCCCGTGACAGCTGGACCGAAAACTGTGTGGGCCGTGCTGCACCGTATGCTTCTAACATGCTACCACACTCCATTTACCAATTAAAAGTCCAAATCCAGAAGCTTCTATGTGTGTAGTGAAAGAGCACGGAGTTTCATAGTCTGCACATCTTTTTCTCTCCAAATGAATCCAGCTCCTTTTTTTTTCTTGTGTGCACCTCCCATAATTGAAATCCACACCCCCTCTCATTTTAGTTTAAAGTATATTTGATGTGACATTTTCTTTTTGACCTCCAAATGTCCCAAATAATATCCAACAATTTCCCTACAATTAATAATGCAAATAATTAGTCCAAATAATTCAAATTAATTAAAATAAGAATTTTTGGTCAAATTAAGCACAATTAGCAAAAACGGGAAAATACCGGACAATTAAGCACAATTCCCCGATTAAATTCGGTACAATAAACTAAGTGAAGTGAATAAAATATTGACTCATCACACTCTCTCTTTCACCCCTTTGAAGGAGGATCTTGGATGCTCAGGCTACCTCTTCACCTTTATTGGGTTTATTCTTTCATACTTTCATTGTAATTCATCTAGGTTCACCATGAATATGGTGAACTAAACCTTGTATGTTTGTTGGGGAATCAAAGTAATCTCTTGAAGCTCTCATATATGGATTTGTTGAGTACATCTTTGAATTAAGACATATGCTTTCTTTCATCATTAGTTAGGGTTTTTCCTCTTTGCTCAATGCTTGCATTGTTTAACTCATTCTAATGCATGATTATTGGTTTTGTTGATACGGACACGTACGGGGAAATCTAGATCCGGGGAATTTCTCCCAATATTATACTGACAATATTATATTGGTTGCCTTTAAGCTCCTGCACTCATGAACTAATCATTAGGAATGCTAGGAATTGTATGAACTATTTGATTAGGGAGAAGCCATCTAGAATGGTACATTAGAGAGTGGCATTAACAATGATGATTTGAATGTTGAATTCCTAAAATGTATGAGAGTGGATGAGATGAAATTGACCCCCAACAACATATTCATTCATATATTTCCTTGAAAGTGTTTATCTTTTGTCTTTGTCATTGATCAATTCATGCATACATATTTAATTTTCGTCTTTGCATATTAAACTTCAATTATTGTGTTCTTAAGTTTTAGCTAATCAACAAATCTCATAACTAAACTAGGCCGTGAGTCCTTTGGGAGAACGATACTTGGTCTTACCAAGTTTATTACTTGAAACGATTCGGTCATACTTGCCGATTGTGAAACAAGTTTGTGACATCATATTTTGGTGCTTACAAATTTGTCCATCAGTGACACGCAGCAAGTTTGGAATCCAGCAACAGCACAGGTGTGAGCTTGGGAATGAAAGGAGGTGCAACCCATGAGCATACGTGAAGACAACACATAGCGTGCTCCAGCAGAAACAGCAACGCACGAAAGAGGGAGTTGCGTCTGGAAATTTGGTTAGTCCGTGGCCCAGCAGCAGTTTGGTGTCACGCGGAAAAGCGCTGGCAGCAGGGGGGTGACTAACAGCAAGGATGCATCCAGAGCTTTGAAGAGGTTCACGGTCCAGCAAGCACACGCCAATTTTTCACGCTCTCAGCCTTCACACATCAACGCACGCGGGCAGCATTTTCCAGAGTTTGGAGGTGCACGAAGAAGCAGCCCAGTAGCACACATCCAAGGGTTTCACGGGGAAGTTGGTCCAGAGGAATGGGGGAGAAGAGGGCATGCGTTTATTGGCTTTTAAACACTGTTACGGGAAGGAGTTGAAGGGGGTGAAGGGTGGAGCCGCCACTCTCTCTCTCTCGGTTTTTATGTTTTTAAACTTGTGCCTGGAAGTTTCAGGGATGGAGAGCAGATTTTATTTTGTAATATTGAGATTGGAATTATTAGGATTAACTTTTATGTTTTTCGTTAACTGCAAGGTGCTGTGACGGTGAGAAGAGACATGGAGTTTCATTTAATTTTCATTTGAAAAGCACATCCAGTTTTCATTTTGCTAGAAGCCATTCCATGAATTAATTGCATTTCAATGTGTCGTGCACTTTGGCATTTAATGCATTTAAATTTGAATTGAAGTTTATTAGCTAAGTGTGTTTCTCTATTTCCACTGCAATGAGCATTTCGATTATCAGCTAACTTTGTTTCTTTTATTCCAGCGACTATGTGCGTTTCAATTGATTAACATAATGTTTCAATTGATTAACATTATGCTATTTATTCTATTCGGCTTCTTTATTTTCTTGCATTTCCAATTTCCTCACTTGTTTTAGAAATCGTTCGGTCTTCGTGTTTTATTAATTTATTTCAGCGTTTTTAATTATGTTTGGTTATTTTTAATTTCCAATTTTAATTTAGTTCATCCCCTTTCACAAATTTTTCACAAACCCCCCTTTCGTGTTTGACCTGAGACTGAACCCAAATTGGTCCTTGAGAGACGACCTAGGAGTCACTTCCTAGTACTATACTCCATTCTTTTATGCACAACTTTTGTGAGAGGTGCGACCCTCTCATCAAAATGGCGCCGTTGCCGGGGACCAACGGTTCAGTCTTAGGTCTTTTTGTTGTGTTTGTGTGTGTTGTGTTTTGTCTTGTGTTGTGATGTGATGTGATGTGATGTTCTGTTTTGTGTGTGCTTGTTGCATGTTTAAATGTGTTGTGTTTGTTTGTTTCGTAATTTTTAGTATTTTTCTTTTCCATGTCTACCTATTCTGGTTATGTGAATAATGCTTATTCTGCGAGTGCCTCTGATCATGATTCTCCTTCTGCATGGTACTCTGGTTGTAATTCTGCTGATTTTTATGTTGAGAACTATATGGCTCATCCTCAATTTCCTGAGAGCGCTCCTTGGGGGCCAGTTCTACCTAATAGGGATGGTGATCATCTCTTTCTCAACACTGGAATGATAAAATTGTTGCCCCAGTTTCATGGTTTTGCAGATGAATGCCCACATGCACATTTGGAGCGGTTCTATCGAATTTGCTGTTTTATGAAACCTCCAAATGTCCCGGATGATCAGGTTTTCTTAAGGGCATTTTCGTACTCATTAAAAGGAGCAGCAAAGGATTGGAAAGATCGTCTTCCTCGAGGATGCGTTACCAGATGGGAAAATCTTAAGCATCAGTTTCTGAAGAAATTCCCTCCTGTGCAAAATAGTCACAACAACGATTCTGGATGGAATGACACTGGTTTGGGATGGTATGAAACTCCACAAAAATATCAGGAAGCACCATCTCAAAATACCTTTATTTCTCCGCCAATCCAGCAATACCAAAGTCAGCAATATGATGATCCTGCCCAAATAGCTCCTCAACCTTCTAATTCCGAGCCTACATTGAAGGAGTTACTGAGGCAGATGGCCATGCAGAACATTGAGTTCATGCAAGAGACCAGAGCGTCCATTCAGAGTTTGAATGATCAGATAGGGCAGATGGCCACTCAGCTTAATCAGGAACAGTCTCAAGATTCAGAGTTACCATTTCAGACTGTTCAGATTCCAGATGATGTTAGTGTCATTGACTTAGGAGATGGGAACCAGAGTCTTGCACTCATTGTGCCACCTACTCTCCTACCTTCAGATGTCCCTACTCTGGCGATTGAGGAGATAGATCCTGATGACGATTTTGAGGACCAGGCAAGTATAAGTAGCAATTGTGAGCCAGGTAGACCATTTTCATCTTTCACCACTTTTCCAAGCTTTAGAGAAGTGGAGGTAAGCATACCTCAATTTGATTATTCTGTTGATGATTATGCTGTTGAGGGGTATGTTGATAATTATACTGTTGATGAGCATGTTTTTAATTCTCCCTCTATGCATGATGAGAACCACTTTTTGCTACCACATCTGAATATTTATTCTCCATGCACTGAACATGAATCTGAGCCTGTTATTGATATCGTTTCTACATTTGAAATTGATTCATGTTCTGAGGATGTATTTGAGGTTCAGCCTGTTACACTGAGATTGGGTGTTATACCCCTGCATGTTATTTCTTTGGAACCACTGATGAGTCAATATTTTCTCAATTTCACTTAGCTTATTGTACCGAATTTAATCAGGAAATTGTGCTTAAATGTCCGATATTTTCCTGTTTTTGATAATTGTGCTTAATTTGACCAAAAATTCTTATTTTAATTAATTTGAATTATTTGAGCTAATTATTTGCATTATTAAGTGCAGGGAAAATTTTGGAAATACAATTCGGGACATTTACAAATGAAATGAGAAATGAATTTCATTTAAAAGATGCAAGAGTTGGTTTGGGTGCACAATTATTACATGGAGTTTTTATTCCAGCACTGAGAAAGAAGCTCACGGGCCCGGCCTAGCAATGAGAGGCCCACTGCTCACACATAAGATAGATATTGAAGTTTCAATTCAAAAAAAAAAAAAGGAAGAAGGCAGCAGACGGTCCAGTAGATTGCACGTCCAGCAATATGATTGCTAATGTCCAGCGGGCCCATGGAGAAGTCACGCTGCCACCTAGGGCACAGACATTAAAGAAGAGGACTTTGGCAATTAAAAAGGCAGCAGCATTGATTCAATTGGGAAGGCATGGGCTTCACGAGTAGAGAGCTGGGACGTGTTGGAGCCGCCACCTAAGAAAATAGGGTATGATTCTCAATTGAAAGGGAGAGCAGCCGCCATAGAGAAGCTTCTTTACTTTTCTTTTTGTGAGCACACGGAGAATGGAGGGAGCGTACGCTGCACGTTGGAGAGAAGCGAATTCCTTTATTTGCAAAGAGTGGCACATGCAATGATTAGATGGGAGGAGGTGTCACGGCTGAGCTGGTAGAAGCAATCTTGCTTTTCTTTTGGAATGAAGCTCTGCATTAATTTTTGTTTTCGAAGAATAAGAGGTGACGGTGATGATTCATTGAAAAAAAAAGGCTGATTCATTGGCTGGAAGAAAAGCACACGCGGATCACTTGGTCTTGGAGAAGGAGGCGCACATGTGCACACGGAAGCAGCTTACTCATGGATTCAACATTCACGGGTTTCAATGTGCAATTCAGCATTTTACTTCTTAGCTCAACATTGAATTTTAAGAGTATTGAACGTAGTTCTTTAGCTGTGCATTTTACTTGGTTCAAGCACTTTATGAATTTTTCTTGAAATTTTATTCCAAGCTGCAATGTGCATTTCGTTATTAGGCAAACGTTCTTTTTATTATTACTGCTGCATTTTAATTAGTTCACACGTCTTGTTTTAGGACTGTTCACTTTATCGTTTTTCTTCACTGCCTATTATGTTTGGTTTATTGTTTCTATTCACTTTAATGTTGTCTATTATGTTCGGCTTCTTTATCTTCCTGCATTTCCAATTTCCTCATTTGCTTTGGAGACCGTTCGGTCTCAATGTAGAACCGTTCGGTCATTTGTAGGACCATTCGGTCTTTGTGTTTTGTTCATTTATTTCAATGTTTTCAATTATGTTCGGTTGTGTTTAATTTACATTTTAATTTAGTCCATTTCCAAGCACAAAAACCCTTTCAAAACCCCCCACTACGTGTTTGATCTAAGCCTCGAACCACATTTGGTCCTTGAGAAACGACCTAGGAGTCACTTCCTAGTACTGTACTGCATTCTTTTTTTGCAATCAACTTTTGTTGGGAGGTGCGACCCTCTCATCAAAATGGCGCCGTTGCCGGGGACCAATGGTTCGGTCTTAGGTCTTTTTTGTTGTGTTTGTGTGTGTTGTGTTTTGTCTTGTGTTGTGATGTGATGTGATGTTTTGTTTTGTGTGTGCGTGTTGCATGTATAAATGTGTTGTGTTTTATTTGTTTCGTAATTTGTAGTATTTTTCTTTTTCCATGTCTACCTATTTTGATTTTGTGAATACTGCTTATTTTGCTAGTGCCTCTGATTATGATTCTCCTTCTGCATGTTACTCTGATTGTAATTCATATTCTGCTGACTTCTATGTTGAGAACAATATGACTCATCCTCTAATTTCTGAGAGTGCTCTTGGTGAGCCGGTTTCACTTAAGGAGGGTGATCTTCATTGCGATCTCACCCCTGGACTGATACATTTGCTGCCTAAGTTTCATGGTTTTGCAGGAGAATGCCCACACAGACATTTGGAGGAGCTCCACATCATGTGCTCTTCAATGAAGCCTCCAGATGTCCCTCTTGATTACATTTTTTTGAGCGCATTTCCGCATTCATTACAAGGAGCAGCTAAGGATTGGCAAGACTCTCTTCCTCTGAGATCCGTTACCGATTGGGGATATCTTGAGCACCAGTTTCTGAGCAAATTTTCCCCTGTGCAATATGCTTATAGCAACGGTCTTGGATGGAATGACCCTACCTTGGGATGGTATGATGCTCCACAGCATCAATATCAAGAACCACCATTCCAGAGTACTTTCATGCCTCCACCAGTCCAGCAATACGAGAGTCAGCAGTATAGTGCTCCTGCCGAAATAGCTCCTCAGCCTTCTACTTCTGAGCCTACATTGAAGGAGTTGTTGGAGCAGTTGACCATGCAGAACCTGCAGTTTCAGCAAGAGACCAGAGCGTCCATTCAGAGCTTGAATGACCAGATAGGGCAGATGGCTACTCAACTCAATCAGGAACAGTCTCAAGATTTAGAGGAATCACCATTTCAGACTGTTCTGATTCCTGATGATGTTAGTGTCATCCACATAGAAGATGGGGAGCAGAGTTATGAGCTTACTACTACGCCACATACTTTCCCACCTTCAGATGTCTCTACTCTTGCACATGCAGAGACTTATGAAGATTTTGAGGACCAGGCAGGTATAAGCAGCAATTTTGAGCCAGGTAGACCATTTTCATCCTCCACCACTATTCCAATCTTTAGGGAAGTGGAGGTAAACATACCTCAAATTGATTATTCTGTTGATGATTGTGCTATGCATGATTATGATGTTGATAGGTGTGTTGATGATTATATTGTTGATGAGTCTGTTCTTAATTGTCCTTCTCTGCATGATGAGAACCACTTTTTGCTATCACATCCAAATGTTTATTCTCCATGCACTGAACATGAATCTGAGTCTGTTGTTGATATTGCTTTTGAATTTGAAATTGATTCATGTTCTGAGAGTATATCTGTTGTTCAGCCTGTTACACTGGGATTGGGTGTTATACCCCTGCATATCATTTCTTTGGAGACACATCGCACTAACCATGTTGCAGGAGGTACACATGAATTTGATAGACAAACACCCACAGTGGAAAATAAAGGTGCTAACACTGACAAAAGCTTCAAGATCAATAGGCACCAGCTGAACCTGCTCATCAACAATCTTTTCTTCTTAGATCCAGCTGTGGATGATATTTCTCTGCTTGATCAAATCTGGAGGATGAAGCAATTCTTCCTCAAAACTTCCTTGCTGGATCCTGTGGTGGAAGACATCTACCTAAAAGTCCAAAATTGGCAACTGCCACCATGATCAGGGGAGTTTTCTTTCTCTCTTCTCCCCCTTTCCCTACTTTTATTTCACTTGTCCATGATCTGTTGACTGTTATGATTTCTGATCTTATGCTTATGACACATTGAGGACACTGTGTAGTTTAAGTGTGGTCTATTGGGGGAGATTTTTATTTTTCTTTGTTAGTTTTTGTTTCCTTGGTTAAATATTTTCCTTTCTAGGTTATTTTTGTCGTGTCTTGTATACAGTTTTACATGTTTCTCTTGATTTCTGGACTTTGTTTAGGTTGTAGATGTGTCTTTCACTTCATTGATACTCTGATTTGTTTGGAATCCTTGCTTTTCTCTGCTTGGGAAAATGATTATGATTTTTGAGAGTTGAATTGATTGTGACAAAATTACCCTGTGTGAGAATTTGAGCCACTTTATGTTCTTTCTTGTGTGTGATATGTCTCTTGATTGCTTGCACATATGCCTTGGCTTGACTCTTGTTGATAATTCTTGATTGATATGCATGTTTGGAAGTGATAAAGGCAGTTTTGTTCTTGAGCCTCTCTAGCCAAATAAGCTTACCTTGTTCTAATCCTTTGAAAACCCTTTTGAGCCTATACTTTCCTCCATTTCTTTGTTTTGAAGCTCATACACTAGCCCTAAGTGAAAAACCATGAGTACCTTAACCTTAGGGAATTTTGGAGCCTTGGAAGTGTTTTGGGGACAAGTGTGGTCTCCCTGGGGATTCTGATAAATTGGCTAGTTGGTTCCTCTTCCTGTTTTGTTTTTAGAAATATGTGGTGTATCTTGTCTCTTGAAATTGTGTGCTGAATAGAGTAAAGAAAAGAGACAGGATGAAAAAAAAAAGAAGAGCAGAAAAATAGTGAAAAAAAAAATGTGGGTAAATAAATGTGAATAATGGAGTCAAGAAGAGGACTGAATTAGAGGTTTTGGGTGTGATTTGATTGTGTTTACACTTGTTCCCCATTGCTCCTCTATTTCTTTTGGTTTATAGCTTCTCATCCATATGTTATCCTCCCATGTCCTTGGCCCAATTACATCCATAAAAGACCTTTTGATTTGAACATGCATATGTTTTGAGTGTTGATATTAGAGGCTTGCCAAGTTTGTTGTTGTTTGCTTTCTTGAGTGCATGGAGTTGAAATTGCTTACCGTAGACACTTGAGAGAAACATTGATAGTGCATCTGTGCGGTTCTGTTGCTTTTGATTCACCTCTTGAGCTGATTAATCATTTTGCCATGTCTTGAATTGCTTGGATGATTTCATGAGTATCTGCTTTCTCTGATTCATTCTGTGTTGGAATTGTCTACTTCTTTTCTCTGTCCAGATTTCTTGAGGACTGTGTAAATTCTGTTTCTGTGCCCGGCCTAGCAATGAGAGGCCCACTGCTCACACATAAGATAGATATTGAAGTTTCAATTCAAAAAAAAAAAAAGGAAGAAGGCAGCAGACGGTCCAGTAGATTGCACGTCCAGCAATATGATTGCTAATGTCCAGCGGGCCCATGGAGAAGTCACGCTGCCACCTAGGGCACAGACATTAAAGAAGAGGACTTTGGCAATTAAAAAGGCAGCAGCATTGATTCAATTGGGAAGGCATGGGCTTCACGAGTAGAGAGCTGGGACGTGTTGGAGCCGCCACCTAAGAAAATAGGGTATGATTCTCAATTGAAAGGGAGAGCAGCCGCCATAGAGAAGCTTCTTTACTTTTCTTTTTGTGAGCACACGGAGAATGGAGGGAGCGTACGCTGCACGTTGGAGAGAAGCGAATTCCTTTATTTGCAAAGAGTGGCACATGCAATGATTAGATGGGAGGAGGTGTCACGGCTGAGCTGGTAGAAGCAATCTTGCTTTTCTTTTGGAATGAAGCTCTGCATTAATTTTTGTTTTCGAAGAATAAGAGGTGACGGTGATGATTCATTGAAAAAAAAAGGCTGATTCATTGGCTGGAAGAAAAGCACACGCGGATCACTTGGTCTTGGAGAAGGAGGCGCACATGTGCACACGGAAGCAGCTTACTCATGGATTCAACATTCACGGGTTTCAATGTGCAATTCAGCATTTTACTTCTTAGCTCAACATTGAATTTTAAGAGTATTGAACGTAGTTCTTTAGCTGTGCATTTTACTTGGTTCAAGCACTTTATGAATTTTTCTTGAAATTTTATTCCAAGCTGCAATGTGCATTTCGTTATTAGGCAAACGTTCTTTTTATTATTACTGCTGCATTTTAATTAGTTCACACGTCTTGTTTTAGGACTGTTCACTTTATCGTTTTTCTTCACTGCCTATTATGTTTGGTTTATTGTTTCTATTCACTTTAATGTTGTCTATTATGTTCGGCTTCTTTATCTTCCTGCATTTCCAATTTCCTCATTTGCTTTGGAGACCGTTCGGTCTCAATGTAGAACCGTTCGGTCATTTGTAGGACCATTCGGTCTTTGTGTTTTGTTCATTTATTTCAATGTTTTCAATTATGTTCGGTTGTGTTTAATTTACATTTTAATTTAGTCCATTTCCAAGCACAAAAACCCTTTCAAAACCCCCCACTACGTGTTTGATCTAAGCCTCGAACCACATTTGGTCCTTGACAAACGACCTAGGAGTCACTTCCTAGTACTGTACTGCATTCTTTTTTTGCAATCAACTTTTGTTGGGAGGTGCGACCCTCTCATCAACCACATTGCACTAACCATGTTACAGGAGGTACACATGTAGTTAACCAACAAACGCCCATGGTGGAAGACAAAGGTGCCAGTGTACACAACAGTTTGAAGATGAATAGGCACCGACTGAACCCGCTCATCAACAATCTTTGCTTCTTAAATCCAGCTGTGGAAGACATTTCCCTGCTCGATCAAATATGGAGGATGAAGCAGTTCTTCCTCAAAACTTCTTTGCTGGATACTATGGTGGAAAACATCTCCCTGAAAGTCCAAAATTGGCAATTGCCACCATGATCAGGGGAGTTTTCCTTTTCTCTTCTCCTCCTTTTCCTACTTTTATTGCACTTGTCCATGATCTGTTGATTGTTCTGATTTCTGGTCTTATGCTTATGACACATTGAGGACACTGTGTAGTTTAAGTGTGGTCTATTGGGGGAGATTCTGATTTTTCTGTTAGTTTTTGTTTTCTTGGTTAAATTTTTTCTTTTCTAGGTTATTTTTTTTCGTGTCTTGTGTACAGTTTTGCATTTTTCTCTTCAATTCTGGACTGTGTTTAAGTTGTAGACTAGTCTTTCACTTCACTTCATTGATACTCTGAGATGTTGGATTCCTTGCTTTTCTTTGCTTGGAAGATGATCATGATGTTTGAGAGTTGAATTGATTGTGACGCAAATGCCCTGTGTGAGAATTTGAGCCACTTTGTGTTCTTTCTTGTGTGTAATATGTCTCTTGATTGCTTGCACATATGCCTTGGCTTGACTCTTGTTGATAATTCTTGACTGATATGCATGTTTGGAAGTGATAAAGGCAGTTTTGTTCTTGAACCTCTCTAGCCAAATAAGCTTACCTTGTTCTAATCCTTTGAAAACCCTTTTTGAGCCTATACTTTCCCCCATTTCTTTATTTCGAATGCTCATACACTAGCCCTAAGTGAAAGACCATGATTACCTTAACCTTAGGGAATTTTGGAGCTTTGGAAGTGTTTTGGGAACAAGTGTGGTCTCTTGGGGGTTTCTGATGAGTTGGATAGTTGGTTCCTCTTCTTGTTTTGCTTTGGTAAATATATGTGTATCTTGTCTTTTACAGTTTTGTTTTGAAAAGAGAGAAAAGAAAAGAGACAAGATGAAAAAGAAAAAGAAAGCAGAAAAATAGTGAAAAAAAAATGTGAATAATTGTGAATAATGAAGTCAAGAAGAGGATGGAATTAGAGGTTGTGGGTGTGTTTGAATGTGTTTACACTTGTTCCCTATTGCTCCTCTATTCCTTATGGTTGTAGCTTCTTATCCAGATATATCCTCCCTTGTCCTTGGCCCCATTACAACCATGAAAGACCTTTTGATTTGAACATGCGTATGTGCTTGAGTGTTGATATTAGAGGCTTGCCAAGTCTGTTTGTGATTGCTTTCTTGAGTGCATTGAGTGACATTGCCTTACCTTAAACACTTGAGAGAAACACCGATTGTGTGCATCTGTGAGGCTCTGTTGCTTTTGATCCATCTCTTGAACTGATTGAATGTTTTCCTTGTATTGAACTGTTTGGATGATTCTTTGATTATTTGCTTTCAATGACTCTGTGTGGATTCTGCCTATACCTTTTACTGTCCAGATTTCTTGAGGATTGTGTAAATTCTGTTAGTTTCCTTGCGAGTCTTTGTTTTCTGTGTGCTAAGTTTGTGTCATACCATGGATGTCCTTTGAACTGTTCCCTGATCTGCGTCTTGATTTTGCCCAGGAGTGCAAAAGACTAAGTGTGGTCTATTTTGATGAGTCAATATTTTCTCAATTTCACTTAGCTTATTGTACCGAATTTAATCAGGGAATTGTGCTTAAATGTCCAGTATTTTCCCATTTTTCTTAATTGTGCTTAATTTGATCGAAAATTCAAATTTTAATTAATTTGAATTATTTGAGCTAATTATTTGCATTATTAATTGTAGGGAAATTTTTGGAAATATAATTTGAGACATTTGGAGGTGAAAAGAAATACCACATCAAATATATTTTAAAATAAAATGAAAGAGAGGTGTGGGTTTCAATTTTTGATGCATATGGGAGTGGTGTATGCATTGGAGAAAGGGTGTGACACGCAGCAAGTTTGGAATCCAGCAACAGCACAGGTGTGAGCTTGGGAATGAAAGGAGGTGCAACCCATGAGCATACGTGAAGACAGCACATAGCGTGCTCCAGCAGAAACAGCAACGCACGAAAGAGGGAGTTGCGTCTGGAAATTTGGTTAGTCCGTGGCCCAGCAGCAGTTTGGTGTCACGCGGAAGAGTGCTGGCAGCAGGGGGGTGACTAACAGCAAGGATGCATCCAGAGCTTTGAAGAGGTTCACGGTCCAGCAAGCACACGCCAATTTTTCACGCTCTCAGCCTTCACACATCAACGCACGCGGGCAGCATTTTCCAGAGTTTGGAGGTGCACGAAGAAGCAGCCCAGTAGCACACATCCAAGGGTTTCACGGGGAAGTTGGTCCAGAGGAATGGGGGAGAAGAGGGCATGCGTTTATTGGCTTTTAAACACTGTTACGGGAAGGAGTTGAAGGGGGTGAAGGGTGGAGCCGCCACTCTCTCTCTCGGTTTTTATGTTTTTAACCTTGTGCCTGGAAGTTTCAGGGATGGAGAGCAGATTTTATTTTGTAATATTGAGATTGGAATTATTAGGATTAACTTTTATGTTTTTCGTTAACTGCAAGGTGCTGTGACGGTGAGAAGAGACATGGAGTTTCATTTAATTTTCATTTGAAAAGCACATCCAGTTTTCATTTTGCTAGAAGCCATTCCATGAATTAATTGCATTTCAATGTGTCGTGCACTTTGGCATTTAATGCATTTAAATTTGAATTGAAGTTTATTAGGTAAGTGTGTTTCTCTATTTCCACTGCAATGAGCATTTCGATTATCAGCTAACTTTGTTTCTTTTATTCCAGCGACTATGTGCGTTTCAATTGATTAACATAATGTTTCACTTGATTAACATAATGTTTCAATTGATTAACATTATGCTATTTATTCTATTCGGCTTCTTTATTTTCTTGCATTTCCAATTTCCTCACTTGTTTTAGAAATCGTTCGGTCTTCGTGTTTTATTAATTTATTTCAGCGTTTTTAATTATGTTTGGTTATTTTTAATTTCCAATTTTAATTTAGTTCATCCGCTTTCACAAATTTTTCACAAACCCCCCCTTTCGTGTTTGACCTGAGACTGAACCCAAATTGGTCCTTGAGAGACGACCTAGGAGTCACTTCCTAGTACTATACTCCATTCTTTTATGCACAACTTTTGTGAGAGGTGCGACCCTCTCATCAAAATGGCGCCGTTGCCGGGGACCAACGGTTCAGTCTTAGGTCTTTTTGTTGTGTTTGTGTGTGTTGTGTTTTGTCTTGTGTTGTGATGTGATGTGATGTGATGTTCTGTTTTGTGTGTGCTTGTTGCATGTTTAAATGTGTTGTGTTTGTTTGTTTCGTAATTTTTAGTATTTTTCTTTTCCATGTCTACCTATTCTGGTTATGTGAATAATGCTTATTCTGCGAGTGCCTCTGATCATGATTCTCCTTCTGCATGGTACTCTGGTTGTAATTCTGCTGATTTTTATGTTGAGAACTATATGGCTCATCCTCAATTTCCTGAGAGCGCTCCTTGGGGGCCAGTTCTACCTAATAGGGATGGTGATCATCTCTTTCTCAACACTGGAATGATAAAATTGTTGCCCCAGTTTCATGGTTTTGCAGATGAATGCCCACATGCACATTTGGAGCGGTTCTATCGAATTTGCTGTTTTATGAAACCTCCAAATGTCCCGGATGATCAGGTTTTCTTAAGGGCATTTTCGTACTCATTAAAAGGAGCAGCAAAGGATTGGAAAGATCGTCTTCCTCGAGGATGCGTTACCAGATGGGAAAATCTTAAGCATCAGTTTCTGAAGAAATTCCCTCCTGTGCAAAATAGTCACAACAACGATTCTGGATGGAATGACACTGGTTTGGGATGGTATGAAACTCCACAAAAATATCAGGAAGCACCATCTCAAAATACCTTTATTTCTCCGCCAATCCAGCAATACCAAAGTCAGCAATATGATGATCCTGCCCAAATAGCTCCTCAACCTTCTAATTCCGAGCCTACATTGAAGGAGTTACTGAGGCAGATGGCCATGCAGAACATTGAGTTCATGCAAGAGACCAGAGCGTCCATTCAGAGTTTGAATGATCAGATAGGGCAGATGGCCACTCAGCTTAATCAGGAACAGTCTCAAGATTCAGAGTTACCATTTCAGACTGTTCAGATTCCAGATGATGTTAGTGTCATTGACTTAGGAGATGGGAACCAGAGTCTTGCACTCATTGTGCCACCTACTCTCCCACCTTCAGATGTCCCTACTCTGGCGATTGAGGAGATAGATCCTGATGACGATTTTGAGGACCAGGCAAGTATAAGTAGCAATTGTGAGCGAGGTAGACCATTTTCATCTTTCACCACTTTTCCAAGCTTTAGAGAAGTAGAGGTAAGCATACCTCAATTTGATTATTCTGTTGATGATTATGCTGTTGAGGGGTATGTTTATAATTATACTGTTGATGAGCATGTTTTTAATTCTCCCTCTATGCATGATGAGAACCACTTTTTGCTACCACATCTGAATATTTATTCTCCATGCACTGAACATGAATCTAAGCCTGTTATTGGTATCGTTTCTACATTTGAAATTGATTCATGTTCTGAGGATGTATCTGAGGTTCAGCCTGTTACACTGAGATTGGGTGTTATACCCCTGCATGTTATTTCTTTGGAACCACATTGCACTAACCATGTTACAGGAGGTACACATGTATTTAACCAACAAACGCCCATGGTGGAAGACAAAGGTGCCAGTGTACACAACAGTTTGAAGATGAATAGGCACCGACTGAACCCGCTCATCAGCAATCTTTGCTTCTTAAATCCAGCTGTGGAAGACATTTCCCTGCTCGATCAAATATGGAGGATGAAGCAGTTCTTCCTCAAAACTTCTTTGCTGGATACTGTGGTGGAAAACATCTCCCTGAAAGTCCAAAATTGGCAACTGCCACCATGATCAGGGGAGTTTTCCTTTTCTCTTCTCCTCCTTTTCCTACTTTTATTGCACTTGTCCATGATCTGTTGATTGTTCTGATTTCTGGTCTTATGCTTATGACACATTGAGGACACTGTGTAGTTTAAGTGTGGTCTATTGGGGGAGATTCTGATTTTTCTGTTAGTTTTTGTTTTCTTGGTTAAATTTTTTCTTTTCTAGGTTATTTTTTTTCGTGTCTTGTGTACAGTTTTGCATTTTTCTCTTCAATTCTGGACTGTGTTTAAGTTGTAGACTAGTCTTTCACTTCACTTCATTGATACTCTGAGATGTTGGATTCCTTGCTTTTATTTGCTTGGAAGATGATCATGATGTTTGAGAGTTGAATTGATTGTGACGCAAATGCCCTGTGTGAGAATTTGAGCCACTTTGTGTTCTTTCTTGTGTGTGATATGTCTCTTGATTGCTTGCACATATGCCTTGGCTTGACTCTTGTTGATAATTCTTGACTGATATGCATGTTTGGAAGTGATAAAGGCAGTTTTGTTCTTGAACCTCTCTAGCCAAATAAGCTTACCTTGTTCTAATCCTTTGAAAACCCTTTTTCAGCCTATACTTTCCCCCATTTCTTTATTTCGAATGCTCATACACTAGCCCTAAGTGAAAGACCATGATTACCTTAACCTTAGGGAATTTTGGAGCTTTGGAAGTGTTTTGGGAAGAAGTGTGGTCTCTTGGGGGTTTCTGATGAGTTGGATAGTTGGTTCCTCTTCTTGTTTTGCTTTGGTAAATATATGTGTATCTTGTCTTTTACAGTTTTGTTTTGAAAAGAGAGAAAAGAAAAGAGACAAGATGAAAAAGAAAAAGAAAGCAGAAAAATAGTGAAAAAAAAAATGTGAATAATTGTGAATAATGAAGTCAAGAAGAGGATGGAATTAGAGGTTGTGGGTGTGTTTGAATGTGTTTACACTTGTTCCCCATTGCTCCTCTATTCCTTATGGTTGTAGCTTCTTATCCAGATATATCCTCGCTTGTCCTTGGCCCCATTACAACCATGAAAGACCTTTTGATTTGAACATGCGTATGTGCTTGAGTGTTGATATTAGAGGCTTGCCAAGTCTGTTTGTGATTGCTTTCTTGAGTGCATTGAGTGACATTGACTTACCTTAAACACTTGAGAGAAACACCGATTGTGTGCATCTGTGAGGCTCTGTTGCTTTTGATCCATCTCTTGAACTGATTGAATGTTTTCCTTGTATTGAACTGTTTGGATGATTCTTTGATTATTTGCTTTCAATGACTCTGTGTGGATTCTGCCTATAACTTTTACTGTCCAGATTTCTTGAGGATTGTGTAAATTCTGTTAGTTTCCTTGCGAGTCTTTGTTTTCTGTGTGCTAAGTTTGTGTCATACCATGGATGTCCTTTGAACTGTTCCCTGATCTGCGTCTTGATTTTGCCCAGGAGTGCAAAAGACTAAGTGTGGTCTATTTTGATGAGTCAATATTTTCTCAATTTCACTTAGCTTATTGTACCGAATTTAATCAGGGAATTGTGCTTAAATGTCCAGTATTTTCCCATTTTTCTTAATTGTGCTTAATTTGATCGGAAATTCAAATTTTAATTAATTTGAATTATTTGAGCTAATTATTTGCATTATTAATTGTAGGGAAATTTTTGGAAATATAATTTGAGACATTTGGAGGTGAAAAGAAATACCACATCAAATATATTTTAAAATAAAATGAAAGAGAGGTGTGGGTTTCAATTTTTGATGCACATGGGAGTGGTGTATGCATTGGAGAAAGGGTGTGACACGCAGCAAGTTTGGAATCCAGCAACAGCACAGGTGTGAGCTTGGGAATGAAAGGAGGTGCAACCCATGAGCATACGTGAAGACAGCACATAGCGTGCTCCAGCAGAAACAGCAACGCACGAAAGAGGGAGTTGCGTCTGGAAATTTGGTTAGTCCGTGGCCCAGCAGCAGTTTGGTGTCACGCGGAAAAGCGCTGGCAGCAGGGGGGTGACTAACAGCAAGGATGCATCCAGAGCTTTGAAGAGGTTCACGGTCCAGCAAGCACACGCCAATTTTTCACGCTCTCAGCCTTCACACATCAACGCACGCGGGCAGCATTTTCCAGAGTTTGGAGGTGCACGAAGAAGCAGCCCAGTAGCACACATCCAAGGGTTTCACGGGGAAGTCGGTCCAGAGGAATGGGGGAGAAGAGGGCATGCGTTTATTGGCTTTTAGACACTGTTACGGGAAGGAGTTGAAGGGGGTGAAGGGTGGAGCCGCCACTCTCTCTCTCTCGGTTTTTATGTTTTTAAACTTGTGCCTGGAAGTTTCAGGGATGGAGAGCAGATTTTATTTTGTAATATTGAGATTGGAATTATTAGGATTAACTTTTATGTTTTTCGTTAACTGCAAGGTGCTGTGACGGTGAGAAGAGACATGGAGTTTCATTTAATTTTCATTTGAAAAGCACATCCAGTTTTCATTTTGCTAGAAGCCATTCCATGAATTAATTGCATTTCAATGTGTCGTGCACTTTGGCATTTAATGCACTTAAATTTGAATTGAAGTTTATTACCTAAGTGTGTTTCTCTATTTCCACTGCAATGAGCATTTCGATTATCAGCTAACTTTGTTTCTTTTATTCCAGCGACTATGTGCGTTTCAATTGATTAACATAATGTTTCTTTGAATTTTTATTCCAAGTTACAAGATTGTGCATTTAATGTTTCAGTTCAAGTGTTACAATGTAATAGTTTTAGTTGTATTTGGATATTCATCTCTTGCATTGTTTAGTTTACTTTTCAATTCACTGTGATGTCCATTATTTCGGTTTAATGTTTCCGTTCATTATGCTATTTATTCTATTCGGCTTCTTTATTTTCTTGCATTTCCAATTTCCTCACTTGTTTTAGAAACCGTTCGGTCTTCGTGTTTTATTAATTTATTTCAGCGTTTTTAATTATGTTTGGTTATTTTTAATTTCCAATTTTAATTTAGTTCATCCTCTTTCACAAATTTTTCACAAACCCCCCCCCCTTTCGTGTTTGACCTGAGACTGAACCCAAATTGGTCCTTGAGAGACGACCTAGGAGTCACTTCCTAGTACTATACTGCATTCTTTTATGCACAACTTTTGTGAGAGGTGCGACCCTCTCATCAGTCATCATTGTGATGACTACTATATTGCTCAAGCTCACTAGAAGATGATGATTCTTCTCTTCTCCTATGGGGAGATCTCTCTTTTCTTTTGTCTTGATTATTCAAAAGTTGACTAATCATGTCTTTTAGCTCACTAATCTCTCTATCCCTTTGTTCAAATATTTGTTGAAATTCTTCCCTTAAAGAACTCTCACTATTGGGTTTGATGCTACCTTGCACACTTGATTGACTCATTCTTGTCAAATGAAAAAGGTTTTTACAAGGTTTTCAAAATATTTGACAAAGAATGAATGAAAAGATTTTCACAATTTTTCTTTGTTTTTGGTGAAAAATTTCTTAAAGAGATTCTAAAGGTGAAAGATGTATCTAAGTAGCCCCTAGGAAGAAGAGGTGAGTCACTAATGGACAAGCTTAAAAACCAAGTTCTTCCTTAGTCAGAGTTTCCTTAGAGTTATCTTTTACCTAAGTTTTTAATTAGAAATTCTTCAAATTCTTTTCAAATGTTATGGACCTATAACCAAAGAAAGGTTGACTAAATGCTATGCAATCCTATATATACCACGGAGACTTAAAAACAAAAAGATTAAGCAAGAAATTAAAGAAAGCAATAAAGATGCAAGAATGTAAATGCTAAACGGCCCTAAGTGAAAGTGCAAGTGACACTTGGAGCCCCTTGACACACTTCCACACTAAGAAAACGAAATTGCACTATTACAATGTTTAAATGTGATCTTGGAATTGCTTCAAGAGCATTTTCCCAAGTCACTTAGCCAAGAAATGAAAATCAACTTTAAACAACAAAGGTTCCGTGATATGTGGTGTAAACAAACTTAAAAGAAGGCCTAAAACTAATGTAAGCTTAACTCTCTTGCTGCTGCAGATTGCTACTCCAAAACAGGTTGCACTTCAAGCTTTTCTGGTGTATTTTTAGCTGCTGGAACAGCAGAGTTGCAGCTGCTCAAAAGCTCCCTTTTTGTTCCCACTTCAGCCCCCTTTTCACTTCCTAATATGGTGCCTCAGTAGGGAAAGGTTTCTGCTTCTTGATGCCTCACAATAGTTACCACAGCACCTCAAGATTCCAGTCAAACACACCAAACAGAATTAGCAAACTGCACAAGAATTTCAAACCAGATTTTTTTTTTTTGAATATTTGACAATTTGGAAGCCAAGAATGGGAAATCAAATGGGGACAGGGATGGAATAACAGAAAGCACTCAAAAGGAACCTAATAATGGTACTAGAACAGATTAAGAAAGCAACAAAAACAGAAATAGCAGATCACAAACTCATCCAGACCAAACTGTTTGGTATTTTACCAAAGTGTTTGTTAAAATGCCCCAATGAAAACCAGATTTGGTGTTTTGGGGTTTTTAACTGCCAAAAACTGGATTGCACGATTCAACAGGCTTTTTAACACTTGCTCTAACTTATTTTGATCATTTATTTTCAATTTAAAGTAATGAACCAGCTCTTACTACAATCCAGAAATGAATTTGAACAAGAATGACCAAAACAGTTGCTGGAAAATGATTTCTGCACCAGAAAAAGTGGATTGAAATGGTGGTTTTAAACCCAAAATTGATTGGAAGTGATTCAGCAGTTCAATTGATGCATCAAACAACTTTGTATCATTATTTTAAAGATGTTTAAACATTGAAACAGCTAGAAAACAGATTGCAATGTGAATTCACTGGTGCACTTCCATTTTAAAGGCAATTTTAAGGTTTAAAAAAGCAAATCTGCATATAGGCTAGAAAATGACCAAATGAACAGTGCAAACAACTTTGGAATGACAATTTAAACTTGCTCAAATGTTGTAAATGCACAGAAATAGAAAGACTCAACAATTCACCCTTGCTATAGCCTATTTATGCAGCAAATTCCCACCAAAACAACACCAGATTTAAGAACCTTGTGGATATAAGGTTGGACAGTACACACAATGACTCTAGAGAATGTTATTATACTGAACTAAGCTAGGATTAAAGTGCTTAGTATGAATAAACTCAGACTGGACTAAGCAAAGAATGGTAGCACGGTGAAAAGCTAGAACAGAAAAAAAAAACAAACTGGACAGCAAAGGCTACTGGTTTTTAAGGCAACCAAGCTATGCTAGATGCATTTCCTTGCTTTTAATGGTCTGCCACACCTTTAGCCACTTCCAATAACAGCAAACAAATGTTTACCAAGCAGCAGAATCAAATAAAATCAGCTGAAACAGATTTCAAATTTTAAAACCAGATTTGAATTTCTTGAGCAGATTTGAAACCAGAATTAGTTTCTAGTGCTTTTGCTTCCATCACCAAGGCTAGAACATGTTCTCATTGCCTTATTTGGTTGATTTAAAACTTTTCCAGCACTCTAAACTCAAATAAACCAAAATGAAACCCAGCAGAACAGAAAACCAAAGTGAAACAGAATTAAAACTGCAAATATGGACTGCACAAGACTAAAACATAACTGGAATTGAAAATTAAAGATGGAAGAGATATAAACAAGAATGATTCACCGTTTAAAATGAGTAAAAACATGTATGAATACTGGAAACACAAAGAATGCAACAGGAAACACAAAATTAATAACTGGAAAAGCACAAAACAGAAACAAAATTACTCAAAACAGAACTGGAAAACTGAAACAGAGATCACAACAGAATATAGAAATGGAGTGCAAAGATGGAGGAATAGCTTAGCTCCTGGTGCGTGGATGACCTAAGCTCATGATACCACTTGATGGAATCCAATTCCCAGCTGGAAACGTGTAGGAAGAGGTTCCAGACCAGAGGAAACCAGTAATGAATAATGGTGCAGCGGATGGATGAATTGATGCAGTGTTTGAGGTGTTTTAATGGAGGAAAGGTGTATGGGTGAAGCCTCACAGCTTAGAGGGCCTTCCTACAGAGGAAGGAAGCTTGAGGAAAGGAGAAGAAGTAGCAATTCAAAGGTGACTTAAGAGCACAAAAGCTGGAAAATAATTTCTGCAGCATATCATTAAGCTCAAAAGTGAATCAATACAAGGAAAAGGCCCTCTTATTTATAGGTGAAGAGGAGCCTAATTTCTAATTCTAATTCCCTCCTAAATTCAAATTATTCAGATTTATTTTGATCAAGCAAAGTCCATGCCTCCGTCCAGCTCATCCAACAAGGTGTGTGCTTCCTTCCACATCAGCCACTTCACGTGGAAAATGTTGGTGCATGCCGTAAGCACCTCCTTTTTGGCTCCTTGCTTGATTCTATTGATTAATCTTCTTGGATGGCTCAATCATTGTCTCCAAGATTTATTAATTCCTACAAAACAAAGTATAAGTGCTTTAGTTAAGAGAAGAAGGATTTTTATAAGTAACCTTCCATAGAAGCAAAATAGTATGTGGTCCTTCTTCCTCTTGAATCCTCTTTGCCATTGCTCTAGTAAGAGGTCCAATGTGCATCTTAGATGGTCTTCCATCACCAAACTTAGAACTTTGCTTGTCCTCAAGCAAACAAGATGTAACTCAATCTTCTACCAATTCATATGATGGTTCACTTATTCAAAAATTTCTTTTCAAGATAAGCAAAGACTTCAATCAAACTTTTGACCAAGATTTCAATCAAGATGTGCACATGCTTTAGTGTTCACAAAGTCAGTTAATATCAAACAAATGCTATTTTTCATGAATGATCAATCAATTAAGCATGGATGTTCATGTGCTCATGGAATACTTCCTCACCAGGTAAGGTGTTTCACTCACACACAAGTGTATAAGAGTTAATCACTCATTCACTCCACTACCACAATGTCACATGAATCAACTTTGCCTTTCATTTAACCACAATCAAAACATTTACAAGCATGCATCATCACAAGGACTTTTCAATGGTTTATAACGTGGCTCGGTTAACAAGAAAATTGGTTTTTCTGGATCACAAAATCCTTGAGTTAAGAGAATCATAACAACACAATTATTCTTATTTTTGCCAACTTGTCTTTACATTCAGCTTTGCTTTTTCTTTTCTTTTCTTTTCACATTCTTATTCTTAACTTTTAGCTCAATGCTTTTCCTTTTTCTTTTTCATGCTTTCCCAACAACCCCAAACTTGAACATTTAACAATACCACAAAAGATTTTCTACTTAAGTCAAGGTAAAGCTTTTCAACAAGGGTTTTCAATTTATGTTCAAGGCTAAGGGTTCAAAGGATAGAACACAAAGTGTTCTCTTTTAGTGGGCTAACTTCATGAATTTGGCCAATAAAAAGGGTTTCAACAAACGGCCTTGATCATATAATGCAAAACAAGCAATTGATTCAATCATAGAAAACCTGGGCAAAATCATTCATGCTTTCAAAGTAATAGCATTCAATCAATAAAAAACTCTAGAGCTCAAAACCTCACAAATAGGCTCATTCAAATTTGACATACACATCCTGCTTAATCTCACAATCACAATCATAATATCCTGCATTTGTTCACAAAGCTTGTGAATCACCTGTATAAGCATTTAATGTGCACATCTATCTCAACATCAATCAATCAATTATCATCATCAAGCATTACTTATCACATAATCACAGTCAATAGCAAACCATCATAACAAACCAGGTTTCTAATAGAGTACATCAACCCTAGTCTAAAACAAAAACAAATAAGTTCAGAACACTTAAACCAACAAAAGCATAAGTTCATGATAGCATTCATCAGTAAATGCTATCTCAGCTCCTCATCAATCTGAGCTGTCCTCTGTATATATCTTCCTCTTCTTCCTCATCTTCATCATCTTCAAATGCATCATCATCATCATCTTCATCTTCTTCCATCTCCCTAACTGAAGCTTCAGTTGCTTCAGCTCCTCCTCCTTGCACCGGCTCCTCTGGCCAAGCTACCAGATTATGGAATTCCTCCATAGTCCACCTGTGAGCTGGAGGTGTATCATACATTCCCACAATCATCTCAGCAGTAGCCACCTGCCCTCTATGAATGGACTGTAACTAAGCACCTATAAGAGACATGTACATGTCCCTCATCTGGAATGGTTCTGCTTCATGTGTCTCAGCAGATGTCTGGCTCTATGCTTGCCCTCGCTCTCTGCGAGCACGGCGTGGTGGAACTGGCTGAGCTGCCTCCTCACCTCCACAGTATGTCTGTAATAGGCCTCATCAATGGCTTTTCTTGGCCTTTCAAATGGTGGAGCAGAAGTGTCCACCCCAGCTATCTTGCAAAGGTGAGTGATTAAGGAGGGATGTCCTAGGGGTGCTTTGTTATTTGAGGTATTGGCACACGCACTAATCTCATCAGCTATCATCTGCCCAATATTAACATTTAAGTTCCTGATAGCACAGTAGATGAAGAGTAATATCTGACACATGTGAACATGGCTGAATGTTGGCATGAGAAAATGTCATCCAATACTTTGCAAGAGGGGTCAGATCAGTCCTCCTAATGTTTACCACTGAACCAGATCTATTCCTTTGGAAGTGTCCTCCAGGTATACATAGTACTCTCTCTACATCCTCAAAATCAGCCCCTTCCTCCATGCAAAGAGCAAACTGGCACTGCTCACCAGCCCACACAGTATTCAAGAAGTTATTAATAGAATCAGGATCATACCTGATAGCATGGCCTCTGACATAGCCCAGATAATTTTCAGCTGGATAATCACCAATCTTCTTTGCATTGGTGTAGAATTCTTTTACCACAGCTATGTTGGCAGGTGCAGGATATGTGGCTAGCTTTCCCCAGTCATTCCCTAACAATTGCTCTCCAAATTGAGGAGCAAAATTAGGTATCATTCCAACTTTTCTCTCCATAAGGAGTCTCCTGTCTTGCACCACCTTGAAATGCTTCTCATGTTTCCGAGAGAGGAACCTACTAGAATGGGGCTGTTCTGGTTCCTTTTCCTTTCTCTTGGTTGCCATGGTTTTCAATCTTTTTCCTGAAGAGGATGCCATTCCTGCAATCAAACACAGATACAAAACCACAGAACATGATGTTAATCATTAGTAAAACACAAAATACAACTCCTTTTGAAGCTAAGCCACTATTGAGGGTGAGAATTACCCCTCAGCGCCACCAGTGCCACATTCCAGAACACAAATTTTCAAAAATTTCAGGTCTGGCAGAGTGCCACTCAGCGGCAATTTACCCCTGAGCGGTAACTCTGCAGAGTTTTGAAAAACCTCTTTTTAAGCTGTCCTAACTCCACCCAAATGCAATTTTCAGTTTTCCAGATCAAAATCATGCAGTTTAATCAGTTCAAACATCAATTATATCATCAAATCATGCATAGAAATCAAAACCCCTAAATATTCATGCTTTGACAATCAGATTCAAAATCAAGAACCCTAGAATGAACAAAATGCTTTTACTTACTTGGGTGGAGATACTAGATGCAATGAGAATGCTTCCAAGCTAAGATGCTCTCTTCCAACCCCAAACTTAGATGAAACACTAGTGAGAAAGTGAGTGGAAGAGAAATTTTTCAAAAGAGAAGAGGTAAAAGATGTGGAGAACCTTGGAAAAGGTATGTGGGAGTGTTTGTGCAGAGAAGAGCCTGAAAGTTAGAGCATTTGCGCAGCTTAGGGTATAAAAATACCCTAATGGGCTCGGGTCCCGCTAAGGGGAAACTAAAGCCCACTTTGCGATAATACCGCTCAGCGGTAACTTGCCGCTCAGCGGCACTTTCGTGAAGTGCTCTTCTCCTTCTTTTCTTAACCTACGTGCCCCTCACTGACTCCCTGCAATTTAATCCTCAGGTTACTTATGCACAACCCTATTATACTACTACAATGAAACAAACAGAAACATTCAATCAACTGGGTTGCCTCCCAGGTAGCGCTTGTTTAACGTCACGAGCCTGACCCAAAATCCACCAACACCCATCAGTAGGTTTACAATCTTACCAACACCCATCAGTAAGTGCAAAATTTTCTCACCAACACCCATCAGTAGGTGTTACAAACTTAGTATCCTTCAGTAGATACTTAACCACCTAGCATCCTTCAGTAGATGCTATATCCAACAAAGTATTTACACAAATAATGTCCACAAATTAAAAGTTACAAAACAAAATCAAAAGTTTTTAAATCACTGGGTTGCCTCCCAGCAAGCGCTCTTTTAACGTCATTATCTTGACCCATTAAAGTTCAAATTCCTTCTTCATAGTTGATGTTCTTGTCCCACCAACTCATCAGTTGTTTCCTGTGTACTGCTTTGATTTTTCTAGAATGTGGAGACTCTATCTTTATCATCTCCTTCTCTTTATAGCCTTTCACAACCCACAACTTGTTTTTAATTCTCACAGGTGTACCAAGTTGGGGTCTTCCTTTATTCCAGTCATCAGGAACTTTTCCTCCTCTTCCAATCTGTTCTCCTTTATGCACCTGAAACAACAAACAATGGTTACCTGTAACCTTGGGCTTTTCATCTGTATGGCTAGTCATGTGTGCATCTTGAAATGCAGCTTTATAACTAGCTTCTTCCTCCTGTGTTTGCGTCTCATCTTTAAAGACATCTACAACGACTTTCTCCTCTCGGTCCTGGAGCACCACTATACCTTCGTTTACATCAATGATAGCTTTGGCCGTTTTCATAAACGGTCTTCCAAGAATGATAGGTATCTTTTCTGTCTCCATCTTCATCACCACAAAGTCTGCCAAGAACTGGAGTTTGCCAACACAAACTATGATGTCCTCTGCAATCCCACATGGTTCCTTTGAAGATCCATCGGCCATTACTAAATTAACCTTTACAGGTTTAATATTAACATCGCCGATTTGCCCCAGTAAAGAGTAAGGTATCAAGTTAACACTTGAACCTAAATCAAGAAGAGCTTTTTTAATCCTTTTCTTCCCTATGGTACAAGGGATAGAAAAGCCTCCTGGATCTGTTCCTTTTGGAGGAAATGGCTCCTTTTTAACAGTTTTACACTTCTTTGCCTCATCATCTCTACGTCTTTTCTTTGTAGAGACGTCTTCATCAGATTTAGTGTAAACCGTAATTTGTTGTAGAATCTGCTCCCAAGGTGCATCATTGTCCACCATCTTGAATAATTCTGTGAAATCCAGTTGTTTCCCTTGATGTATTGGAAAAGGAGAAGTATTTTTGCTCTCTATTTCTCTTTTCTCTTCTGTTTCTCCTTTGTCTGACTCAACTATCTCATTTTTAGCACTCTCTACCACCTTGCATTCTTCTCTGGGGTTAACCTCAGTATTAGCCCCAAAATTTCTATTTGGCCTTTCTTCCACCTGCTTAGTGATCTGCCCCATCTGAATCTCCAAATTCTTGATAGCAGCTTCAGTGCTCTTTTGGGTAGACTCAGTTTTCTGTATGAAATTATTAAGAGTGTCTTCCATCCTCATGGACCTTTCATTAAGCATAGAAATTTGCTGCCATAAGGTGGGTTGTTGCTGCTGCTTATTAAATTGACCAGCTTGCCCAATTTGCCCTTGACCAATGCTTGGGTGTGGTTTCCACCCTTGATTGTAGTTCCCTTGACGGTATTGATTGGGCATGTAATTCACATCCTCCACGGCTTCTGCTGGAAAGGCACATTGACCATTGATATGGTCGCCTCCACATAATTCACACAACTGAGATTGTACCTGTGCAGCAGTTTTCAACTCTTTAGGCAATTGTGCAAGTGTTTTAGTAAGAGTCTCCAACTGCTGAGTTAGAATTTTATTTTGTGCTAGCAAGGCATCATGTGTCTGTAATTGTAGAACTCCTTTCTGTTGCGTAGGAGCTCCTCTTTCACTGTGGAGCTCATTATCACTAGTAGCCATATTTTAAATAATTTCTGTTGCTTCCTCTGGAGTTTTCCATTTAATGTTTCCTCCTGCTGAGGCATCAAGCATCATCTTGGTTTGTGAACCAAGACCTCCAAGGAAGGTAAGGACTACTTCCACTTCATCGAATCCATGCGTGGGTGTTTTTCGTAGCAAGCTTTTGTATCTATCCCATGCATGACCCAGTGATTCTTCCATGCCCTGCCTGAATGAAGAAATCTCTTGCTTGTCTTTGATCACCTTTGATTGTGGGAAGTATTTATTTAGAAACTTGGTTACCACTGCTTCCCACTCTGTGAAACTTCCCTCTGGAAAAGAATTTAACTAAAGCTTAGCATTGCCTCCTAATGAGAAAGGAAACAAGCTAAGTTTGATCGCTTCATCTGGCACCCCATTGATTTTCACTGTGTTGCAGATCTCATTAAATGTAGTGAGGTGCTCATATGGGCTTTCATGAGATAACCCATTGAATTGATTGCTCTTCACCAGTTGGATCAATGTTGGTTTGACCTCCATGTTAGCTGCATTGACTCTAGGTCTAGCTATACTGTTAAAGTGCTGAGGTCCAGCTGTATTGCTGTAATCAGCAAGAGTTCTTCTGATATTATTGTTCTCCATATTTTTTGTGCTATGGTCAGAACCTTGTGGTGATGGTTGCAACAGAGTTTCCGGAGGAGGGAAAAGTTCTCTAGATGTTCGGATTCTTCTCCTCCGTCTACTCTCGTCTAAACCTTCAAGAAGAGGCTCTGCAGTTATCTTGCTCCTAGTTCGAATTTTCTCCTGCATACACAAGAACACAAAACCCTAGAATATTTTGTTAGCACAAAAAGATATAGGAGAAGATATAAGATTAAGAGAATAAAATAAAATAAAATAAAATCAAATAAAAACAGAAAAAATAAAAACAGAAAAATAAAAACAGAAATTCAAAATTAAAGTCAAAGATAACCAATAATCACACAAATTAACCAGTTAAACCACGAGTCCCCGGCAACGGCGCCAAAAACTTTAAGAACGAAATAAGTGGATTTTTATATGCAAAACAGAAAATAAACATGTATGCATGAATTTGATCAATGGCTAAAACAAAATACAAACACTTCAATGGAATATATGGATGAGTCTGTTGTTGAGGTTATCAATTTCATCTTATCCACTCTCATATACTTTAGGAATTCAACATTCTTTTCATCATTGTTAATGCCACTCTCTAAATTACCTTTCAAGAAGGCCTATCCCCAATTACGAGTTCATACGATTCCTAGCATTCCTAATAATTAGTTCTTTTAGCGCAGGAGCTTAACGGCAACCAATATACTATTGGGAGAAATTCCCCGGATCTAGACTTCCCTGTACGTTCCCGTATCGACAAAATCAATAATCATGCATTGAATGAGTTAAACAAAGCAAGCATTGAGCAAAGAGGAAAAACCCTAACTAATGATGAAAGAAAGCATAGGTCTTAAATATAAGATGTTTAAACACAAATTCCATATATGAAAGTTTCACAAGACTACATTGATTCCCCAACAACAATACAAGGTTTAGTTCACCATATTCATGGTGAAACTAGATGAATAATAATGAAAGAATGAAAGATAAAACCCTAGAAAGGTGAAGAGGTAGCCTGAGCATCCAAGATCCTCCTTCAAAGGGGTGGAAGAGAGAGTGTTTGCTTCGTTTCTACCGAAGATACAAACCCTAGGACGTCCTAAAGCTTATATACTATTCTAAAATTACAGAAAATTTAGGCCCAAGCCCATAAGTGTGCCGCCCAGCGGTAAAGTACCGCTCAACGGTAAGTGCGTGAGTTGGTTTCTTTCCCTCAGCGGCCATTTTGCCCCTCAGCGGATCCCCGGTGAGCTTTTGAGTGCTGCTCAGCGGTGAACTGCCGCTGAGCGGCAGTTGCGGCTTCTTCTTTTGCACTTTTTGATGTCTTTTCTGATTTCATCTCTCTCCTTCTTCACTTCTTTCACCAAATTCACCTTAAAACCTGCACAAAAACACTAAAATCAAGCATAAACCTATCCAGCTCTCTTATTTCTGAAAATATGAATAAAAGCATGATTTCAAGCTAGTTTCTAAGTGTTAAAGGTTGCTTTTAGTATCAATTTCAAGCATGAAAATAACAGTTTTTCAACTGTTATCAGTGACGCACAGAGTTTCTACACCTTACCACCCCCAAACAAATGGGCAGGCTGAGATCTCCAACAAGGAGATTAAGAGGATTTTGGAGAAGATTATCCAACCCAACAGGAAAGATTGGAGTAATAGGTTGGACGATGCTCTTTGGGCCCACAGGACTGCATACAAAGCACCCATTGGGATGTCTCCCTATCGGGTTGTCTTTGGAAGGGCATGTCATTTACCAGTTGAGATTGAGCATCGGGCATATTGGGCTGTGAAGACTTGCAACTTCTCCGTTGACCAAGCTGGAGAGGAAAGGAAGTTGCAACTGAATGAATTGGATGAGATCCGATTGGAGGCCTATGAGAACTCGAAGTTCTACAAGGAAAGGACCAAGAGATTCCATGATAGCTCCATTCTTAGAAAGGACTTCGAGGTTGGCCAACAGGTTTTATTGTATAACTCTAGACTCGGCCTCATGGGTGGTAATTTGGGATCAAAGTGGACTAGACCTTTTGTTGTGACTAATGTTTATCCTTATGGTGCAGTAGAGATCCAAGGTCCATCTACAGCTAAAAGCTTCAAGGTGAACGGGCATAGACCGAAGCCTTTCCTCAACAATGCTTCTTTGGTCGATGCAGTGGTGGAGGAGACGTCTTTGGTCCACCCCACCTACCCTCCCATCTAACTCAGGGAGTTTCTGTTCTCCTTCCCTCCTCACTTTTATTGCACTTTGTCGATATCTGATGACTGTTCTGATTGTTTGATCTGCTGATTGTGACACACTGAGGACATTGTGTCGTTTAAGTGTGGTCTATTAGGAGAGGTTGTTTCTTTGTTCATGTTTCGGTTTTTATGTAGTTTGTTGTGTTATCTGTACAGTTTTGCATGCTTTTCGTGAATTCTGGATTGTGATTAGGTTGTCAGTTTTCCTGCACTTCATTGATACTCTGATTTGTTGGATTCCTTGCTTTTCTTTGCTTGGAAGATGATCATGATGTTTGAGAGTTGAATTAATGGTGACCATATTACCTATGTGAGATTTGAGCCATTTGATGATATTTCTTGTGTGTGATATGTCTCTTGATTGCTTGCACATATGTCTTGGCTTGACTCTTTTTGATGATTCTTGATTGATACGCATGTTTGAAAGTGATAAAGGCATTTTGTTGTTGAGCCTCTAGAGCCAGATGAGCCTACCCTGTTTTGATCCACTGATAACCCTTTTTAGCCTATGATTTTCCCCATTTCTTTGTTTTGAAGCTCATACACCAGCCCTATGTGAAAACCATTATTACCTTAGCCTTAGGGAATTTTGGAGCTTTGGAATTGTTTTGGGAATAAGTGTGGTCTCTTGGGAGTTTCAGATGAATTGGCTAGTGAGTCCTCTTCTTATCGTGTTTTTGTAAATATGTGGTGTATCTTGTCTCTTCAAATTGTGTGCTGAATAGAGTAAAGAAAAGAGATAGGATGAAGAAAAGAAAAAGAGCAGAAAAACAATGAAAAATGAAAAAAACTTGTGAATAATTCTGAATAATGGAGTCAGGAAGAGGATGGAATAAGAGGTTGTGGGTGTGTTTGAATGTGTTTACACTTGTTCCCCATTGCTCCTCTGTTCCTTATGGTTTGTAGCTTCTTATCCAGATATATCCTCCCTTGTCCTTGGCCCCATTACAACCATGAAAAGACCTTTTGATTTGAACATGCTGATGGACAAATTTATGATCACCAAAATATGATGTCACAAACTTGTTTTACAATCGGCAAGTATGACCGAATCATTCAAGTAATAAACTTGGTAAGACCAAGTATCGTTCTTCCCAAAGGACTCACGGCCTAGTTTAGTTGTGTGGTTTGTTGATTAGCTAAGACTTAAGGACGAAATATTTTGATTTTTATATGCAAAGGACGAAAATAAAGATGTATGCATGAGGTTTTGATCAATGGCAAAAGCAAAAGATAAACACTTTCAATGAAATATATGTATGAATATGTTGTTGGGGGTCAATTTCATCTTATCCACTCTCATATATTTTAGGAATTCAACATTCAAATCATCATTGTTAATGCCACTCTCTAAAGTACCTTTCAAGAAGGCTTCTCCCTAATTACGAGTTCATAGAATTCCTAGCATTCCTAATAATTAGTTCTTCAAGTGCAGGAGCTTAACGACAACCAATATAATATTGGGAGAGATTCCCCAGATCTAGACTTCCCCGTACGTGCCTGTATCGACAAAACCAATAATCATGCATCGAATGAGTTAAACAACGCAAGCATTAAGCAAAGAGGAAAAACCCTAACTAATGATGAAAGAAAGCATAGGTCTTAAATATAAGATGTAAAAACAAATTCCATATATGAGAGCTTCAAAAGATTACATTGATTCCCCAACAAGCATACAAGGTTTAGTTCACCATATTCATGGTGAACCTAGATGAATAACAATGAAAGAATGAAAGATAAAATCCTAGAAAGGTGAAGAGGAAGCCTGAGCATCCAAGATCCTCCTTCAAAGGGGTGGAAGAGAGAGTGTTTGCTTCGTTTCTGCCAAAGATGCCTAACCCTAGGAAACCCTAAAGCTTATATATTATTCGTAAATTACAGAAAATTAGGTCCAAGCCCATAAAAGTGCCGCTCAGCGGTAAAGTACCGCTCAGCGGTAAGTGCGTCTCGTTTCTTCCCCTCAGCGGCCATTTTGCCCCTTAGCGGATCTCCCGTAAGCTCCTGATTGCCGCTCAGCGGTAAACTGCCGCTGAGCGGTGACTTCGGCTTCTCCTTTTGCACTTTTTGATGTCTTTTCTGATTTCATCTCTCTCCTTCTTCACTTCTTTCACCAAATTCACCTTAAAACCTGCACAAAAACACTGAAATCAAGCATAAACCTGTCCAGCTCTCTTATTTCTGAAAATATGAAGAAAAGCATGATTTCAAGCTAGTTTCTAAGTATAAAGGTTGCTTTTAGTATCAATTTTAAGCATGAAAATAACAGTTTTTCAACTGTTATCACATGCGTATGTGCTTGAGTGTTGATATTAGAGGCTTGCCAAGTATATTTGTGTTTGCTTTCTTGAGTGCATTGAGTGACATTGATTTACCTTAAACACTTGAGAGAAACACTGATTGTGTGCATCTGTGAGGCTTTGTTGCTTTTGATTCATCTCTTGAACTGATTGATTGTTTTCCTTGTACTGAACTGTTTGGATGATTCTTTGAGTATTTGCTTTCATTGATTCTGTGTGGGATTCTGCCTATACCTTTTACTGTCTAGATTTTGTGAGAATTGTGCAATTGTGTTTCTGTTTTGGAGTATTTGTTGTCTGTCTGTCGAGTCTGTGTCACCTCCCTGATGTTTGAGTAGTTCCCTGGTTTTCGTCTTGGTTTTGCCCAGGAGTGCAAACGACTAAGTGTGGTCTATTTTGATGAGTCGTTATTTCTTGAACTATATTTAGTTTATTGCACTTAAATAAACCAGGGAATTGTGTTTAATTGTCTGTTATTTCCCTGTTTTTCGAATTCTGCTTAATTTGGTCGGAAATTCGTAATTGTGCTAATTTGGGTTTTCTGAGCTGATTAAGTGCATTTCTGGTTGCAGGGAAGTTGTGGAAACATCACCTGGAGCATTGGGATATGGCATGACACACTCAAAGGCTCAACAGTTAGTCATTTAGATTCTAATTAAAGTTGTAATTTCGTTTTCTAGAAGCCCTTAATTAGAATTACGTGTTTTGGACCCTTTTAGGGGCAATTTTGTAAAAAGACCCATTTGTAGGACATGTGCCTTATTGGTTAGGGTTTTTAATTGATTGTGGACCACATTTGGAATAAAAACTCCTGGCATTTTAGAGAGCCTTGGCCAACCACACATGGGGACACTCTTACACAATTCATTTTTCATGTTTTTGAGCTTTTCTCTCTTAGGGTTTCTTGTATGAACACTCTTATGGAGAGCTTGACTTGGCTGTCTCAGTTTTGGCCATTTCAATGAGCAAGATGCAGATTTTCTTCTTCTCTTAACTTACTCTTGGTTGTCTTAGCTTAGTGGTGGTGAAAAACTATTCATTTCAACTTCCATTTGCTTGTTCTTGATGCTTGGAGTTTGAGTTTTGGAGCTTGTCTTTGCATTTCCATGGTGGATGTTGGGTTTGAGTAACTTTATATTTCTTTTTCCTCTCCCTTTGCTACTATTCCTCTCGGTTTTTATCTCATTCTATATGGTTGGATGATAAAAATGGAGTTCTATGTTAGTTTTAGGTTGAAGAGAGCTTAAGATGATGTGTGGGTGTTGTGGGTTTAACTCTTTTCTTGCATTTTTCGGTTTTGATGCTTGAGACTAGGTTGGGATCAGATCTTGGTGATGTTATGGAGGCTGGACAGAACTGGAATTGATGGTTTAAGTATTATTTTCGTTTTTGTAAAGAAACTTGAAGAAATGGTAGTGTTGAAGATGGGTTGATGAGTAGAAGTTTGGGTTTATTGTTCTTGTGTTCATTTGCAACTTTAACTTTGGTTTCTTGAAGTTATTCTCTGTATTGAAGAGTGGAAGAAAGCTTTTGGATGTATAATTCTTGAAGAAAAACCGTTTGGTGTTTGTAGGAGAGAGGAAATTGCTTCATTTGGAGTTTGTTTTCATTTGATTTAGCTTACTTGGCACATTGGTAGGAGCACCCATGGTATCTTCCATTTGCACATTGGTCTTTGAAGCATTCTTTGGCATTTCCACTTGGTGGTTCACGTAAATTGTGTGCTTTGGTGTATAAAATCATTTCTTTGCTGCATGGAAGGAAAGAGGGGACGGTCTTGGAGAGTGTGGAAGGCACATGCTTAATTTTTTTGAAAAATGGTGCACATGGGAGAAGAAGTCAACACATTTTGTGGCTTATTTAAGGTCAAATTGAAGTTTGACTTGGGTGCATGGTGAATCACGACCATGTGCTCTTTCTTTGGCCAATTGGACTTTTAAATTCATTTGTTAATTGCCATTATGACAAGTAATTTGGTAGGATTAAATTAGGCTTGTTAGTTTCTTTGGTTTTTAATTAATTTAATTAATAGGTTGAGTTTATGTGTTTGAGTTAGTGTTGCATTTAATTATTTTTAACTGTGTTTGTTAATCAGTTTGTGATAACAGTTTAAAAGTCATTAGGAAACTCTCATCAGGAAAGTCATCCTGGATGGGCAACACATCAACTTCATTCCCAGTTCTCTCAATCCGGCTTAGGTGGTCTGCAACCAAATTCTGTGCTCCACTCCTGTCTTTAATCTGCAAGTCAAAGTCCTGGAGCAGTAGGATCCACCTGATTAATCTAGGCTTTGACTCAGCCGTTTTCAACAGAAACTTTAGAGCTGCATGGTCAGTATACACAATAACAGGTGATCCAAGCAAATATGACTGATAACAGTTGAAAAACTGTTATTTTCATGCTTAAAATTGATACTAAAAGCAACCTTTAACACTTAGAAACTAGCTTGAAATCATGTTTTTGGTCATATTTTTAGAAATAAGCGAGCTGAACAGGTTTATGCTTGATTTCAGTGTTTTATGCAAGTTTTAAGGTGAATTTGGTGAGAGAAGTGAAGAAGGATAGAGATGGAATCAAAAAAGACATAAAAAAGTGCAAAAGGAGAAGTCGCAACTACCGCTCAGCGGTAGTTTACCGCTGAGCGCCACTCAGAAACTCACGTTGGATCCATTGAGGGGGAAGAATCAACTCACGCACTTACCGCTGAGCGGTAGTTTACCGCTGAGCGGCACTATTTTGGGCTTGGGCCTAATTTTCTGTAATTTTACGAATAGTATATAAGCTTTAGGTGTTCTTAGGGTTTGTATCTTTGGCTGACACGAAGCAAACACTCACTTTTCCACCCCTTGAAGGAAGATCTTGGATGCTCTGGCTACCTCCTCATCTTTCTAGGGTTCTATCTTTCTTTCATTCATTATTGTTCATCTAGTTTCACCATGAATATGGTGAACTAAACCTTGTATTGTTGTTGGGGAATCAATGTAGTCTTGTGAAACTCTCATATATGGAATTTGTGTTTTAACATCTTATTTTAAGATATATGCTTTCTTTCATCATTAGTTAGGGTTTTTCCTCTTTGCTTAAAGCTTGCTTTGTTTAACTCATTCAATGCCATGATTATTGATTTTGTCGATATGGGAACGTACGGGGAAATCTAGATCCGGGGAAATTCTCCCAATAGCATATTTGTTGCCGTTAAGCTTCTGCGCTTCAGAATTAATTATTAGGCATGGTAGGAATTGTATGAACTCATAATTAAGGATAGGCCTTCTTGCAAGGTGATTTAGAGAGTGGCATTAGCATTGATGAAAAGAATGATGAATTCCTAAAAGTATATGAGAGTGGATGATGAGTCGTTATTTCTTGAATTATATTTAGTTTATTGCACTTAAATAAACCAGGGAATTGTGTCTAATTGTCTGTTATTTCCCCGTTTTCCGAATTCTGCTTAATTTGGTCGGAAATTTGTAATTGTGCTAATTTGGGTTTTCTGAGCTGATTAAGTGCATTTTTGGTTGCAGGGAAGTTGTGGAAACATCATCTGGAGCATTGGGATATGGCGTGACACACTCAAAGACTTAACATTTAGTCATTTAGATTCTAATTAAAGTTTAAATTTCGTTTTCTAGAAGCCCTTAATTAGAATTAGGTGTTTTGGACCTTTTTAGGGGCAATTTTGTAAGAAAAAAAACCCATTTGTAGGACATGTGCCTTTTAGGTTAGGGTTTTTAATTTTTTTTGTGTGGACCCTACCCTTATTAAAAGGTGACACACGGCCTTTAAGGGTCCAGCCGCCACTTGCATTTGGCACTTACTCTCTCGTTTTTTTTGGTTTTGGAGGTTTTTGTTTTGGAACTTTTTCTTTGGCTGAAAACGCTGTTTAGAATGAAGCTTTGATGGAATTTCATTTGCTTGCTTTGTCTTGTGCACACTGTTACATTTTTACTTTTCCATTTAATTTCATTTTGGCTCATGAAACTTGAGTGAAGTTTCGGTCATCCAGGTCCAGTAAGAGGGGCACACGTTTACGATGATTTTCATTTTGGAAGAGAGGGCTGATTTCTATTGAAGTTTAATGTTGAGTTGGAAACACAAGAAGGGGCTTCATTTAGCAAAGTAGGAAGCGCTGAATCGTTTTTGGCTGGAGAAGAGAAGCGTTGAGATGTGGTGATTCAGAGTTGAAGAAGTGCAGTACGGTGCAGAGGAGAGTGAGCTGAGACATGTTGGAGCAGCTACCGAGAGGGAGAGAGCGGTGTGCACGGTTCATTCTTTCTTTTAAAGTGGGGAGCAGCCGCCTTGAGAGGAGAGCACGGACATTGAGGCTGGAGGTGTCACGGCCTGGAACTGTTCCAGCCGCCACTTGATATTTTTCTCGGTTGAGTTCTTGAGTCGGAGAATGGAATGAAAGAAAAATCTTCTCATTTTCTAACACTTTTTTAATTTCTCATGGAATGAAAAATGGCTTTAGCACTTTGCATTGAAGATTTATTTTATTCCAGCACACATTTTTCTTTTCATTGGAGCACTCGGTCAAAGAGAATGAAGCGGTGATGCATAGTGTATGAGCTTTAGGCTGAGGTGTATTTTAGTTTGCTGGAAGCTGGCACACGGTCACATCAAGGGAGTTAGTTTTCTTTTGAATCAGGGAGAGGTGTTGATTCATTTTAATGTCGAACAATGTCACGTGAAGAAGAGAGAAGAGCATGAAATGAAAGGTGTTTTTAATTTACAGTTGGTGTGCACGGTTATAGAGAAATGAAGAAGAGAATGGTGATTAACATTGCTGGAATGAACAATCAAGGATTGACTTTGCCTTAAGGTAGCGTGCACACTTTGCTGGAAGGAGAGGGAAAGTGCATTTAATTTAGTTTAGGAAGCAGCAGCACATTGGTTAGAATGAGGCACGGGTCCCGTTGTTGAAGAGGTGTTACGGCTGGATGGAGAGCTCCAAGCAGGATATGACACACGCTGATGCTGAAGAGAGCACACAGCTCACGTTCGTTGGCAGCAGGGAGCACACAGTTGCACAGTCTAAGTTGGAAGCAGTACACCTTGAGCTGTAGAATAGGTTGGAGATGTCTTTTCTTTGAGAAATGAAAAGCTGATTAGATAGCATAGGTGTCACGGCTTTGATACGTTTCTGGGGATAAGGAAGCAGCAATGTTGTCAAGGCTTGGAATGATTTTTGCACGCTGCTGGAGTTTCAAGCGGAATGAAAGGAGCACATTGTTGAGCACACTGTTCACGGTGCACATGGTTCATTTAATTTGTTTTGCTAGAATGAAGAGGTGATTAGATGGGGGTAGATATAAATGTACGGTGGTTAATGTTGGAAGAAGAAAAAAAAATAATTCATTGCTTGGAGAAGTGGTGTCACGGCGTGAGTTGCTTAAAAGCACATGTGAGCTGGAAAAAGTGAAGCAAAAGGTGTTATTAAGGAGAGCACAAGGTGACACGTGAATTGGAGGAGATGGTGATTAATTATTGAGAACAGTGGTGTCACGGAAGGGGCTTCAGGTTTCTTTACTTCTTCAAGCATGTTCTTTAAGTATTCATTTCAATTGCCTGCCATTTTCAGTTTGCATTAAATTGTTAGTTCAATGTTGCACGTTTAATTTGGTTTAAGTATTTTTCATTTTAATGTTCTCTATTTTTCTTGGTTGAGATATTTTAGTTTTTATGTTAGTTTAACTGTTTTAATCTTGTGTTTACAGTTGTGTTTTAAATTTTAGTTCATTTACAGTCATAAACATTTCACAAAACCCCCCACAATGTGTTCAACCTATCACCTAAACCACATTTTGGTCCTTGAGAGACGATCTAGGAGTCACTTCCTAGTTTATACTGCATTCTTTTATGCAAACAACTTTTGTGTGAGGTGCGACCCTCTCAACAGTGGATAAGATAAAATTGATAACCCCAACAACATCTTCGTCCACTTCGTCCACTTCCTCCACTTCGTCCACTTCCTCCACTTCTTCCAGTTCTTCTTCTTGTTCTTCTTTTTCTCCTTCTTCTTCTTCTTCTTCCACTTCGTCTTCTTCGTCCACTTCGTCTAGTTCATTCAGTTCGTCGAGTTCGTCCACTTCGTCCTCTTCGTCCGCTTCTTCCACTTCCTCCACTTCGTCAACTTCGTCAACTTCGTTCGTCAACTTCGTCCACGTTCTCCACTTCCTCCACTTCCTCCACATCGTCTACATTGTCCACTTCGTCAACTTCGTCCACTTCCTGCACTTCGTCAACTTCGTCTACTTCGTCCCCTTGGTCGACATCTTCCACTTCTTCTTCTTGTTCTTCTTCCACTTCTTCTTCTTGTCGTTTTCCTTCTTCTTCCACTTCATCCACTTCGTCAACCTCGTCTACTTCGTCCATGTCGTCCACTTCGTCAACTTCGTCCACTTAGTCCACTTCGTCCACATCTTCCCCTTCTACGACTTCTTCTTCTCGTTCTTCTTATTAATCTTATTTTTCTTCTTCTTCTTATTCCACTTCCTCCACTTCTTCCACTTCTTCCAGTTCGTCCAGTTCATCCACTTCTTCAACTTCGTCCACTCCGTCAACTTCTTCCACTTCTTCTAGTTCGTCCAGTTCGTCCACTTCCTCAACGTCGTCCACTTCATCCACTTCTTCCACTTCTTCGAGTTCTTCTTCTCTTTCTTCTTTTTCTTCTTCTTCTTCTTCTTCTTCCACTTCTTCTACTTCCTCCACTTCATCTACCTCGTCCACTTTGTCCACCTCGTCCGGTTCGTCAACTTCGTCCATTTCACCCACTTCGTCCACTTCGCCCACTTCGACGACTTCTTCCACTTTTTCCACTTCTTCTACTTCCACTTCTTCCACTTCGTCCACATCGTCCATTATGTCCACTTCGTCCACTTCGTCATCTTCGTCCACGTCCTCCACTTCGTCCACTTCCTCCACTTCTTCCAGTTCTTCTTCTTGTTCTTCTTTCTCGCCTTCTTCTTCTTCTTCTTCCACTTCGTCTTCTTCGTCCACTTCGTCCAATTCATCCAGTTCGTCCACTTCGTCCACTTCGTCCACTTCGTCCACTTCGTCAACTTCGTTCGTCAACTTCATCCACGTTCTCCACTTCCTCCACTTCGTCTACTTTGTCCACTTCGTCCTTTTGGACCACTTCGTCCACTTCGTCAACTTCGTCCACTTCGTCCACTTCGTCCACTTCGTCCACTTCGTCCACTTCGTCCACTTCGTCCACTTCGTCTACTTCGTCCACATCTTCCACTTCTTCTTCTTCTTCTTCTTCTTCTTCAACTTCTTCTTCTTGTTGTTTTTCTTCTTCTTCCACTTCATCCACTTCGTCCACTTCGTCTGCTTCGTCTACTTCGTCCACGTCGTCCACTTCGTCAACTTCATCAACTTCGTCAACTTCGTCCAATTCGTCCACATCTTCCCCTTCTTCGCCTTCTTCTTCTCGTTCTTCTTATTAATCTTATTTTTCTTCTTGTTCTTCGACTTCTTTTTCTTCTTCTTCTTCTTCCACTTCGTCCACTTCCTCCACTTCCTCCACTTCTTCCACTTCTTCCAATTCGTCCAGTTCGTCCACTTCCTCAACTTCGTCCACTTCGTCAACTTCTTCCACTTCCTCTAGTTCGTCCAGTTTGTCGACTTCCTCAACGTCGTGCACTTGGTCCACATCTTCCGATTCTTCTTCTCTATCTTTTTCTTCTTCTTCTTCTTCTTCTTCTTCTTCCACTTCCTCCATTTCGTCCACTTCGTCCACTTCGTCCACTTTCTCCACTTCGTCCACTTCGTCCACTTCGTCCACTTCGTCCACTTCGTCTACCTCGTCCACTTCGTCCACCTCGTCCGGTTCGTCAACTTCGTCCATTTCACCCACTTCGTCTACCTCGTCCACTTCGCCCACTTCGTCGACTTCTTCCACTTGGTCCTCTTCGTCCACATCGTCCACTATGTCTACTTCGTCCACTTCGTCCACTTCGTCATCTTCGTCCACTTCCTCCACTTTATGCACTTCGTCCACTTCCTCCACTTCGTCCACTTCTTCCAGTTCTTCTTCTTGTTCTTCTTTTTCTCCTTCTTCTTCTTCTTCTTCCACTTCGTCTTCTTCGTCTACTTCGTCCAGTTCATCAAGTTCCTCCAGTTCGTCCACTTCGTCCTCTTCGTCCACTTCGTCTACTTCGTCAACTTCGTTCGTCAACTTCGTCCACGTTCTCCACTTCCTCCTCTTCGTCCACTTTGTCCACTTCGTCCACTTGGTCCAGTTCGTCAACTTCGTCCAGTTCCTCCACTTCGTCTAGTTCGTCCACTTCGTCCACATCTTCCACTTCTTCCACTTCTTCCACTTCTTCCACTTCTTCTTCTGGTTCTTCTTCCACTTCTTCTTCTTGTTGTTTTTCTTCTTCTTCCACTTCGTCCACTTCGTCCACTTCGTCTACTTCGTCCACGTCGTCCACTTCGTCCACTTCGTCAACTTCGTCAACTTCGTCCACTTCGTCCACATCTTCCCCTTCTTCGACTTCTTCTTCTCGTTCTTCTTATTAATCTTCTTTTTCTTCATGTTCTTCCACTTTTCTTTTTCTTCTTCTTCTTCTTCCACTTCGTCCACTTCCTCCACTTCTTCCACTTCTTCCAGTTCCTCCACTTCCTCAAGTTCGTCCACTTCGTCAATTTCTTCCACTTCTTCTAGTTCGTCCAGTTCGTCCACTTCCTCAACGTCGTCCACTTCTTCTGCTTCTTCCAATTCTTCTTCTCTTTCTTTTTCTTCTTCTTCTTCTTCTTCTTCTTCTTCCACTTATTCCACTTAGTCCACTTCGTCCAGTTCGTCCATTTCGTCAAGTTTGTCCGCCTTCTTCTTCCACTTCTTCCACTTCTTCCACATCTTCCACTTCTTCAACTTCTTCCACTTCATCCACTTCTTCCGCTTCTTCTAGTTCGTCTAGTTCGTCCAGTTCGTCCACTTCTTCCATTTCTAGTTCTTGTTCTTCTTCCAGTTCTTCTTATTCTTCTTCTTTTTCTTCTTGTTCTTCCACTTCTTCTTGTTCTTCCACTTCGTCCACTTCGTCCACTTCTTCCACTTCTTCCACTTCTTTCACTTCTTCCATTCGTCCAGTTTGTGCACTTCCTCAACTTCGTCCACTTTGTCCACATCTTCCACTTCGTCCACTTGTTCTTCTTGTTCTTCTTCCACTTCCTCTTCTTCTGGTTCACTTCCACTTCTTCTTCTTGTTCTTCTTCCACTTCTTGTTCTTGTTCTTGTTCTTCTTCTTCCACTTCGTCTACTTCGGCCACTTCAACCACTTTGTCCACTTCATCATCTTCGTCAACTTCGTCCATTTCGTCTACTTAGTCCACTTCGTCCATTTCGTCCACTTCGTGCACATCTTCCACATCTTCCACTTCTTCCACTTCTTCTTCTTGTTCTTCTTATTCTTCTTCTTCTACTACGTGTTCTTCCACTTCTTCTTCTTCTTCTTCTTCCTCTTCGTCCACATCGTCCACCACGTCCACTTCATCCACTTCGTCCACTTCTTCTTCTTTTGTTCCTCTTCCACTTCTTCTCCTCGTTCTTGTTCTTTTTCTTCTTCCACTTTGTGCACTTCGTCAACTTCGTCAAATTCGTCCATTTAGCCCACTTTATCCACTTGGTCCACTTCGTCCACATCGTCCAGTTTGTCAACTTCATCAATTTCGTCCACTTCGTCTACGATGCGGCTGTCGCGGCCCATCAAATTTGATGTGCATTAAAGAATGCAGTATAGTGCTAGGAAGTGACTCCTAGGTCGTCTCTCAAGGACCAAATATGGTTCAGGTAATAGGTCGAACACTTTGTGGGGGGTTGGTGAAGAGTTAGTGATTGCAAATGAACTAAATTAAAACACGAATTTAAACACAAATGTAAATACAGAATTAAAACAGTTGGTCACTTAAGCTAACATCACAACTAAATTAAGGAAAATTTGTGTGACCCTCTTGAAAAGAAATAGCTAAATAAAAAAAACCGCAGAAGTTGAAAATGAAATGCAACGTGTCAGCTAACAAATTAGTTGCACATTGCAGCAGGAATAAATCTTAAATGAACAACAACTGGAATAAAAGAAGCAACATTTGGTAATAAATGAAATGCACAATGTAACTTTGAATAAAACTTCAATGCAAAAGTGTGTGAGCTTCTCAAATTAAAATCATCGTGTGAACACTTCTTCCAGCCGTCACTCTGCAGTGCCATGCCTCTAGGTTTCTCTTATATTCTCCTGGCTGTGGATTATGTTTCAAAATGGGTGGAAGCTAGAGCCACCAGAACTAACGATGCTCGGGTTGTTGTAGATTTTGTTAGATCTCACCTCTTTTGCAGGTTTGGAGTACCCCGAGCAATTGTTAGTGATCAGGGAACCCATTTTTGCAACAGATCCATGCAAGCTTTGCTCAAGAAATATGGGGTGACGCACAGAGTTTCTACACCTTACCACCCCCAAACAAATGGGCAGGTTGAAATCTCCAACAGGGAGATTAAGAGGATTTTGGAGAAGATTGTCCAGCCCAACAGGAAAGATTGGAGTAATAGGTTGGACGATGCTCTTTGGGCCCACAGGACTGCCTACAAAGCACCCATTGGGATGTCTCCCTATCGGGTTGTCTTTGGAAAGGCATGTCATTTACCAGTTGAGATTGAGCATCGGGCATATTGGGCTGTGAAGACTTGCAACTTCTCCAATGACCAAGCTGGAGAGGAAAGGAAGTTACAACTGAATGAATTGGATGAGATCCGATTGGAGGCCTATGAGAACTCGAAGTTCTACAAGGAAAGGACCAAGAGGTTCCATGATAGCTCCATTGTTAGAAAGGACTTCGAGGTTGGCCAACAGGTTTTGTTGTATAACTCTAGACTCGGCCTCATGGGTGGTAAGTTGAGATCAAAGTGGACTGGACCTTTTGTTGTGACTAATGTTTATCCTTATGGTGCAGTAGAGATCCAAGGTCCATCTGCAGCTAAAAGCTTCAAGGTGAACGGGCATACACTGAAGCCTTTCCTCAGCAATCCTTCTTTGTTGGATGCAGTGGTGGAGGAGACGTCTTTGGTCCACCCCACCTACCCTCCCATCTGACTCAGGGAGTTTCTTTTCTCCTTCCCTCCTCACTTTTATTGCACTTTGTCGATATCCGATGACTATTCTGATTGTTTGATCTGCTGATTGTGACACACTGAGGACATTGTGTCGTTTAAGTGTGGTCTATTAGGGGAGGTTGTTTCTTTGTTCATGTTTCGGTTTTTATGTAGTTTGTTGTGTCTTGTGTACAATTTTGCATGCTTTTCGTGAATTCTGGATTGCGATTAGGTTGTCAGTTTTTCCTTCACTTCATTGATACTCTGATTTGTTGGATTCCTTGCTTTTCTTAGCTTGGAAGATGATCATGATGTTTGAGAGTTGAATTGATGGTGACCATATTACCTGTGTGAGATTTGAGCCATTTTATGATCTTTCTTGTGTGTGATATGTCTCTTGATTGCTTGCACATATGTCTTGGCTTGACTCTTTTTGATGATTCTTGATTGAGACGCATGTTTGAAAGTGATAAAGGCATTTTGTTGTTGAGCCTCTAGAGCCAGATGAGCCTACCCTATTTTGATCCATTGATAACCCTTTTGAGCCTATGCTTTTCACCATTTCTTTGTTTTGAAGCTCATACACCAGCCCTAAGTGAAAAACCATTATCACCTTAGCCTTAGGGAATTTTGGAGCTTTGGAATTGTTTTGGGAATAAGTGTGGTCTCCTCGAAGTTTCAGAGGAATTGGCTAGTGAGTCCTCTTCTTATCGTGTTTTTATAAATATGTGGGGTATCTTGTCTCTTGAAGTAAAGAAAAGAGACAGGATGAAAAAAAAAGAGAGAGCAGAAAAACAGTAAAAAAATGATTTCAAAAAAAAAAATTGTGAATAATTGTGAATAATGGAGTCAAGAAGAGGATGGAATTAGAGGTTGTGGGTGTGTTTGAATGTGTTTACACTTGTTCCCCATTGCTCCTCTGTTCCTTATGGTTTGTAGCTTCTTATCCAGATATATCCTCCCTTATCCTTGGCCCCATTACAACCATGAAAAGACCTTTTGATTTGAACATGCGTATGTGCTTGAGTGTTGATATTAGAGGCTTGCCAAATCTATTTGTGTTTGCTTTCTTGAGTGCATTGAGTGACATTGATTTACCTTAAACACTTGAGAGAAACACTGATAGTGCATCTGTGAGGTTTTGTTACTTTTGATTCACCTCTTGAGCTGATTGATCATTTTGTCATGTTTGGAATTGCTTGGATGATTTTATGAGTATCTGCTTCTCTTTGATTTTTTGTTGAATATTGTCTACTTCCTTTCTTGGTCCAGATTCCTTGAGAACTGTGTAATTTTGTTTCTGTCCTTGTTAGTCTTTGTTTTCTGTGTGCTGAGTTGTGTCACTTCCCTGATGTTCTATGAACTATTCCTTGATTCGCGTCTTGATTTTGCCCAGGAGTGCAAAAGACTAAGTGTGGTCTATTTTGATGAGTCAATATTTTCTTGACTTCACCTAGTTTATTGTGCTAGAATTACTCAGGGAATTGTGCTTAAATGTTCGATATTTTTCCGTTTTTGCTAATTGTGCCTAATTTGACCAGAAATTCTTATTTTAATTAATTTGAATTATCTAAGTTAATTATTTTCATCATTGATTGCAGGAAAGATTTTGGAGATACATTTTGGGACATCAAGAAGAATGCAATTAAATTCAAGACTCTCCACACAGACATTTTAGAATTAATTAAATTGTAATTCAGTAGTTTAGAATTTTTGAATCAACTCTTACATTTTGGGTCAATTTTTGATAAACTAGATTAGACCCAAAAGTAGAGATGAGTGACTTAGACCCTAGGGTTTTTCTTTTGTGTGGACCCCACCCTCATTAAAGGGGAGACACACGGCCTTTAGGTTAGCCGCCACTTGCCATTTTGCCACTCACTCTCTCGGGTTTTAGTTTTTTTTTAGGCTTTTGTTTTTTAACTTTCCTTGGCTGGAACGCTGTATTGAATGAAGAATGGGCAGCATACAGTGATTTCATTTGGTTTGTGTGCGGAAATTAATCTTTGAGGTGCAGCGAGTTCAATTGATTATTTATTTTCCTAGCTATGGTTACGTCCAGCGTTGGTGTGGGGGTGATTCATTTTTCTTTCCATTTGCTTTGGAATGCTGCACTTTCTTTTTGCTATTGAAAAAAAAAAGTGTTGATTCATTGTTGAAAAGAGACGCTACAGCCTCGGGATGGGAATCTGGAGCAGCACATTTAAATGCTTTTAGACAAAGTTCATTTTATTTTGTTGGGGAAGAAGCACACGAGGACACACGGCCTGGCTGGAATGCTGCTCGCTGATTAAAAGGGAGCAAAACAGGCGCTGATTTAATTTGGAGCAGCTGCAGCGGTGGGTGCTGTGACGTCCAGCAGGAGGCACGTGTTATTTTGGAGAAAAGATGGACACGGAGAATGGAGCAGAGCATGTTTGCTGTGCACGTTTTTCTATTCCAGCACTCTCGGTTTTATTTTTATTTAGGGAATAGGAAGGTGATTACTTTAGAGAATGAAGCGTGACTCATTTTGCTGGAATGAGCTGAGATGATATGACGGCTTGCTTGGGAGATTGGTAGCTGGAAGCATACACCGTGTGATGTTCACGTGAACACACACACCACATCACGGCTGGAAGCAAAGAGGGAGTGGAGAGAACACTATCACGTCTTGGGGAGCAGCTGCACGCATACATGGAGTTGGAGAAAGAAAGGAGATATCTTGGGAGAATAAGGTCTAGGTGATGGGACGTTGGCAGCAGCAACAATGCATTTCCTTTATTACTTTGAGAATGAAAAAGTGATTAGGTGGGGCACAGTGCATTGGAGATTCACCTCTGGAGTTGGAAGCATGGTGATGAATGAAATTTTAATCTTAAAAGTGGTGTGCACGGATACCAGCAAAAGGAGAGCTCCAAATTTTGATGCAATGTTCAATTAAGTATTAGCTAAGCACACTCTTTTATTGCTAGCTTTCTTCCACAGTGCATTTTATATGTTAGTTCAGTATTACAATTTAAGGTCTTGAATGATTTTTCTTATTTAATTATTGCATTACAATTAGTTTAGGCACCTTGGTAATTGAATGTTTTATCTCAGTGTTTTCATTTACCTTAATATTGTTCATTGTGTTCATGTGTGGTAATTTAATTGAATGTTAGCTTAAGTGACCAGTTATTTTAATTTTGTGTTTACAATGGTGTTTTAAATTTTAGTTCATTTACTGTCACAATATTTCACAAAAACCCCCCTCTTAAGTGCTCGACCTATAACCTGAATCACATTTGGTCCTTGAGAGACGACCTAGGAATCACTTCCTAGTACTGTACTGCATTAATTTTGCAATCAACTTTTCTGTGAGGTGCGACCCTCTCAACACTTAGTCCACTTCGTCCACTTCGTCAACTTCGTCAACTTCGTCCAGTTCCTCCACTTTGTCGACTTCGTCCACTTCCTCCACTTTGTCGACTTCGTCCACATCGTCCACTTCCTCCACTTCGTCCACGTCATCCACCTCGTCCACCTCGTCCACTTCCTCAACTTCGTCCACTTCGTCCACTTCGTGCACTTCATCCACTTCGTCCACTTCGTCAACTTCGTCCACCTCGTCCACTTGGTCCACGTCGTCCACTTCCTTCATTTCGTCCACTTCGTCAACTTCGTCCACTTCGTGCAGTTCGTCCACTATGTCCACTCCGTCCACTCCATCCACTACTGATGGAAGACCATCTAAGATGCACATTGGACCTCTTACTAGAGCCATGGCAAAAAGGATTCAAGAGGAAGAAGGACCACATACTATTTTGCTTCTATGGAAGGTTACTTATAAAAATCCTTCTTCTCTTAACTAAAGCATTTATACTTTGTTTTGTAGGAATTAATCTTGGAGACTATGATTGAGCCATCCAAGAAGATAAATCAATAGATCAAGCAAAAGAGCCAAAAAGAGGTGCTTACGGCATGCACCAACATTTTCCACGTGAAATGGGCTGATGTGGAAGGAAGCACACACCTTGCTTGATGAGCTGGAAAGAGGCATGGACCTTGCTTGATCAAAATAAATCTGAACCATTTGAATTTAGGAGGGAATTAGAATTAGAAATTAGGCTCCTCTTCACCTATAAATAAGAGGGCCTTTTCCTTGTATTGACTCACTTTTGAGCTTAATGATATGCTGCAGAATTGGTTTTCCAGCTTTTGTGCTCTTAAGTCACCTTTGAATTACTACTTCTTCTCCTTTCCTCAAGCTTCCTTCCTCTGTAGGAAGGCCCTCTGAGCTGTGAGGCTTCACCCATACACCTTTCCTCCATTAAAACACATCAAGCACTGCATCATTTCATCCATCCGCTGCACCAATTTTCATTACTGGTTTTCTCTGGTCTGGAACCTCTTCCTACACGTTTCCAGCTGGGAATTGGTCTCCATCAAGTGGTATCATGAGCTTAGGTCATCCACGCACCAAGAGCTAAGCTATTCCTCCATCTTTGCACTCCATTTCTACATTTTGTTGTGATCTCTGTTCCAGCTTTCCAGTTCTGTTTTAAGTACTTTTGTTTCTGTTTTGTGTTTTTTCCAGTTATTAATTTCGTGTTTCCTGTGCATTCTTTGTGTTTCCAGTAGTCATACATGTTTGTTACTCATTTTAAACGGTGAATCATTCTTGTTTATGTCTCTTCCAGCTTTAATTTTCAATTCCAGTTATGTTTTAGTCTTGTGCAGTCCATATTTGCAGTTTTAATTCTGTTTCACTTTGGTTTTCTGTTCTGCTGGGTTTCATTTTGGTTTATTTGAGTTTAGAGTGCTGGAAAAGCTTTAAATCAACCAAATAAGGCAATGAGAACATGTTCTACCCTTGGTGATGGAAGCAAAAGCACTAGAAACTAATTCTGGTTTTCAAATCTGCTCAAGAAATTCAAATCTGGTTTTAAAATTTGAAATCTGTTTCAGCTGATTTTATTTGATTCTGTTGCTTGGTAAAAATTTGTTTGCTGTTATTGGAAGTGGCTAAAGGTGTGTCAGACCATTAAAAGCAAGGAAATGCATCTAGCATAGCTTGGTTGCCTTAAAAACCAGTAGCCTTTGCTGTCCAGTTTGTTTTGTTTTTCTGTTCTAGCTTTTCACCGTGCTACCATTCTTTGCTGTCCAGTTTGAGTTTATTCATACTAAGCACTTTAATCCTAGCTTAGTTCAGTGTAATAACATTCTCTAGAGTCATTGTGTGTGCTGTCCAACCTTATATCCACAAGGTTCTTAAATCTGGTGTTGTTTTGGTGGGAATTTGCTGCATAAATAGGCTATAGCAAGGGTGAATTGTTGAGTCTTGCTATTTCTGTGCATTTACAACATTTGAGAAAGTTTAAATTGTCATTCCAAAGTTGTTTGCACTGTTCATTTGGTCATTTTTTAGCCTATATGCAGATTTGCTTTTTAAACCTTAAAATTGCCTTTAAAATGGAAGTGCACCAGTGAATTCACATTGCAATCTGTTTTCTAGCTGTTTCAATGTTTAAACATCTTTAAAATGATGATACAAAGTTGTTTGATGCATCAATTGAACTGCTGAATCACTTCCAATCAATTTTGGGTTTAAAACCACCATTTCAAGCCATTTTTTCTGGTGCAGAAATCATTTTCCAGCAACTGTTTTGGTCATTCTTGTTCAAATTCATTTCTGGATTGTAGTAAGAGCTGGTTCATTACTTTAAACTGAAATTAAATGATCAAAATAAGTCAGAGCAAGTGTTAAAAAGCCTGTTGAATCGTGCAATCCAGTTTTTGGCAGTTAAAAACCCCAAAACACCAAATCTGGTTTTCATTGGGGCATTTTAACAAACACTTTGGTAAAATATCAAACAGTTTGGTCTGGATGAGTTTATGATCTGCTATTTCTGTTTTTGTTGCTTTCTTAATCTGTTCTAGTACCATTATTAGGTTCCTTTTGAGTGCTTTCTGTTATTCCATCCCTGTTTCCATTTGATTTCCCATTCTTGGCTTCCAAATTGTCAAACATTCAAAACAAAATCTGGTTTGAAATTCTGGTGCAGTTTGCTAATTCTGTTTGGTGTGTTTGACTGGAATCTTGAGGTGCTGTGGTAACTATTGTGAGGCATCCAGAAGCAGAAACCTTTCCCTACTGAGGCACCATATTAGGAAGTGAAAAGGGGGCTGAAGTGGGAACAAAAAGGGAGCTTGTGAGCAGCTGCAACTCTGCTGTTCCAGCAGCTAAAAATACACCAGAAAAGCTTGAAGTGCAACCTGTTTTGGAGTAGCAATCTGCAGCAGCAAGAGAGTGAAGCTTACATTAGTTTTAGGCCTTCTTTTAAGTTTGTTTACACCACATATCACAGAACCTTTGTTGTTTAAAGTTGATTTTCATTTCTTGGCTAAGTGACTTGGGAAAATGCTCTTGAAGCAATTCCAAGATCACATTTAAACATTGTAATAGTCCAATTTCGTTTTCTTAGTGTGGAAGTGTGTCAAGGGGCTCCAAGTGTCACTTGCACTTTCACTTAGGGCCGTCTAGCATTTACATTCTTGCATCTTTATTGCTTTCTTTAATTTCTTGCTTAATCTTTTTGTTTTTAAGTCTCCGTGGTATATATAGGATTGCATAGCATTTAGTCAACCTTTCTTTGGTTATAGGTCCATAACATTTGAAAAGAATTTGAAGAATTTCTAATTAGAAACTTAGGTAAAAGATAACTCTAAGGAAACTCTGGCTAAGGAAGAACTTGGTTTTTAAGCTTGTCCATTAGTGACTCACCTCTTCTTCCTGGGAGCTACTTAGATACATCTTTCACCTTTAGAATCTCTTTAAGAAACTTTTCACCAAAAACAAAGAAAAAATTGTGAAAATCTTTTCATTCATTCTTTGTCAAATATTTTGAAAACCTTGTAAAAACCTTTTTCATTTGACAAGAATGAGTCAATCAAGTGTGCAAGGTAGCATCAAACCCAATAGTGAGAGTTCTTTAAGGGAAGAATTTCAACAAAAATTTGAACAAAGGGATAGAGAGATTAGTGAGCTCAAAGACATGATTAGTCAACTTTTGAATAATCAAGACAAAAGAAAAGAGATATCTTCCCATAGGAGAAAAGAAGAATCATCATCTTCTAGTGAGCTTGAGCAAAATAGTAGTCATCACAATGATGACCACTACCAAATGCCTCCTAGAAGACATCATAGAGTGAGAGAACACCATCCAAGAGAGCCCAAAATTGATCTACCTTCTTTTCATGGAAAGGATGATGTGGAAGAATATTTAGAGTGGGAAATGAAAGTTGAGCAATTGTTTGAGTGCCACCAAATAGATGATGAAAAGAGAGTCACCATGGCTTCTCTAAGCTTTCAAGGCTATGCCTTAATTTGGTGGACAGCCTTGGTCAAAGATTATAGGCTAAGACACTTACCTCCCATTAGATATTGGAATGAGTTAAGAACTGCCTTGAGGAGGAGGCATGTACCAGCCTACTATGATAGGGAGATAATGGATAAACTCCATAAACTCCAACAAAGGAACATGAGTGTTGAGGAATATAGACAAAAAATGGAATTACTCATGTTGAGGGCTGGGATAAGAGAAGAACCTAGGATAACAATTGCTAGATTTCAAAGTGGACTCAACTATGACATAAGAGATAGGGTTGAACTTATACCCTACAATGATCTCAATGAGTTAGTCCAACTTTGTGTGAGGGTAGAGCAACAACTAAAGAGGAAAAGCTCCACCAAGAAAGATTACCCTCATAGTTTTCACCATAAGAAAGAGTATAAGAGGGAGGGTAGTCAAACCAAGCCAAGATATGAAGAAAGAGAGAGAGAGAGAGGAAAAGAAAAAGTCAAAGAACCTTCAAGAGATCATAAGAGTAAGGAGACTAAGTGTTTTAGATGTGGGGAAAAAGGGCACTATGCGTCTGAGTGCCGCAATAGAAGGTCAACTTACATCCTTGAGCATGAGAGTGAAAGTGAGGGTTCTTCATATAGTGAGTCTGAAACATCCATTTCTGAAGAAGAAGAAGCTTTACCTTGTGATGGTGACTTACTTATGGTAAGGAGACTCCTGGAAAGTAAACATGTAGAATTAGAACAGTCACAAAGAGAGAACCTATTCCACACAAGATGCAAAGTTTTAGAAAAGACATGTTCAATGATAGTGGATAGTGGCTCTTGTTGCAACTGTTGTAGTTCTAGAATGGTAGAAAAGCTTGGCTTAACCACTACTCCTCATCCTAAACCTTATAAACTTCAATGGATCAAAGAGGATGATGGAATAGTAGTTAAAGAACAAGTCAGTGTACCTATTTCCATTGGCAAATATGAAGATCAAATTGTTTGTGATATAGTACCAATGGAAGCTGGGCACATATTACTTGGAAGACCTTGGCAATATGATAAACAAGCTTTACATGATGGAGTCACCAACAAAATCACCATTCAACACAAGGGAAAGAAAATTATTTTGTGTCCTCTTACACCTTCACAAGTAAGAGAGGACCAAATAATTCTTAAGAAGAAGTTGGATGGAGAAAAGAAAAAACAAAATAGGAAAGAAAGAAAGAATTTGGTAACCCATGCCTCAGCCCATGAATTTGTCCAACCTCAAACCTTGAATATTTCCAAACATCTTTTTCTTGGACAACCTCATTTCCTTCTTTATTGTAATGAGGCATTTGTTTCAATCACTCATGAACTTGGTTCTCTACCAAAGGGGTTGCAAAAACTTTTAAAGGAATTTGATGATATATTTCCCAAAGAGGTACCAAGTGGATTACCACCTTTGAGGGGAATAGAACATCAAATAGATTTGGTGCCTGGGGCAAGCCTACCTAATAGGCCAGCCTATAGAACCAACCCTATGGAAACAAAAGAAATAGAGAAACAAGTTAATGACTTGTTGAACAAAGGGTGGATCCAAAAGAGTTTAAGTCCCTGTGTTGTGCCTGTGTTGTTGGTCCCTAAAAAGGATGGGTCTTGGAGAATGTGTACAGATTGTAGGGCCATCAACAACATAACTGTCAAGTATAGGCATCCCATTCCTAGGTTAGATGACATGTTGGATGAATTACATGGAGCAAATCTCTTCACCAAAATTGATCTTAAAAGTGGATACCATCAAATAAGAATTCATGAAGGAGATGAATGGAAAACTGCTTTCAAGACCAAGTTTGGTTTGTATGAATGGTTAGTCATGCCCTTTGGCTTGACCAATGCTCCAAGTACATTCATGAGATTAATGAATCATGTGCTTAGGGAATGCATAGGCAGATTCGTAGTGGTCTACTTTGATGATATCTTAATCTATAGTCAAGGCCTTCAAGAACATCTTAACCATGTCAGAAAAGTCTTGCTTCTTCTTAAAGAACATCATCTCTTTGCCAACTTTGACAAATGTACTTTTTGTCAAGAAAGTGTGATTTTCCTTGGATTCAAAGTGGGAAAAGAAGGTGTACATGTTGATCCAGAGAAGATCAAGGCTATACAAGAATGGCCAACCCCTAAAAATGTAGGAGAGGTGAGAAGTTTTCATGGGTTAGCAAGTTTTTATAGAAGATTTGTGAAAGACTTCTCCACCATAGCTGCTCCTTTAAATGAGCTAGTCAAGAAAGATATGCCTTTTATTTGGGGTGATAAGCAAGAGTTGTCTTTTGAGACTTTGAAACACAAGTTAACACATGCACCTATTCTAGTTTTGCCTGATTTTTCCAAAGCCTTTGAACTAGAATGTGATGCATCTGGGGTAGGAATAGGAGTTGTTTTAATACAAGGAGGACATCCCGTAGCTTACTTTAGTGAAAAACTTAGGGGGCCTACCTTAAACTATCCTACCTATGACAAAGAGTTGTATGCCCTCATTAGAGCTTTGAAAACTTGGGAGCATTACTTGGTAACTAGAGAATTCATCATACACACTGACCATGAATCTCTCAAGTACATTAAAGGGCAAGCAAAGCTAAACAAAAGACATGCAAAGTGGGTGGAATATCTTGAGCAATTTCCCTATGTCATCAAACACAAAAAGGGGAGTACTAATGTTGTTGCGGATGCTTTATCTAGAAGACATGCATTATTAGTAACCCTAGGATCTCAAATATTAGGATTTGATGACATAAAAGAGTTATATGAAAATGATGAAACATTTGCATCCACTTATTCATCATGTCTTAAGAAGCCTTTTGATGGATTCTATCTTTCTGAGGGGTATCTTTTTAATAAAGGAAAACTTTGTATACCCCAAGGATCCATTAGAAAACTTCTTATAAAAGAAAGTCATGGAGGAGGACTCATGGGCCATCATGGAGTTGATAAAACTCTAAACATTTTGAAAAGTAAATTTTATTGGCCACACATGAGAATAGATGTTCAAAGGCATTGTTCTAAATGTATAGCTTGTTTACAAGCTAAGTCCAAAATTATGCCTCATTTTATACCCTGCCACAAAGTAGATGATGCTAGCTATATCTCTAGACTCTTCTTTAAAGAGATAGTGAGATTGCATGGCTTACCCAAAACTATAGTGTCTGATAGAGATTTGAAGTTTCTAAGCCATTTTTGGAAAACTTTATGGGAAAAGCTTGGAACTAAACTTCTATTTTCTACTACATGTCACCCACAAACTGATGGGCAAACTGAAGTAGTAAATAGATCTTTATCTACATTATTAAGGGTAATATTAAGAGGAAATAACAAATCTTGGGATGAACATCTACCTAATATTGAATTTGCTTATAATAGAGTAGTCCACAAGACTACTAATCTTTCTCCTTTTGAGGTTGTTTATGGTTTTAACCCTATCACACCTCTTGATTTACTACCTCTTCCAGAATCATCTTCTTTTCTTCATAAAGAAGGTGCTTCTAAAGCGGAGTTTATCAAGAAGTTACATGAGAAAGTTAAAATCCAAATTGAAAAACAAACTCAAAAATATGCAGAACACAACAACAAAGGGAGAAAGAAAATAGTTTTTGAAAAAGGAGACCTAGTTTGGCTTCATTTGAGAAAGGAAAGATTTCCCTCTCAAAGGAAATCCAAACTTAGTCCAAGAGGAGATGGTCCATTCAAGGTGGTCAAAAGGATAAATGATAATGCATACATATTAGACCTTCCTGAAAGTTATGGTGTCAGTCCTACTTTTAACATCTGCGATTTAATTCCTTTCACAGGAGATGATCAACAGGATGAAGCAGATCTGAGGACAGATCTTTTTCAAGAGGGAGGGTCTGATGGAAGACCATCTAAGATGCACATTGGACCTCTTACTAGAGCCATGGCAAAGAGGATTCAAGAGGAAGAAGGACCACATACTATTTTGCTTCTATGGAAGGTTACTTATAAAAATCCTTCTTCTCTTAACTAAAGCATTTATACTTTGTTTTGTAGGAATTAATCTTGGAGACTATGATTGAGCCATCCAAGAAGATAAATCAATAGATTAAGCAAAAGAGCCAAAAAGAGGTGCTTACGGCATGCACCAACATTTTCCACGTGAAATGGGCTGATGTGGAAGGAAGCACACACCTTGCTTGATGAGCTGGAAAGAGGCATGGACCTTGCTTGATCAAAATAAATCTGAACCATTTGAATTTAGGAGGGAATTAGAATTAGAAATTAGGCTCCTCTTCACCTATAAATAAGAGGGCCTTTTCCTTGTATTGATTCACTTTTGAGCTTAATGATATGCTGCAGAATTGGTTTTCCAGCTTTTGTGCTCTTAAGTCACCTTTGAATTACTACTTCTTCTCCTTTCCTCAAGCTTCCTTCCTCTGTAGGAAGGCCCTCTGAGCTGTGAGGCTTCACCCATACACCTTTCCTCCATTAAAACACATCAAACACTGCATCATTTCATCCATCCGCTGCACCAATTTTCATTACTGGTTTTCTCTGGTCTGGAACCTCTTCCTACACGTTTCCAGCTGGGAATTGGTCTCCATCAACTACGTTCACTCCGTCCACTCCGTCTTCTTGTTCTTCTTCCACTTCTTCTTCTTCTTCTTCTTGTTCTTCTTTTCCACTTCGTCCACTTCATCCACGTCGTCCATGTCATCCACTTCCTCCACTTTGTCTACTTCGTCCACTTCGACCACTTCGTCCACTTCGTCCACTTCGTCTTCTTCTTCTTCTTCAAATTTCTTCCACTTCTCCCACTTTTCCCACTTCTTCTTCTTGTTCTTCTTCCACTTTTCTTGTTGTTCTTCTTGTTGTTCTTCTTATTCTTCTTTCACTCCGTCCACTGCGTCCACTCCGTCCACTTCTTCCACTCCGTCCAGTCCATCTTCTGGTTCTTTTTCCACTTCTTCTTCATGTTCTTCTTGTTCTTCTTTTCCATTTCGTCCACGTCGTCCATGTCGTCCACTTCCTCGACTTTGTCTACTTCGTCCACTTCTTCCACTTCATCATCTTCTTCTTCTTCCATTTCTTCCACTTCTCCCACTTCTCCCACTTCGTCTTCTTGTTCTTCTTCCACTTCTTCTTGTTGTTCTTCTTCTTCTTCATCCACTTCGTCCACTTAGTCCACTTCGTCCACTTCGTCCACTTCGTCCACTTCTTCCACTTCTTCCACTTCTTCTTCTTGTTCTTCTTCCACTTCTTCTTCTTGTTCTTCTTCTAGTTCTTCTTCTTCTTATTCTTTCATTTCGTCCACTTCATCTACTTCGTCCACGTCGTCCACTTCGTCAACTTCGTCCACATTATCCACTTAGTCCACTTCGTCCACTTCGTCTACTTCGTCAACTTCATCAACTTCGTCCACTTCCTCCACTTCCTCCACTTTGTCGACTTCGTCCACGTCGTCCACGTCATCCACTTCCTCCACGTCGTCCACCTCGTCCACCTCGTCCACTTCGTCCACCTCGTCCACTTCCTGAACTTCGTCCACTTCGTCCACTTCATCCACTTCATCCACTTCGTCCACTTCATCAACGTCGTCCACGTCGTCAACGTCGTCCACGTCGTCCACGTCGTCCACGTTGTCCACGTCGTCCACTTCGTCCACTTCTTCCACTACGTCCACTACGTCCACTCCGTCCATTCCGTCCACTCCGTCTTCTTGTCCTTCGTCCACTTCTTCTTCTTGTTCTTCTTCTTCTTCTTTTCCTCTTCGTCCACTTCGTCAACGTCGTCCATGTCTTCCACTTCATCCACTTCGTCCACTTCCTCAACTTCGTCCACTTAGTCCACGTCGTCCACTTCCTCAACTTCGTCCACGTCGTCCATGTCGTTCACTTCGTCCATTTCGTCACCCAGTTCGTCCAGTTCATCCACTTCGTGCACTTCGTCTTCATCTTCTTCTTCCTCTTCTTCCACTTCTTCCACTTGTTCTAGTTCGTCGAGTTCGTCCAGTTCGTCGAGTTCGTCCACTTGTCCACTTCCACTTCTTCCACTTCCTCCAATTCGTCCAGTTCGTCCAGTTTTTCTACTTTGTCAACTTCGTCAATTTCGTGCACTTCAACCACTTCGTCTACTTCGTCCACTTCATCCACTTCGTCAACTTCGTCCACTTCGTCCACATCTTCCACTTCTTCCACTTCTTCTTCTTCTTCTTCCACTTCGTCCACTTCGTCCACTTCGTCCACTTCGTCCACTTCGTCCACTTCGTCCACTTCGTCCAGTTCGTCTACTTCGTCCAGTTCGTCAACTTCGTCCACTTCGTCAACTTCGTCCAACTCGTCCAGTTCGTCCACTTCGTCCACTACGTCTTCTTCCACTTCTTCTAGTTCGTGTAGTTCGTCCAGTTCGTCTAGTCCGTCCTGTTCGTCAACTTCGTCCACTTCGTCCACTTTGTCCACTTCGTCAACTTCGTCCACTTTGTCACCTTCGTCCACTTCGTCAACTTTGTCAACTTCGTTCACTTATTCCACTTATTCCACTTATTCCACTTCTTCTTCTTGTTCTTCTTCTTGTTCTTCATCTTTTTTTTTCTTCTTCGTCTTCTTCTTCTTCTTCCACTTCATCCACTTCATCCCATTCGTCCACTTCGTCCACTTCTTCTTCTTCTTCTTCCACATCTTCCAGTTCATCTAGTTCGTCCAGTTCGTCCACTTCGTCCACTTCTTCCACTTCCTCAAGTTCTTCTTCTAGTTCTTCTTCTTCTTCTTGTTCTTCTTCCACTTCTTCTTCCGCTTCTTCTTCTTGTTCTTCTTCTTGTTCTCCTTCTTGTTCTTCTAGTTCTTCTTCTTCTTCAACTTCGTGTCCAATTCGTCCATTTCTCCCATTTCTTCCACTTCAAATTCTTGTTCTTCTTCCACTTCTTCTTGTTCTTCTTCTTTTTCTTCTTCTTCTTCTTCTTCTTCTTATTCTTCTTCCACTTCGTCAACTTCGTCCACTTTGTCAACTTCGTCCACTTCGTCCACTGTGTCCACTTTGTCAACTTCGTCAACTTCGTCCACTTCGTCCACTTTTTCCAATACATCCACTTCGTCCACTTTGTCCACTTCGTCCACTTCGTCAACTTCGACCACTTCGTCCACGTCGTCCACGTCGTCCCCTTCGTCAACGTCATCCACTTCGTGAACTTCGTTGTCTTCGTCCACTTCTCCCACTTTTTGTACTTCTTCTTCTTGTTCTTCTTCTTGTCCTTCTTGTTGTTGTTGTTCTTCTTCTTCCACTTCGTCCAATTCGTCCACTTCTTCCACTTCTCCTACTTCTTCTTGTTCTTCTTTCTTCTTCTTCTTCTTCTTCCACTTCGTCCACTTCGTCAATTTCGTCAACTTCGTCCACTTCGTCCACTTCGTCCACTTCGTCCACTTCTTCCACTTCTTCCACTTCTTCCACTTCTTCCACTTCTTCCACTTCTTCCACTTCTTCCACTTCTTCCACTTCGTCAACTTCGTCCACTTCGTCAACTTTGTCAACTTCGTTCACTTATTCCACTTCTACTTCTTGTTCTTCTTCTTGTTCTTCATCTTTTTTTTTCTTCTTCGTCTTCTTCTTCTTCTTGCACTTCGTCCACTTCATCCCATTCTTCCACTTCGTCCACTTCTTCTTCTTCTTCCACTTCTTCCAGTTCATCCAGTTCGTCCACTTCGTCCGCTTCTTCCACTTCCTCAAGTTCTTCTTCTTGTTCTTCTTCTTCTTCTTCTTCCACTTCGTCCACTTCGTCCAATTCGTTCACTTCGTCCACTACGTCCACATCGTCATCTTCTTCTCTTCAATTTCTTCCACTTCTTCCATTTCTTCCACTTCTTCTAGTTTGTCCGCTTCGTCCACTTCTTCCACTTCTTCTTCTTGTTCTTCTTCCACTTCTTCTTCTTGTTCTTCTTCTTGTTCTTCTTCTTGTTCTTCTTCTTGTTCTTCTTCTTGTTCTTGTTCTTCTTCTTCTACCACTTCGTGTCCAATTCCTCCACTTCGTCCACTTCTCCCATTTCTTCCACTTCTTATTCTTGTTCTTCTTCCACTTCTTCTTCTTATTATTCTTCTTCTTCTTCTTCTTCCACTTCGTCCATTTCTTCTACTTCGTCCACTTTGTCAACTTCGTCCACTTCGTCCACTTCGTCCACTTTGTCAACTTCGTCAACTTCGTCCACTTCGTCCACTTTTTCCAATTCGTCCACATCGTCCACTTTGTCCACTTCGTCCACTTCGTCAACTTCGACCACTTCGTCCACGTCGTCCACTTCTCCCACTTTTTCTACTTCTTCTTGTTCTTCTTCTTGTTCTTTTTGTTGTTGTTGTTCTTCTTCTTCTTACACTTCGTCCAATTCGTCCACTTCTTCCACTTCTCCACTTCTTCTTCTTCTTCTTCTTCTTTCTTCTTCTTCTTCTTCTTCCACTTCGTCCACTTCGTCGATTTCGCCCACTTCGTCCACTTCGTCCACTTCTTCCACTTCTTCCACTTCGTCCACTTCGTCCACTTTGTCCACTTCGTCCACTTTGTCTACTTCATCTTCTTCTTCTTCTTCCACTTCTTCCACTTCTTCCACTTCTTCCAGTTCGTCCAGTTCATCCACTTCGTCCACTTTTTCCACTTCTTCTTCTTGTTCTTCTTCCACTACTTCTTCTTCTTCTTCCACTTCGTCCACTTCATCTTCTTCTTTTTCTTCAACTTCTTGACTTCTTCCACTTCAACCACGTTGTCCACTTCCTCCACTTTGTCTTCTTCTTCTTCTTCCAGTTCTTCGAGTTCGTTTAGTTCGTCCACTTTGTCCACTTCGTCAACTTCTCCCAATTCTTCTACTTCTTCTTCCTTTTCTTCTTCCACTTCTTCTTCTTGTTCTTATTGTTCTTTTTCTTCCTCTTCTTCCATTTCGTCCAATTCGTCCACTCCGTCCACTTCTCCCGCTTCTTCCACTTCTTCTTCTTGTTCTTCTTCTTGTACTTCTTGTTCTTCTTCTTGTACTTCATGTTCTTCTTCTTCTTCTTCGTCTTCTTCTTCTTCTTGCACTTCGGGCACTTTGTCAACTTCGTCCACTTCGTCCACTTCGTCAACTTCGTCCACTTCTTCCACTTCGTCCACTTCGTCCTCTTCGTCCACTTCGTCAAATTCATCTTCTTCTCTTCTTCGACTTCTTCATCTTGTTCCATTTCTTCTAGTTCGTCCACTTCGTCCACTTCTTCTTCTTATTCTTCTTCCACTACTTGTTCTTGGTCTTCTTCTTCTTCTTCTTCTTCTTCTTCTTCTTCCACTTCGTCCACTCCGTCCACTTCGTCCACTTGTTCTTCTTCCACTTCTTCTTCTTATTCTTCTTCTTCTTCTTCTTCTTCTTCGTCAATTTCGTCCACTTCGTCCATTTCGTCAACTTCGACCACTTCGTCCACCTCGTCCATGTCGTCCACGTTGTCCACTTCGTCCACTTCGTCCACTTCGTCCACTTCGTCCACTTCGTCCACTTCGTCCACTTCGTCCACTTCGTCCACTTCGTCCACTTCGTCCACTTCGTCCACTTCGTCCACTTCGTCTACTTCATCCACTTCTTCCACTTCTTCCAATTCTTCTTCCTGTTCTTCTTCCACTTCTTCTTCTTGTTCTTCTTCCTTTTCTTGTAGTTCTTCTTCTTCTTCTTCTTCTTCTTCCACTTCGTGTCCAATTCGTCCACTACTCCCATTTCTTCTATTTCTTATTCTTGTTCTTCTTCCACTTCTTCTTATTCTTCTTTTTGTTCTTCTTCTTCTTCTTCTTCTTCTTCCACTTCGGCCACTTCGTCCATTTCGTCCACTTTGTCAACTTTGTCCATTTCGTCCATTTCGTCCACTTCGTCAACTTCGACCACTCGTCCACTACGTCCACCTCGTCCACCTCGTCCACCTCGTCCACCTCATCCACTTCGTCAACTTCGTCCACTTCGTCCACTTCATCCACTTCGTCAAGTTCGACCATTTCGTCCACCTCGTCCACGTCGTCCACTTCGTCAACTTCGTCAACTTCGTCAATGTCGTGAACTTCGTCGTCTTCGTACACTTCGTCCACTTCTCCCACTTCTTCTACTTCTTCTTCTTGTTCTTCTTCTTGTTCTTCTTCCACTTCGTCCAATTCGTCCACTTCTTCCACTTTGTCGACTTCGCAATTTCGTCCACTTTCTTCCACTTCGTCCACTTCTTCCAGTTCATCCACTTCGTGCACTTCGTCCACTTCGTCTTCATCTTCTTCTTCTTCTTCTTCCACTTCTTCCACTTGTTCTAGTTCGTCGAGTTCGTCCAGTTCGTCCAGTTCGTCCAGTTCGTCCACTTGTCCACTTCCACTTCTTCCACTTCCTCCAATTCGTCCAGTTCGTCCAGTTTTTCTACTTTGTCAACTTCGTCAATTTCGTGCACTTCAACCACTTCGTCTACTTCTTCCACTTCGTCCACTTCATCCACTTCGTCAACTTCGTCCACTTCGTCGACTTCGTCCACTTCGTCCACATCTTCCACTTCTTCCACTTCTTCTTCTTCTTCCACTTCGTCCACTTCGTCCACTTCGTCCACTTCGTCCACTTCGTCAACTTCGTCCACTTCGTCCACTTCGTCCACTTCGTCCAGTTCGTCAACTTCGTCCACTTCGTCCACTTCGTCAACTTCGTCCACTTCGTCCACTTCGTCAACTTCGTCCAGCTCGTCCAGTTCGTCCACTTCGTCCACTACGTCTTCTTCCACTTCTTCTAGTTCGTCTAGTTCGTCCAGTTCGTCTAGTCCGTCCTGTTCGTCAACTTCGTCCACTTTGTCAACTTCGTCAACTTCGTCCACTTCGTCAACTTCGTCCACTTATTCCACTTCTTCTTCTTGTTCTTCTTCTTGTTCTTCATATTTTTTTTTTCTTCTTCGTCTTCTTCTTCTTCTTCCACTTCATCCACTTCATCCCATTTGTCCACTTCGTCCACTTCTTCTTCTTCTTCTTCCACATCTTCCAGTTCATCTAGTTCGTCCAGTTCGTCCACTTCGTCCGCTTCTTCTTCTTCTTGTGCTTCTTCCACTTCTTCTTCCGCTTCTTCTTCTTGTTCTTCTTCTTGTTCTCCTTCTTGTTCTTCTAGTTCTTCTTCTTCTTCAACTTCGTGTCCAATTCGTCCATTTCTCCCATTTCTTCCACTTCAAATTCTTGTTCTTCTTCCACTTCTTCTTGTTCTTCTTCTTTTTCTTCTTCTTCTTCTTCTTCTTCTTCTTCCACTTCGTCCACTTCGTCCACTTTGTCAACTTCGTCCACTTCGTCCACTTTGTCCACTTTGTCAACTTCGTCAACTTCGTCAACTTCGTCCACTTCGTGCACTTTTTCCAATACATCCACTTCGTCCACTTTGTCCACTTCGTCCACTTCGTCAACTTCGACCACTTCGTCCACGTCGTCCACATCGTCCACTTCGTCAACGTCATCCACTTCGTGAACTTCGTTGTCTTCGTCCACTTCTCCCACTTTTTCTACTCTTCTTCTTGTTCTTCTTCTTGTCCTTCTTGTTGTTGTTGTTCTTCTTCTTCCACTTCGTCCAATTCGTCCACTTCTTCCACTTCTCCCACTTCTTCTTCTTGTTCTTCTTTCTTCTTCTTCTTCTTCTTCCACTTCGTCCACTTCGTCAATTTCGTCAACTTCGTCCACTTCGTCCACTTCGTCCACTTCGTCCACTTCTTCCACTTCTTCCACTTCTTCCACTTCTTCCACTTCTTCCACTTCTTCCACTTCGTCAACTTCGTCCACTTCGTCAACTTTGTCAACTTCGTTCACTTATTCAACTTCTACATCTTGTTCTTCTTCTTGTTCTTCATCTTTTTTTGTCTTCTTCGTCTTCTTCTTCTTCTTGCACTTCCTCCACTTCATCCCATTCGTCCACTTCGTCCACTTCTTCTTCTTCTTCCACTTCTTCCAGTTCATCCAGTTCGTCCAGTTCGTCCACTTCGTCCGCTTCTTCCACTTCCTAAAGTTCTTCTTCTTCTTCTTCTTCTTCTTCTTCCACTTCGTCCACTTCTTCCACTTCTTCTTCTTGTTCTTCTTCCACTTCTTCTTCTTGTTCTTCTTCTTGTTCTTCTTCTTGTTCTTCTTCTTGTTCTTGTTCTTCTTCTTCTACCACTTCGTGTCCAATTCCTCCACTTCGTCCACTTCTCCCATTTCTTCCACTTCTTATTCTTGTTCTTCTTCCACTTCTTCTTCTTATTATTATTCTTCTTCTTCTTCTTCTTCCACTTCGTCCATTTCTTGTACTTCGTCCACTTTGTCAACTTCGTCCACTTCGTCCACTTCGTCCACTTTGTCAACTTCGTCAACTTCGTCCACTTCGTCCACTTTGTCCAATTCGTCCACATCGTCCACTTCGTCCACTTCGTCCACTTCGTCAACTTCGACCACTTCGTCCACGTCGTCCACTTCTCCCACTTTTTCTACTTCTTCTTGTTCTTCTTCTTCTTCTTTTTGTTGTTGTTGTTCTTCTTCTTCTTACACTTCGTCCAATTCGTCCACTTCTTCCACTTCTCCACTTCTTCTTCTTCTTCTTCTTTCTTCTTCTTCTTCTTCTTCCACTTCGTCCACTTCGTCGATTTCGCCCACTTCGTCCACTTCGTCCACTTCTTCCACTTCTTCCACTTCGTCCACTTCGTCCACTTTGTCCACTTCGTCCACTTTGTCTACTTCATCTTCTTCTTCTTCTTCCACTTCTTCCACTTCTTCCACTTCTTCCAGTTCGTCCAGTTCATCCACTTCGTCCACTTTTTCCACTTCTTCTTCTTGTTCTTCTTCCACTACTTCTTCTTCTTCTTCCACTTCGTCCACTTCATCTTCTTCTTTTTCTTCAACTTCTTGACTTCTTCCACTTCAACCACGTTGTCCACTTCCTCCACTTTGTCTTCTTCTTCTTCTTCCACTTCTTCGAGTTCGTTTAGTTCGTCCACTTTGTCCACTTCGTCAACTTCTCCCAATTCTTCTACTTCTTCTTCCTTTTCTTCTTCCACTTCTTCTTCTTGTTCTTATTGTTCTTTTTCTTCCTCTTCTTCCATTTCGTCCAATTCGTCCACTCCGTCCACTTCTCCCGCTTCTTCCACTTCTTCTTCTTGTTCTTCTTCTTGTACTTCTTGTTCTTCTTCTTGTACTTCATGTTCTTCTTCTTCTTCTTCGTCTTCTTCTTCTTCTTGCACTTCGGGCACTTTGTCAACTTCGTCCACTTCGTCCACTTCGTCAACTTCGTCCACTTCTTCCACTTCTTCCACTTCGTCCACTTCGTCCTCTTCGTCCACTTCGTCAAATTCATCTTCTTCTCTTCTTCGACTTCTTCATCTTGTTCCACTTCTTCTAGTTCGTCCACTTCGTCCACTTCTTCTTCTTATTCTTCTTCCACTACTTGTTCTTGGTCTTCTTCTTCTTCTTCTTCTTCTTCTTCTTCTTCTTCTTCCACTTCGTCCACTCCGTCCACTTCGTCCACTTGTTCTTCTTCCACTTCTTCTTCTTATTATTATTCTTCTTCTTCTTCTTCTTCGTCAATTTCGTCCACTTCGTCCATTTCGTCAACTTCGACCACTTCGTCCACCTCGTCCATGTCGTCCACGTTGTCCACTTCGTCCACTTCGTCCACTTCGTCCACTTCGTCCACTTCGTCCACTTCGTCCACTTCGTCCACTTCGTCCACTTCGTCCACTTCGTCCACTTCGTCTACTTCATCCACTTCTTCCACTTCTTCCAATTCTTCTTCCTGTTCTTCTTCCACTTCTTCTTCTTGTTCTTCTTCCTTTTCTTGTAGTTCTTCTTCTTCTTCTTCTTCTTCTTCCACTTCGTGTCCAATTCGTCCACTACTCCCATTTCTTCTATTTCTTATTCTTGTTCTTCTTCCACTTCTTCTTATTCTTCTTTTTGTTCTTCTTCTTCTTCTTCTTCTTCTTCCACTTCGGCCACTTCGTCCATTTCGTCCACTTTGTCAACTTTTTCCATTTCGTCTATTTCGTCCACTTCGTCAACTTCGACCACTCGTCCACTACGTCCACCTCGTCCACCTCGTCCACCTCGTCCACCTCATCCACTTCGTCAACTTCGTCCACTTCGTCCACTTCATCCACTTCGTCAAGTTCGACCATTTCGTCCACCTCGTCCACGTCGTCCACTTCGTCAACTTCGTCAACTTCGTCAATGTCGTGAACTTCGTCGTCTTCGTACACTTCGTCCACTTCTCCCACTTCTTCTACTTCTTCTTCTTGTTCTTCTTCTTGTTCTTCTTCCACTTCGTCCAATTCGTCCACTTCTTCCACTTTGTCGACTTCGCAATTTCGTCCACTTTCTTCCACTTCGTCCACTTCTTCCAGTTCATCCACTTCGTGCACTTCGTCCACTTCGTCTTCATCTTCTTCTTCTTCTTCTTCCACTTCTTCCACTTGTTCTAGTTCGTCGAGTTCGTCCAGTTCGTCCAGTTCGTCCAGTTCGTCCACTTGTCCACTTCCACTTCTTCCACTTCCTCCAATTCGTCCAGTTCGTCCAGTTTTTCTACTTTGTCAACTTCGTCAATTTCGTGCACTTCAACCACTTCGTCTACTTCTTCCACTTCGTCCACTTCATCCACTTCGTCAACTTCGTCCACTTCGTCGACTTCGTCCACTTCGTCCACATCTTCCACTTCTTCCACTTCTTCTTCTTCTTCCACTTCGTCCACTTCGTCCACTTCGTCCACTTCGTCCACTTCGTCCACTTCGTCAACTTCGTCCACTTCGTCCACTTCGTCCACTTCGTCCAGTTCGTCAACTTCGTCCACTTCGTCCACTTCGTCAACTTCGTCCAGCCCGTCCAGTTCGTCCACTTCGTCCACTACGTCTTCTTCCACTTCTTCTAGTTCGTCTAGTTCGTCCAGTTCGTCTAGTCCGTCCTGTTCGTCAACTTCGTCCACTTTGTCCACTTCGTCAACTTCGTCCACTTCGTCAACTTCGTCCACTTATTCCACTTCTTCTTCTTGTTCTTCTTCTTGTTCTTCATATTTTTTTTTCTTCTTCGTCTTCTTCTTCTTCTTCCACTTCATCCACTTCATCCCATTTGTCCACTTCGTCCACTTCTTCTTCTTCTTCTTCCACATCTTCCAGTTCATCTAGTTCTTCCAGTTCGTCCACTTCGTCCGCTTCTTCTTCTTCTTCTTGTGCTTCTTCCACTTCTTCTTCCGCTTCTTCTTCTTGTTCTTCTTCTTGTTCTCCTTCTTGTTCTTCTAGTTCTTCTTCTTCTTCAACTTCGTGTCCAATTCGTCCATTTCTCCCATTTCTTCCACTTCAAATTCTTGTTCTTCTTCCACTTCTTCTTGTTCTTCTTCGTTTTCTTCTTCTTCTTCTTCTTCTTCTTCTTCTTCCACTTCGTCCACTTCGTCCACTTTGTCAACTTCGTCCACTTCGTCCACTTTGTCCACTTTGTCAACTTCGTCAACTTCGTCAACTTCGTCCACTTCGTGCACTTTTTCCAATACATCCACTTCGTCCACTTTGTCCACTTCGTCCACTTCGTCAACTTCGACCACTTCGTCCACGTCGTCCACATCGTCCACTTCGTCAACGTCATCCACTTCGTGAACTTCGTTGTCTTCGTCCACTTCTCCCACTTTTTCTACTCTTCTTCTTGTTCTTCTTCTTGTCCTTCTTGTTGTTGTTGTTGTTCTTCTTCCACTTCGTCCAATTCGTCCACTTCTTCCACTTCTCCCACTTCTTCTTCTTGTTCTTCTTTCTTCTTCTTCTTCTTCTTCCACTTCGTCCACTTCGTCAATTTCGTCAATTTCGTCAACTTCGTCCACTTCGTCCACTTCGTCCACTTCGTCCACTTCTTCCACTTCTTCCACTTCTTCCACTTCTTCCACTTCTTCCACTTTTTCCACTTCGTCAACTTCGTCCACTTCGTCAACTTTGTCAACTTCGTTCACTTATTCAACTTCTACATCTTGTTCTTCTTCTTGTTCTTCATCTTTTTTTTTCTTCTTCGTCTTCTTCTTCTTCTTGCACTTCGTCCACTTCATCCCATTCGTCCACTTCGTCCACTTCTTCTTCTTCTTCCACTTCTTCCAGTTCATCCAGTTCGTCCACTTCGTCCACTTCGTCCGCTTCTTCCACTTCCTCAAGTTCTTCTTCTTGTTCTTCTTCTTCTTCTTCTTCCACTTCGTCCACTTCGTCCAATTCGTTCACTTCGTCCACTACGTCCACATCGTCATCTTCTTCTCTTCAATTTCTTCCACTTCTTCCATTTCTTCCTTCGTCCACTTCTTCCACTTCTTCTTCTTGTTCTTCTTCCACTTCTTCTTTTTGTTCTTCTTCTTGTTCTTCTTCTTGTTCTTGTTCTTCTTCTTCTACCACTTCGTGTCCAATTCCTCCACTTCGTCCACTTCTCCCATTTCTTCCACTTCTTATTCTTGTTCTTCTTCCACTTCTTCTTCTTATTATTATTCTTCTTCTTCTTCTTCTTCCACTTCGTCCATTTCTTCTACTTCGTCCACTTTGTCAACTTCGTCCACTTCGTCCACTTCGTCCACTTTGTCAACTTCGTCAACTTCGTCCACTTCTTCCACTTTTTCCAATTCGTCCACATCGTCCACTTTGTCCACTTCGTCCACTTCGTCAACTTCGTCCACGTCGTCCACTTCTCCCACTTTTTCTACTTCTTCTTGTTCTTCTTCTTGTTCTTTTTGTTGTTGTTGTTCTTCTTCTTCTTACACTTCGTCCAATTCGTCCACTTCTTCCACTTCTCCACTTCTTCTTCTTCTTCTTCTTTCTTCTTCTTCTTCTTCTTCCACTTCGTCCACTTCGTCGATTTCGCCCACTTCGTCCACTTCGTCCACTTCTTCCACTTCTTCCACTTCGTCCACTTCGTCCACTTTGTCCACTTTGTCTACTTCATCTTCTTCTTCTTCTTCCACTTCTTCCACTTCTTCCACTTCTTCCAGTTCGTCCAGTTCATCCACTTCGTCCACTTTTTCCACTTCTTCTTCTTGTTCTTCTTCCACTACTTCTTCTTCTTCTTCCACTTCGTCCACTTCATCTTCTTCTTTTTCTTCAACTTCTTGACTTCTTCCACTTCAACCACGTTGTCCACTTCCTCCACTTTGTCTTCTTCTTCTTCTTCCACTTCTTCCAGTTCTTCGAGTTCGTTTAGTTCGTCCACTTTGTCCACTTCGTCAACTTCTCCCAATTCTTCTACTTCTTCTTCCTTTTCTTCTTCCACTTCTTCTTCTTGTTCTTATTGTTCTTTTTCTTCCTCTTCTTCCATTTCGTCCAATTCGTCCACTCCGTCCACTTCTCCCGCTTCTTCCACTTCTTCTTCTTGTTCTTCTTCTTGTACTTCTTGTTCTTCTTCTTGTACTTCATGTTCTTCTTCTTCTTCTTCGTCTTCTTCTTCTTCTTGCACTTCGGGCACTTTGTCAACTTCGTCCACTTCGTCCACTTCGTCAACTTCGTCCACTTCTTCCACTTCTTCCACTTCGTCCACTTCGTCCTCTTCGTCCACTTCGTCAAATTCATCTTCTTCTCTTCTTCGACTTCTTCATCTTGTTCCACTTCTTCTAGTTCGTCCACTTCGTCCACTTCTTCTTCTTATTCTTCTTCCACTACTTGTTCTTGGTCTTCTTCTTCTTCTTCTTCTTCTTCCACTTCGTCCACTTCGTCCAATTCGTTCACTTCGTCCACTACGTCCACATCGTCATCTTCTTCTCTTCAATTTCTTCCACTTCTTCCATTTCTTCCACTTCTTCTAGTTTGTCCACTTCGTCCACTTCTTCCACTTCTTCTTCTTGTTCTTCTTCCACTTCTTCTTCTTGTTCTTCTTCTTGTTCTTCTTCTTGTTCTTGTTCTTCTTCTTCTACCACTTCGTGTCCAATTCGTCCACTTCGTCCACTTCTCCCATTTCTTCCACTTCTTATTCTTGTTCTTCTTCCACTTCTTCTTCTTATTCTTCTTCTTCTTCTTCTTCTTCTTCCACTTCGTCCATTTCTTCTACTTCGTCCACTTTGTCAACTTCGTCCACTTCGTCCACTTTGTCAACTTCGTCAACTTGGTCCACTTCGTCCACTTTTTCCAATTCGTCCACATCGTCCACTTTGTCCACTTCGTCCACTTCGTCAACTTCGACCACTTCGTCCACGTCGTCCACTTCTCCCACTTTTTCTACTTCTTCTTGTTCTTCTTCTTGTTCTTTTTGTTGTTGTTGTTCTTCTTCTTCTTACACTTCGTCCAATTCGTCCACTTCTTCCACTTCTCCCACTTCTTCTTCTTCTTCTTTCTTCTTCTTCTTCTTCTTCCACTTCGTCCACTTCGTCAATTTCGCCCACTTCGTCCACTTCGTCCACTTCTTCCACTTCTTCCACTTCGTCCACTTCGTCCACTTTGTCCAATTCGTCCACTTTGTTTACTTCATCTTCTTCTTCTTCTTCCACTTCTTCCACTTCTTCCAGTTCGTCCAGTTCATCCACTTCGTCCACTTCTTCCACTTCTTCTTCTTGTTCTTCTTCCACTACTTCTTCTTCTTCTTCCACTTCGTCCACTTCATCTTCTTCTTTTTCTTCAACTTCTTGACTTCTTCCACTTCAACCACGTTGTCCACTTCCTCCACTTTGTCTTCTTCTTCTTCTTCCACTTCTTCCAGTTCTTCGAGTTCGTTTAGTTCGTCCACTTTGTCCACTTCGTCAACTTCTCCCAATTCTTCTACTTCTTCTTCCTTTTCTTCTTCCACTTCTTCTTCTTGTTCTTATTGTTCTTTTTCTTCCTCCTCTTCCATTTCGTCCAATTCGTCCACTCCGTCCACTTCTCCCGCTTCTTCCACTTCATCTTCCACTTCTTCTTCTTGTTCTTCTTCTTGTACTTCTTGTTCTTCTTCTTGTACTTCATGTTCTTCTTCTTCTTCTTCCTCTTCTTCTTCTTCTTGCACTTCGGGCACTTCGTCAACTTCGTCCACTTCGTCCACTTCGTGCACTTCGTCAACTTCGTCCACTTCTTCCACTTCTTCCACTTCGTCCACTTCGTCCTCTTCGTCCACTTCGTCAAATTCATCTTCTTCTCTTCTTCGACTTTTTCATCTTGTTCCACTTCTTCTAGTTCGTCCACTTCGTCCACTTCTTATTCTTGTTCTTCTTCCACTACTTGTTCTTGGTCTTCTTCTTCTTCTTCTTCTTCTTCTTCTTCTTCTTCTTCTTCCACTTCGTCCACTCCGTCCACTTCGTCCACTTGTTCTTCTTCCACTTCTTCTTCTTATTCTTCTTCTTCTTCTTCTTCTTCGTCAATTTCCTCCACTTCGTCCATTTCGTCAACTTCGACCACTTCGTCCACTTCGTCCACCTCGTCCATGTCGTCCACGTTGTCCACTTCGTCCACTTCGTCCACTTCGTCCACTTCGTCCACTTCGTCCACTTCGTCAACTTCGTCTACTTCATCCACTTCTTCCACTTCTTCCAATTCTTCTTCTTGTTCTTCTTCCACTTCTTCTTCTTGTTCTTCTTCCTTTTCTTCTAGTTCTTCTTCTTCTTCTTCTTCTTCTTCCACTTCGTGTCCAATTCGTCCACTACTCCCATTTCTTCTATTTCTTATTCTTGTTCTTCTTCCACTTCGGCCACTTCGTCCATTTCGTCCACTTCGTCCACTTTGTCAACTTTGTCCACTTCGTCCATTTCGTCCACTTCGTCAACTTCGACCACTACGTCCACCTCGTCCACTTTGTCAACTTTGTCCACTTCGTCCATTTCGTCCACTTCGTCAACTTCGACCACTACGTCCACCTCGTCCACCTCGTCCACCTCATCCACTTCGTCCACTTCGTCCACTTCATCCACTTCGTCAAGTTCGACCATTTCGTCCACCTCGTCCATGTCGTCCACTTCGTCAACTTCGTCAACTTCGTTAATGTCGTGAACTTCGTCGTCTTCGTACACTTCGTCCACTTCTCCCACTTCTTCTACTTCTTCTTCTTGTTCTTCTTCTTGTTCTTCTTCCACTTCATCCAATTCGTCCACTTCTTCCACTTTGTCGACTTCGCAATTTCGTCCACTTCTTCCAGTTCTTCCACTTCTTCCATTTCTTCCACTTCTTCCACTTCTTACACTTCTTCCAGTTCTTCCACTTCGTCCAGTTCGCCCACTTCGTTCACTTCGTCCACTTCGTCTTGTTCTTTTTCTTCTTCTTCCAGTTATTCCACTTCTTGCACTTCTTCCAGTTCGTCCACTTCTTCCACTTCTTCTTCTTGTTCTTCTTCCACTACTTCTTCTTCTTCTTCCACTTCTTTCACTTTGTCCACAACGTCCACTTCGTCCTCTTCCTCCACTTCACCCACTTCCTCCACTTCACGTTCTTCTTCTTCTTCCACTTCTTCTAGTTCTTCCAGTTCGTCGAGTTCGTCTAGTTCGTCCACTTCGTCCACTTTGTCATCATCATCCTCTTCGTCCACTTCGCCCATTTTGTCAACTTCTCCCACTTCTTCTTCCTTTTCTTCTTCCACTTCTTCTTCTTGTTCTTCTTCTTGTTCTTCTTCTGCTTCTTCCATTTCGTCCATTTGGTCCACTTCTTCCACTTCGTCCACTTCTCCCGCTTTTTCCACTTCTTCTTCCACTTCTTCTTCTTGTTCTTGTTCTTGTACTTCTTGTTCTTCTTTTTCTTCTTCTTCTTCTTCCACTTCGTCCACGTCGTCAAGTTCGTCCACTTCGTCCACTTTGTCCAGTTCATCCAGTTCGTAAACTTCGTCCACTTCGTAAACTTCGTCCACTTCGTCCACTTCGTCCACTTCGTCTTCTTCTTCTTCTTCAACTTCATCCACTTCTTCCAGTTCATCCACTTCGTCCACTTCTTCTACTTCTTCTTCTTGTTCTTCTTCCACTACCTCTTCTTGGTCTTCTTCTTCTTCTTGTTCTTCTTCTACTTCTTCCACTTCGTCCACTTGTTCTTCTTCCACTTCTTCTTCTTCTTATTCTTCTTCTTCTTCTTCTTCTTCTTCTTCTTCGTCCAATTCGTCCACTTCGTTGGTCCACTTCATCAACTTCGACCAGTTCGTCCACTTCGTCCACCTTGTCCACGTCATCCACTTCGTCTACTTCGTCAACTTGGTCCACTTTGTCTACTTCTCCCACTTCTTCAACTTCTTCTTGTTGTTCTTCTTCTTGTTGTTCTTCTTCTTGTTCTTCTTCTTCTTCGTCCAATTTGTCCACTTCTTCCACTTCCTTCACTTCTTCCACTTCTTCTTCTTGTTCTTCTTCTTGTTCTTCTTTCTTCTTCTTCTTCCTCTTCTTCCTCTTCTTCTTCTTCCACTTCGTCCACTTCTTCCACTTCCTCAAGTTCTTCTTCTTGTTCTTGTTCTTGTTCTTGTTGTTCTTCTTCTTCTTCCACTTCGTCCACTTCGTCCAATTCGTCCACTTCGTCCACTACGCCCATTTCGTCATCTTCTTCTTCTTCCATTTCTTCCACTTCTTCCATTTCTTCCACTTCTTCCATTTCTTCCACTTCTTACAGTTTGTCCACTTCGTCCACTTCTTCCACTTCTTCTTCTTCTTCTTCTTCCACTTCTTCTTCTTGTTCTTCTTCTTGTTCTTCTAGTTTTTCTTCTTCTTCTTCTTCTTCCACTTCGTGTCCAATTCGTCCACTTCGTCCACTTCTACCATTTCTTCCACTTCTTATTCTTGTTCTTCTTCCACTTCTTCTTATTCTTCTTCTCTTCTTCTTCTTCTTCTTCTTCTTCTTCTTTTTCTTCCACTTCGTCCACTTCGTCCACTTTGTCAACTTCGTCAACTTTGTCCACTTCGTCCACTCTATCCACTTCGTCCACTTCGTCTTCTTCTTCTTCTTCCACTTCATACACTTCTTCCACTTCTTTCACTTCTTCCAGTTCGTCCACTTCGTCCACTTCTTGCTCTTCTTCTTCTTGTTCTTTTTCCACTACTTCTTCTTGGTCTTCATCTTGTTCTTGTTCTTCTTCTTCTTCTTCCACTTCATCCAGTTCTTCCACTTCGTCCACTCCATCCACTTCGTCCACTTTGTCCACTTGTTCTTCTTCCACTTCTTCTTATTCTTCTTCTTCTTCTTCTTCTTCTTCTTATTCTTCTTCTTTTTCGTCCAATTCGTCCACTTGGTCCACTGTGTCAACTTCGTCAATTTCGTCCACTTCGTCCACTTCGTAAACTTCGACCAGTTCGTCCACTTCGTCCACCTCGTCCACATCGTCCACATCGTCCACATCGTCCACTTCGTCCACTTCGTCCACTTCGTCCACTTCGTCCACTTCGTCCACTTCGTCCACTTCATCAACTTCGTCCTCTTCGTGCACTTCGTCCACTTCTCCCACTTCTTCTACTTCTTCTTCTTGTTCTTCTTCTTGTTCTTCTTCTTGTTCTTCTACTTCTTCTTTATCTTCTTCTTGTTCTTCTTCCACTTCGTCCAATTCGTCCACTTCTTCCACTTTTTCTTCTTGTTCTTCTTTCTTCTTCTTCTTCCTCTTCTTCCCCTTCTTCTTCTTCCACTTCATCCACTTCGTCCACTTCATCCACTTCGTCCACTTTGTCGATTTCTTCCACTTCCTCAAGTTCTTCTTCTTGTTCTTGTTCTTCTTGTTCTTCTTCTTCCATTTCATCCATTTCGTCATATTCGTTCACTTCGTCCACTACGTCCACTTTGTGATCTTCTTCTTCTTCCATTTCTTCCATTTCTTCCATTTCTTCCACTTCTTCCAATTTGTCCACTTCGTCCACTTCGTCCATTTCTTCTACTTCTTCTTTTTCTTCTTCTTCCACTTCTTCTTCTTGTTCTTCTTCCATTTCTTCTAGTTCTTCTTCTTCTTCTTCTTCCACTTCGTGTCCAATTCGTCCACTTCTCTCGTTTCTTCCACTTCTTGTTCTTGTTCTTCTTCCACTTCTTCTTCTTATTCTTCTTCTTGTTCTTCTTCTTATTCTTCCACTTCGTCCACTTCGTCCACTTTGCCAATTTCGACAACTTTGTCTACCTCGTCCACTTCGTCCACTCCATCCACTTCGTCCACTTTGTCCACTTCGTCCACTTCGTTAACTTCGACCACTTCGTCCACCTTGTCCACGTCGTCCACTTCGTCAACTTCGGTGTCTTCGTCCACTTCGTCCCCTTCGTCCACTTCTCCCACTTTTTCTACTTCTTCTTCTTGTTCTTCTTCTTGTTCTTGTTGTTCTTCATCTTCTTCTTCCACTTCGTCCAATTCGTCCACTTCTTCTACTTCTCCCACTTCTTCTTCTTCTTCTTCTTTCTTCTTCTTCTTCTTCTTCTTCTTCCACGTCGTCCACTTCATCAATTTTGTCCACTTCTTCCAGTTCGTCCACTTCGTCCCCTTCATCAACTTCCCCCACTTCTTCCACTTCTTCCACTTCCTCCACTTCTTCCACTTCTTCCACTTCTTTCACTTCTTCCCCTTCGTCCACTTCGTCCCCTTCGTCCACGTCGTCGACTTCATCAATTTCGTCCACTTCTTCCAGTTCGTCCACTTCGTCCACTTCATCAACTTCCCCCACTTCTTCCACTTCTTCCACTTCCTCCACTTCTTCCACTTCTTCCACTTCTTCCAATTTTTCCAGTTCGTCCACTTCTTCCACTTCTTCTTCTTGATCTTCTTCCACTACTTCTTCTTCTTCTTCCACTTCGTCCACTTCATCTTCTTCTTTTTCTTCCACTTCTTCTACTTCTTCCACTTCGTCCACGTCGTCCACTTCCTCCATTTCCTCCATTTCCTCCACTTCGTCCACTTTGTCCACTTCGTCCACTTCGTCCACTTCGTCCACTTCGTCCACTTCGTCCACTTCGTCCACTTCGTCCACTTCGTCCACTTCGTCTTCTTCTTCTTCTTCAACTTCTTCCAGTTCGTTTAGTTCGTCCACTTGGTCCACTTTGTCCACTTCGTCAACATCTCCCAATTCTTCTACTTCTTCTTCCTTTTCTTCTTCCACTTATTCTTCTTGATCTTCTTCTTGTTCTTCTTGTTGTTCTTCTTCTTTTTCTTCTTCTTCTTCCATTTCGTCCAATTCGTCCACTCCGACCACTTCTCCCGCTTCTTCCACTTCTTCTTCCACTTCTTCTTCTTGTTCTTCTTCTTGTACTCCTTGTTGTTCTTCTTCTACTTCTTCTTGCACTTCGTGCACTTCGTCAACTTCGTCCACTTTGTCCACTTCGTCCACTTCGTCAACTTCGTCCACTTCGTCCACTTCGTGCACTTCGTCAACTTCGTCCACTTCGTCAACTTCGTCAACTTCTTCCACTTCTTCCACTTCTTCCACTTCTTTCACTTCGTCCATTTCGTCCTCTTCGTCCACTTCATCCTCTTCGTCGACTTCGTCTTCTTTTTCTTCTTCCACTTCTTCCACTTCTTCCACTTCTTCCACTTCTTCCACTTCTTCCAGTTCGTCCACTTGTTCTTCTTGTTTTTCTTCCACTACTTCTTCTTGGTCTTGTTCTTGTTCTTGTTCTTGTTCTTCTTCTTCCACTTCGTCCACCTCGTCCACCTCGTCCACCTCGTCCACGTTGTCCACGTTGTCTACTTCGTCCCCTTAGTCCACTTCGTCCACTTCCTCCACTTCGTCCACTTTGTCCTCTTCGTCCACTTCGTCCACTTCGTCCACTTCGTCAACTTCGTCTACTTCGTCTACTTCGTCTACTTCGTCCACTTCTTCCACTTCTTGCAATTGTTCTTCTTGTTCTTCTTCCATTTCTTCTTCTTGTTCTTCTTCATGTTCTTGTAGTTCTTCTTCTTCTTCTTCTTCCACTTCGTGTCCAATTCCTCCACTTCGTCCACTTCTCCCATTTCTTCTACTTCTTATTCTTTCTCTTCTTCCACTTCTTCTTCTTATTCTTCATTTTTTTCTTGTTCTTGTCCTTGTTGTTCTTCTTCTTCTTCTTCCATTTCGTCCACTTCGTCCATTTCGTCCACTTTCTCCACTTCCTCCACTTGGTCAACTTCGTCCACTTCGTCCACTACGTCAACTTCGTCCACTTCGTCCACTTCATCAAGTTCGACCACCTCGTCAACTTCATCCACGTCGTCCACTTCGTGAATTTCGTCGTCTTCGTCCACTTCGTCCACTTCTCCCACTTCTTCTACTTCTTCTTCTTGTTCTTCTTGTTCTTCTTATTCTTGTTGTTCTTCTTCTTCTTCTTCCACTTCGTCCAATTCGTCCACTTCTTCCACTTCTTGTTCTTGTTCTTGTTCTTGTAGTTCTTGTTATTGTTCTTATTCTTCTTCTTGTTCTTCCACTTCGTCCATGTCGTCAACTTCGTCCACTTCGTCCACTTTGTCAAGTTCGTCCAGTTCGTCAACTTCGTCCACTTCGTCCACTTCGTCAACTTCGTCAACTTCTTCCACTTCTTCCACTTCTTCCACTTCTTCCACTTCTTCCACTTCGTCCACTTCTCCCATTTCTTCTACTTCTTATTCTTTTTCTTCTTCCATTTCTTCTTCTTATTCTTCTTTTTGTTCTTGTTCTATTTCTTCTTCTTCTTATTCATCCACTTCGTCCACTTCGTCCATTTCGTCCACTTCGTCCACTTGGTCAACTTCGTCCACTTCGTCAACTTCGTCCACTTTGTCCACTTCGTCAAGTTCGACCGCTTCGTCGACTTCGTACACGTCGTCCACTTCGTCAACTTCGTCCACTTCGTGAATTTCGTCGTCTTCGTACACTTCGTACACTTCGTCCACTTCGTCCACGTCTCTGATGACGAATTTATGAACACCGAAAAACGGCGCCACAAACTTGTTGAACAATCGGCAAGTGTGACCGAATCGTTTCAAGTAATAAACTCGGTAAGACCAAGTATCGTTCTCCCAAAGGACTCACGACCTAGTTTAGTTATGTGATTCGTTGATTATTTAAGACTTAAGAACGAAATAAGTGGATTTTAATATGCAAAACAGAAAATAAACATGTATGCATGAATGTGATCAATGGCTACACAAAATACAAACACTTCAATGGAATATATGGATGAGTATGTTGTTGGGGTTATCAATTTCATCTTATCCACTCTCATATACTTTAGGAATTCAACATCCTTTTCATCATTGTTAATGCCACTCTCTAAATTACCTTGCAAGAAGGCCTATCCCCAATTAAGAGTTCATACGATTCCTAGCATTCCTAATAATTAGTTCTTTTAGCGCAGGAGCTTAACGACAACCAATATACTATTGGGAGAAATTCCCTGGATCTAGACTTCCCCGTACGTTCCTGTATCGACAAAATCAATAATCATGCATTGAATGAGTTAAACAAAGCAAGCATTGAGCAAAGAGGAAAAACCCTAACTAATGATCAAAGAAGGCATGTATCTCAAATAAGATGTTTAAACACAAATTCCATATATGAGAGTTTCACAAGACTACATTGATTCCCCAACAACAATACAAGGTTTAGTTCACCATATTCATGGTGAAACTAGATGAATAATAATGAAAGAATGAAAGATAAAACCCTAGAAAGGTGAAGAGGTAGCCTGAGCATCCAAGATCCTCCTTCAAAGGGGTGGAAGAGAGAGTGTTTGCTTCGTTTCTGCCAAAGATACAAACCCTAGGACGTCCTAAAGCTTATATACTATTCTAAAATTACAGAAAATTTAGGCCCAAGCCCATAAGTGTGCCGCTCAGCGGTAAGTGCGTGAGTTGGTTTCTTCCCCTCAGCGGCCATTTTGCCCCTCAGCGGATCCCCCGTGAGCTTCTGAGTGCCGCTCAGTGGTAAACTGCCGCTGAGCGGCAGTTGCAGCTTCTCCTTTTGCACTTTTTGATGTCTTTTCTGATTTCATCTCTCTCCTTCTTCACTTCTTTCACCAAATTCACCTTAAAACCTGCACAAAAACACTGAAATCAAGCATAAACCTGTCCAGCTCTCTTATTTATGAAAATATGAATAAAAGCATGATTTCAAGCTAGTTTCTTAGTGTTAAAGGTTGCTTTTAGTATCAATTTCAAGCATGAAAATAACAGTTTTTCAACTGTTATCACAACCCCAAACTTAGAACTTTGCTTGTCCTCAAGCAAACAAGATGTAACTCAATCTTCTACCAATTCATATGATGGTTCACTCATTCAAAAATTTCTTTTCAAGATAAGCAAAGACTTCAATCAAACTTTTGAGCAAGATTTCAATCAAGATGTGCACATGCTTTAGTGTTCACAAAGTCAGTTAATATCAAACAAATGCTATTTTTCGTGAATGATCAATCAATTAAGCATGGATGTTCATGTGCTCATGGAATACTTCCTCACCAGGTAAAGTGTTTCACTCACACACAAGTGTATAAGAGGTAATCACTCATTCACTCCACTACCACAATGTCACATGAATCAACTTTTCCTTTCATTTAACCATAATCAAAACATTTACAAGCATGCATCATCACAAGGACTTTTCAATGGCTTATAACGTGGCTGGGCTAACAAGAAAATTGGTTTTTCTGGATCACAAAATCCTTGAGTTAAGAGAATCATAACAACACAATTATTCTTATTTTTCCCAACTTCCTTTACATTGAGCTTTGCTTTTTCTTTTCTTTTCTTTCTCTTTTTCTTTTCTTTTCACATTCTTATTCTTAACTTTTAGCTCAATGCTTTTCCTTTTTCTTTTTCATGCTTTCCCAACAACCCCAAACTTGAACATTTAACAATACCACAAAAGATTTTCTACTTAACTCAAGGTAAAGCTTTTCAACACGGGTTTTCAATTTATGTTCAAGGCTAAGGGTTCAAAGGATAGAACACAAAGTGTTCTCTTTTAGTGGGCTAACTTCATGAATTTGGCCAATAAAAAGGGTTTCAACAAACGGCCTTGATCATATAATGCAAAACAAGCAATTGATTCAATCATAGAAAACCTGGGCAAAATCATTCATGCTTTCAAAGTAATAGCATTCAATCAATAAAAAACTCTGGAGCTCAAAACCTCACAAATAGGCTCATTCAAATTTGACATACACATCCTGCTTAATCTCACAATCACAATCATAATATCCTGCATTTGTTCACAAAGCTTGTGAATCACCTGTATAAGCATTTAATGTGCACATTTATCTCAACATCAATCAATCAATTATCATAATCAAGCATTACTTATCACACAATCACAGTCAATAGCAAACCATCATAACAAACCAGGTTTCCAATAGAGCACATCAACTCTAGTCTAAAACAAAAATAAATAAGTTCAGAACACTTAAACCAACAAAAGCATAAGTTCATGATAGCATTCATCAGTAAATGCTATCTCAGCTCCTCATCAATCTGAGCTGTCCTCTGTATCGTCCACTTCTTGCACTTCTTCTTCTTGTTCTTCTTCCACTACTACTTCTTCTTCTTCCACTTTGTCCACTTCGTCCATTTCATCTTCTTCTTTTTCTTCCACTTCTTCCACTTCTTCCACTTCGCCCACGTCGTCCACTTCGTCTACTTCCTCCACTTCCTCCACTTCGTCCACTTCGTCTTCTTCTTCTTCTTCCACATCTTTCGGTTCTTCCAATTCGTTTAGTTCGTCCACTTCGACAACTTCTCCCAATTCTTCTACTTCTTCTTCCTTTTCTTCTTCCACTTGTTCTTCTTGTTCTTCTTCTTGTTTTTGTTCTTCTTCTTCTTCTTCTTCAATTTCGTCCAACTCGTCCACTCCGTCCAGTTCTCCCGCTTCTTCCACTTCTTCTTCCACTTCTTCTTCTTGTTCTTCTTCTTGTACTTCTTGTTCTTCTTCTTCTTGCACTTCGTGCACTTCGTCAACTTTGTCAACTTCGTCCACTTTTTCCAGTTCGTCCACTTCGTCAACTTCGTCCACTTCATCAACTTCGTCCACTTCTTCCACTTCTTCCACTTCTTCCACATCTTCCACTTCTTCCACTTCGTCCACTTCATCCACTTCGTTCACTTCGTCAACTTCGTCCACTTCGTCCACATCGTCGACTTCGTCGTCTTCTTCTTCTTCCACTTCTTCTAGTTCATCCACTTCGTCCACTTCTTCTTCTTGTTCTTCTTCCACTACTTCTTCCTGGTCTTCTTCTTGTTCTTGTTCTTCTTATTCTTCTTCTTCTTCTTTTTCTTCTTCTTCTTCGTCCAATTCGTGCACTTCGTCCACTTTGTCAATTTCGTCAATTTCGTCCACTTTGTCCACTTCGTCAGTTTTGTCCACTTCGTCCACTTCGTCCACTTCGTCAACTTCGACCAGTTCGTCCACGTCGTCCACGTCGTCCACGTTGTCCACTTCGTCCCCTTAGTCCACTTCGTCCACTTCCTCCACTTTGTCAACTTCGTCCACTTCTTCCAATTCTTCTTCTTGTTCTTCTTCCACTTCTTCTTCTTGTTCTTTTTCTTGTTCTTGTAGTTCTTCTTCTTCTTCTTCTTCTTCCACTTCGTGTCCAATTCCTCCACTTTGTCCACTTCTCCCATTACTTCCACTTCTTATTCTTGTTCTTCTTCCACTTCTTCTTGTTATTCTTCTTCTTGTTCTTCTTCTTCTTCTTATTCTTCTTCTTGTTCTTGTTCTTGTTCTTCTTCCACTTCGTCCACTTTGTCAACTTCGTCAACTTCGTCCACTTCGTCCACTTCGTCCACTTCGTCCACACCGTCCACTTCGTCCACATTTTCCAATTCGTCCACTTCGTCAACTTCGACCACTTCGTCTACCTCGTCCACGTCGTCCACTTCGTCAACTTCGTCCACTTCGTCAACTTCGTTGTCTTCGTCCACTTCGTCCCCTTCGTCCACTTCTCCCACTTTTTCTACTTCTTCTTCTTGTTCTTCTTCTTGTTCTTGTTATTGTTCTTCTTCTTCTTCTTCCACTTCGTCCACTTCTTCAACTTCTCCCACTTCTTCTTCTTGGTCTTCTTTATTCTTCTTTTTCTTCCACTTTGTCCACTTCGTCAATTTCGTCCACTTCGTCCAGTTCGTCCACTTCCACCACCTCGTCAACTTCGTCCACTTCTTCCACTTCTTCCAGTTCTTCCACTTCTTCCACTTCATCCACTTCATCCACTTCGTCTTCTTCTTCGTCTTCCACTTCTTCCACTTCCTCCACTTCCTCCACTTCTTCTAGTTCGTCGAGTTCGTCCACTTCGTTCACTTCTTCCACTTCTTCTTATTGTTCTTCTTCCACTACTACTTCTTCTCCGTCCACTTCGTCCACTTCGACCACTTCGTCAACTTCGCCCACTTCTTCCACTTCTTCCAGTTCTTCCACTTCTTCCACTTCATCCACTTTGTCCACTTCGTCTTCTTCTTCTTCTTCTTCCACTTCTTCCACTTCCTCCACTTCTTCCAGTTCGTCGAGTTCGTCCACTTCGTCAACTTCTTCCACTTCTTCTTCTTGTTCTTCTTCCACTACTACTTCTTCTTCTTCCACTTTGTCCACTTCGTCCACTTCATCTTCTTCTTTTTCTTCCACTTCTTCCACTTCTTCCACTTCACCCACGTCGTCCACTTTGTCCATTTCCTCCACTTCGTCCACTTTGTCCACTTCGTCTTCTTCTTCTTCTACATCTTCCAGTTCGTTTAGTTCGTCCACTTTGTCCACTTCGTCAACTTCTCCCAATTCTTCTACTTCTTCTTCCTGTTCTTCTTCCACTTCTTCTTCTTGTTTTTCTTCTTGTTCTTCTTCTTCTTCTGCCATTTCGTCCAATTCGGCCACTCCGTCCACTCTGTCCACTTCTCCCGCTTCGTCCACTTCTTCTTCTTGTTCTTCTTCTTGTACTTCTTGTTCTTCTTCATGTACTTCTTGTTCTTGTTCTTCTTCTTCTTCTTGCACTTCGTGTACTTCGTGCACTTCGTCAACTTTGTCCACTTTGTCCAGTTCGTCCACTTCGTCAACTTGGTCCACTTCGTCCATTTCGTCTCCAATTCTTCCACTTCTTCCACTTCGTCCACTTCGTCCACTTCGTCCTCTTCGTCCACTTCGTCCTCTTCTTCTTCTTCTACTTCTTCCACTTCTTCCACTTCTTTCACTTCGTCCACTTCGTCCACTTGTTCTTCTTCCACTACTTCTTCTTGGTCTTCTTGTTCTGCTTGTTCTTCTTCTACTTCTTCCACTTCGTCCACTCCGTCCACTTCGTCCACTTGTTCTTCTTCCACTTCTTCTTATTCTTCTTCTTCTTCTTCTTCTTCTTCGTCCAATTCGTCCACTTCGCCCATTTCGTCCATTTCGTCCACTTCGTCCACTTCGTCAACTTTGACCAGTTCGTCCACTTCGTCCACCTTGTCCACGTCATCCACGTCGTCCACTTCGTCCACTTCGTCAACTTCGTCCACTTCTCCCGCTTCTTCTACTTCTTCTTCTTGTTCTTCTTCTTCTTGTTCTTCTTCCTCTTCGTCCAATTCGTCCACTTCTTCGACTTCACCCACTTTTTCCAGTTCTTCTTCTTGTCTTCTTCTTATTCTTCTTTCTTCTTCTTCTTCCTCTTCTTCCTTTTCTTCTTCTTCCACTTCGTCCATTTCTTCCACTTCCTCAAGTTCTTCTTCTTGTTCTTGTTCTTGTTCTTGTTCTTCTTGTTCTTCTTCTTCTTCCACTTCTTACAGTTTGTCCACTTCGTCCACTTCTTCCACTTTCTTCCACTTCTTCTTCTTCTGCTTCCACTTCATCCATTTCGTCCATTTCGTCCAATTCGTCCACTTTGTACACTTCGTCCACTACGTCCACTTCGTGATCTTCTTCTCCTTCCATTTCTTCCCCTTCTTCCACTTTGTCCACTTCGTCCACTTCGTCCATTTCTTCTACTTCTTCCTTTTCTTCTTCTTCCACTTCTTCTTATTGTTCTTCTTCCATTTCTTCTAGTTCTTCTTCTTCTTCTTCCACTTCGGGTCCAATTCGTCCACTTCTCCCATTTCTTCCACTTCTTGTTCTTGTTGTTCTTCCACTTCTTCTTCTTATTCTTCTTCTTGTTCTTCTTCTTCTTCTTCTTCTTCTTCTTCTTCCACTTCGTCCACTTCGTCCACTTCGTCCACTCCGTCCACTTCGTCCACTTTGTCCACTTCGTCCACTTCGTCAACTTCGACCACTTCGTCCACTTCGTCCACGTCGTCCACGTCGTCCACGTCGTCCACTTCGTCAACTTCGTCCACTTTGTCAACTTCGGTGTCTTCGTCCCCTTCGTCCACTTCTCCCACTTTTTCTACTTCTTCTTCTTGTTCTTCTTCTTGTTCTTGTTGTTGTTCTTGTTCTTCTTCTTCCACTTCGTCCAATTCGTCCACTTCTTCCACTTCACCCACTTCTTCTTCTTGTTCTTCTTTCTTCTTCTTCTTCTTCTTCCACGTCGTCCACTTCATGAATTTCGTCCACTGCTTCCAGTTCGTCCAATTCGTCCACTTCGTTCACTTCGTCAACTTCGCCCACTCTTCCACTTCTTCCACTTCTTCCACTTCTTCCACTTCTTCCACTTCTTCCACTTCGTCCACTTCATCCACTTTGTCCACTTTGTCCACTTTGTCCACATCGTCTTCTTCTTCTTCTTCCACTTCTTCCACTTCTTCCAGTTTTTCCAGTTCTTCCACTTCTTCTTCCACTACTTCTTCTTCTTCTTCCACTTCGTCCACTTCGTCCACTTTGTCAACTTCGTCCACTCCGTCCACTTCGTCCACTTCGTCCACTTTGTCCAATTCGTCCACTTCGTCAACTTCTACCACTTCATCCACTTCGTCCACCTCGTCCACGTAGTCCATGTCGTCCACTTTGTCAACTTCGTCCACTTCGTGAACTTCATTGTCTTCGTCCACTTCGTCCCCTTAGTCCACTTCTCCCACTTTTTCTACTTCTTCTTCTTGTTCTTCTTCTTGTTCTTGTTATTGTTCTTCTTCTTCTTCTTCCACTTCGACCACTTCGTCCACTTCGTCCACTTCTTCCACTTCCTCCAGTTCTTCCTCTTCTTCCATTTCTTCCAGTTCGGCCACGTCGTCCAGTTTGTCCACCTCATCTTCTTGTTCTTCTTCCACTACTTCTTCTTATTCTTTTTGTTTTGTTTCTTCTTCTTCTTCTTCTTCTTCTTCCACTTCCTCGTCCACTTCTCCCATTTCTTCCACTTCTTCTTCTTATTCTTCTTCCTCTTCTTCTTCTTGTTCTTCTTCATGTTCTTCTTGTTGTTCTTCTTCTTGTTCATTTTGTTCTGCTTATTCTGCTTCTTCCACTTCTTCCACATCGTCCACTTCGTCCACTTCGTCCACTTCGTCCACTTTGTCCACTTCGTCCACTTCGTCCACTTCTTCCACTTCTTCCACTTCGTCCACTACTTCCACTTCTTCCACATCGTCCACTTCGTCCACTTCGTCCACTTCGTCCAATTTGTCCACTTCCTCCGCTTCGTCCACTTCTTCCACTTCTTCCACTTCCTCCACTTCGTCCACGTCGTCCACTTCGTCCACTTCGTCCACCTCTTCTTCTTGTTCTTCTTCCACTAGTTCTTCTTGTTGTTCTTCTTCTTGTTCTTCTTTGTCTTCACCTTCTTCTTCTTCTTATTCTTCTTCCACATCATCCACTTATCCTACTTCGTCCACTTCGTCCACATTGTCCACGTCGTCCACTTCGTCCCTTTCGTTCACTTCGTCCACTTCGTCAACTTCATCAACTTCGTCCACTTCGTTCACATCTTCCACTTCGCCCACGTCGTCCACTTTGTCTACATCGTCCACTTCGTCTACTTTGTCTACATCGTCCACTTCGTCAACTTCGTCCACTTCGTCCACTGCGTCCACTTCGTCAACTTCGTCAACTTCGTCCACATCGTCCACTTTGTCAACTTCGTCCACATCTTCCACTTCGTCCACTTCACCCACTTCTTTCACTTGTTCTTCTTATTCTTCTTCCACTTCTTCTTCTTGTTCTTCTTCTTATTCATCTTGTTCTGCTTATTCTGCTTCTTCCACTTTGTCCACTTCGTCAGCTTTGTCCACTTCGTCCACTTGGTCTACTTCGCCCACTTCGTCCACTTCGTCCACTTCAACCACTTCGTCCACTTCGCCGACTTCGTCCAAATCGTCCACTTCGTCCATTTCGTCCACTTCGGCCACTTCGTCCACTTCTTCTTCTTGTTCTTCTTCCACTACTTCTTCTTGTTCTTCTTGTTCTTCTTCTTGTTCTTCTTCTTTTTCGTCTACTTCGTCCATTTCGTCTTCTCCCACTTCTTCCACTTCTTCCACTTCTTCCGCTTCGTCCCCTTCTTCCGCTTCGTCCACTTCATCCACTTCCTCCACTTCCTCGTCTTCCAGTTCTTCCACTTCCTCCACTTCGTCACTTCGTCAACTTCGTCCGCTCCGTCCCCTTCGTCCACTTTGTCCAATTCGTCAACTTCGTCAACTTCGACCACTTCGTCCCCTTCGTCCACGTCGTCCACGTCGTCCACGTCGTCCACGTCGTCCCCTTCGTCAACTTCGTCCACTTCGTGAACTTCGTTGTCTTCGTCCACTTCGTCCCCTTCGTCCACTTCTCCCACTTTTTCTACATCTTCTTCTTGTTCTTCTGCTTGTTCTTCTTCTTCTTCTTCTTCTTCTTCTTCTTCTTCTTCCACTTTGTCCACTTTGTCAATTTCGTCCACTTCGTCCAGTTCGTCCAGTTCGTCCACTTCATCAACTTCGTCCACTTCTTCCACTTCTTCCACTTCTTCCACTTCTTCCACTTCTTCCCCTTCTTCCACTTCTTCCATTTCTTCCACTTCGTCCACTTCCTCCACTTTGCCCACTTCGTCTTCTTCTTCTTCTTCCACTTCTTCCACTTGTTCCAGTTGGTCCAGTTGGTCCAGTTCGTCCACTTCTTCCACTTCTTCTTCTTGTTCTTCTTCCACTACTTCTTCTTCTTCTTCCACTTCGTCCACTTCGTCAACTTCGTCCACTTCATCTCTTCTTTTTCTTCCACTTCTTCCACTTGTTCCACTTCGTCCAGGTCGTCCACTTCCTCAACCTCGTCTTTTTCTTCCACTTCGTCTTCTTCTTCTTCTTCCACTTCTTCCAGTTCGTTTAGTTCGTCCACTTCGTCCACTTTGTCCACTTCGTTAACTTCTCCCAATTCTTCTACTTCTTCTTCCTTTTCTTCTTCCACTTCTTCTTCTCGTTCTTCTTCTTGTTCTTCTTGTTCTTCTTCTTCTTCTTCTTCCATTTCGTCCAATTCATCCACTCCGTCCACTTCTCCCGCTTCTTCCACTTCTTCTTGCACTTCTTCTTCTTGTTCTTCTTCTTGTACTTCTTGTTCTTCTTCATGTACTTCTTCTTCTTCTTCTTCTTGCACTTCGTGCACTTCGTCAACTTCGTCCACTTTGTCCAGTTGATAACGGTTGAAAAACCGTTATTTTTATGCTTAAATTTGATACCAAAAGCAACCTTTAAGACTTAGAAACTAGCTTGAACTCATATTTTTGCTTTAGTTTTGAGAATAAGAGAGTTGAAAGTGAATTTAATGGTTTTGTGCAAGATTCCCTTGATTTTGTAGGCTAATTGAATGATTTGAAAAGAAGAATTGAAATACCGAATGATTGGAGTGCTGAAAAGTCAACCAGAAACCAGAAAAGTCAACCAGTCAACCAGAAAAGTCAACCAGTCAACCAGTCAACCAGAAAAGTCAACCAGTCAACCAGAATGCTGAAAAACCAACCAGAACACAGAAAAAGTCTGACCGAGTGGCGCTGAGCGGAAAAATACCGCTAAGCGGCACTTTTCGGGTGCCGAAATCACCGCTGAGGGGCAAAACAGCAGTTGGGGGGCAAAATGGATCATGCGCTAGTACCGCTCAGCGGTAAAATACCGCTGAGCGCCATTCTAAGTGGGCTTGGACCGGTTTTCTTTTGTTTTTATGGGCTTGGACTTGTTTTATGTTATTTTTATGCCCTATTTAAGGACTTGCACGTCCTAGGGTTTGAATCTTTGGCTGGGAGGAAGCAAAAACACACTTTTCACCCCTTAGGGGTAGATTGGGAGATGGTGACGGCTCTCCACTTCTCTTTCTCGGGTTTTTCTATCTCTTCCATTCTTTCATTATTATTCATCTAGTTTCACCATGAATATGGTGAACTAAACCTTGTATTGTTTTTGGGGAATCAATGTAGTCTTGTGAAACTCTCATATATGGAATTTGTGTTTAAACATCTTATTTGAGATACATGCTTTCTTTGATCATTAGTTAGGGTTTTTCCTCTTTGCTCAATGCTTGCTTTGTTTAACTCATTCAATGCATGATTATTGATTTTGTCGATACGGGAACGTACGGGGAAGTCTAGATCCGGGGAATTTCTCCCAATAGTATATTGGTTGCCTTAAGCTCCTGTGATAAAAAAACTAATTATTAGGAATGCTAGGAATCGTATGAACTCGTAATTAGGGAGAAGCCTTCTTGAAAGGTAATTTAGAGAGTGGCATTAACAATGATGAATTGAATGTTGAATTCCTAAAGTATATGAGAGTGGATAAGATGAAATTGATAACCCCAACAACATACTCATCCATATATTCCATTAAAGTGTTTGTATTTTGTTTTAGCCATTGATCACATTCATGCATACATGTTTATTTTCTGTTTTGCATATTAAACTTCACTTATTTCGTTCTTAAGTCTTAAATAATCAACAAATCACATAACTAAACTAGGTCGTGAGTCCTTTGGGAGAACGATACTTGGTCTTACCGAGTTTATTACTTGAAACGATTCGATCACACTTGCCGATTGTTCAACAAGCTTGTGGCGCCGTATTTCGGTGTTCATAAATTTGTGCATCACCAGTTCGTCCACTTCGTCCACTTCGTCCACTTCGTCCACTTCGTCAACTTCGTCCACTTCGTCCACTTCGTCAACTTCATCCACTTCTTCCACTTCTTCCACTTCTTCCACTTCCTCCACTTCGTCCACTTCGTGCATGTCGTCCACTTCGTCCTCTTCGTCCACTTGGTCCACTTCGTCTTCTTCTTCTTCCACTTCTTCTAGTTCGTCCAATTCGTCAACTTCTTCTTCTTGTTCTTCTTTCACTACTTCTTCTTGGTCTTCTTCTTGTTCTTGTTCTTCTTCTTCTTCTTCCACTTCGTCCACTCCGTCTAGTTTGTCCACTTGTTCTTCTTCCACCTCTTCTTCTTCTTCTTCTTCTTCTTCTTCGTCCAATTCGTCCACTTCATCAACTTCGACCAGTTCATCCACTTCATCCACTTCATCCACATCGTCCACGTTGTCCACTTCGTCCCCTTAGTCCACTTCGTCCACTTCCTCCACTTCGTCATCTTCGTCCACTTCGTCCACTTCTTCCACTTCTTCTAGTTCTTCTTCTTGTTTTCTTCCAATTCTTCTTCTTGTTCTTCTTCTTGTTCTTGTAGTTCTTCTTATTCTTCTTCTTCTTGTTCCACTTCGTGTCCAATTCCTCCACTTCTCCCATTTCTTCCACTTCTTATTCTTGTTCTTCTTCCACTTCTTCTTCTTATTCTTCTTTTTGTTCTTGTTCTTATTCTTGTTCTTGTTCTTCTTCTTCTTCCACTTCGTCCACTTCGTCCACTTCTCCCACTTCTTCTACTTCTTCTTGTTCTTCTTCTTCTTCTTCTTGTTCTTCTTCTTCTTCTTCTTGTTCTTCTTCCACTTCGTCCACTTCTTCCACTTCGTCCACTTCTCCCACTTCTTCCACTTCTTCCACTTCTTCTTCTTGTTCTTCTTTTTGTTCTTCTTTCTTCTTCTTCTTCTACTTCCACTTCGTCCATTTCGTGAACTTCGTCCACTTCGTCAAGTTCGTCCTCTTCGTCCACTTCATCAACTTCGTCCTCTTCTTCCACTTCTTCCACTTCTTCCACTTCTTCCACTTCTTCCACTTCTTCCACTTCGTCCACTTCGTCTTCCTCTTCTTCTTCCACTTCATCCACTTCTTCCACTTCTTCCACTTCTTCTTCTTGTTCTTCTTCCACTACTTCTTCTTGGTCTTCTTCTTGTTCTTGTTCTTGTTCTTCTTGTTCCACTTCGTCCACTTCATCTTCTTCTTTTTCTTCCACTTTTTCCACTTCTTCCACTTCGTCCACGTCGTCCACTTCCTCCACTTCCTCCACTTCGTCCACTTCCTCCACTTCGTCCACTTCCTCTACTTCTTCCAATTCTTCTTCTTGTTCTTCTTTCACTTCTTCTTCTTGTTCTTGTAGTTCTTCTTCTTCTTCTTCTTCCACTTCGTGTCCAATTCCTCCACTTTGTCCACTTCTCCCATTTCTTCCACTTCTTATTCTTGTTCTTCTTCCACTTCTTCTTCGTATTCTTCTTCTTCTTCTTCTTCAACTTCGTCCACTTTGTCAACTTCGTCCACTCCGTGCCCTTCGTCCATTTTGTCCAATTCGTCCACTTCGTCAACTTCGACCACTTCGTCCCCTTCGTCCACCTCGTCCACGTCGTCCACGTCGTCCACGTCGTCCCCTTCGTCAACTTCGTCCACTTCGTGAACTTCGTTTTCTTCGTCCACTTCGTCCCCTTCGTCCACTTCTCCCACTTTTTCTACTTCTTCTTCTTGTTCTTCTGCTTGTTCTTGTTGTTGTTGTTCTTCTTCTTCTTCCACTTCGTCCAATTCGTCCACTCCTTCCACTTCTCCCACTTTGTCCACTTCGTCAATTTCGTCCAGTTCGTCCAGTACGTCCACTTCGTCAACTTCGTCCGCTTCTTCCATTTCTTCCACTTCTTCCCCTTCTTCCACTTCTTCCCTTTCTTCCACTTCTTCCACTTCTTCCACTTCGTCCACTTTGTCCACTTCGTCTTCTTCTTCTTCTTCCACTTCTTCCACTTCTTCTTCTTGTTCTTCTTCAACTACTTCTTCTTCTTCCACTTCGTCCACTTCGTCCACTTCATCGACTTCATCTTCTTCTTCTTCTTCCACTTCTTGCACTTGGTCCAGGTCGTCCACTTCCTCCAGTTCCTCCACTTCGTCCACTTCCTCCACTTCGTCTTCTTCTTCTTCTTCCACTTGTTCCAGTTCGTTTAGTTCGTCCACTTCGTCCACTTTGTCCACTTCGTTAACTTCTCCCAATTCTTCTACTTCTTCTTCCTTTTCTTCTTCCACTTCTTCTTTTTCTTCTTCTTCTTCTTCTTCTTCTTCTTCTTCTTCTTCTTCTTCCATTTTGTCCAATTCGTCCACTCCGTCCACTTCTCCCGCTTCTTCCAGTTCTTCTTCCACTTCTTCTTCTTGTTCTTCTTTCTTCTTCCTCTTCTTCTTCTTCTTCTTCCACTTCATCCACTTCGTCCACTTCGTCAAGTTCGTCCAGTTCGTCCACTTCGTCAACTTCGTCCACTTCGTCAACTTCATCCACTTCTTCCACTTCTTCCACTTCGTCCACGTCATCTTCTTGTTCTTTTTCCAGTTCTTCCACTTCTTCTAGGTCGTCCAGTTCGTCCACTTCGTCCACTTCGTCTTCTTCTTCTTCCACTTCTTCTAGTTCGTCCACTTCTTCTTCTTGTTCTTCTTTCACTACTTCTTCTTGGTCTTCTTCTTGTTCTTGTTCTTCTTCATCTTCTTCCACGTCGTCCACTTCGTCCACTCCGTCCAGTTCGTCCAGTTGTTCTTCTTTCACTTCTTCTTCTTCTTCTTCTTGGTCCAATTCGTCCACTTCGTCAACTTCGACCAGTTCATCCACTTCGTCCACGTCGTCCACGTTGTCCACTTCGTCCCCTTGGTCCACTTCCTCCACTTCCTCCACTTCCTCCATTTCGTCATCTTCCTCCACTTCTTCCACTTGTTCCAATTCTTCTTCTTGTTCTTCTTCCAATTATTCTTCTTGTTCTTCTTCTTGTTCTTGTAGTTCTTCTTCTTCTTCTTCTTGTTCCACTTCGTGTCCAATTCCTCCACTTCATCCACTTCTCCCATTTCTTCCACTTCTTATTCTTGTTCTTCTTCCAGTTCTTCTTCTTATTCTTCTTTTTGTTTTTGTTCTTATTCTTGTTCTTCTTCTTCTTCTTCCACTTCGTCCACTTTGTCCACTTCGTCCACTTTGTCCACTTTGTCCACTTCTCCCACTTTTTCTACTTCTTCTTCTCGTTCTTCTTCTTGTTCTTCTTCTTCTTCTTCTTGTTCTTCTTCTTGTTCTTCTTTCTTCTTCTTCTTCTTCTTCTACTTCCACTTCGTCCATTTCGTCAACTTCGTCCACTTTGTCAAGTTCGTGCACTTCGTCCACTTCGTCAACTTCGTCCACTTCATCCACTTGTTCCACTTCTTACACTTCTTCCACTTCTTCCACTTCTTCCACTTCGTCCACTTCTCCCATTTCTTCTACTTCTTATTCTTTTTCTTCTTCCACTTCTTCTTCACATTCTTCTTTTTGTTCTTGTTCTTGTTCTTCTTCTTCTTCATCCACTTCGTCCATTTCGTCCACTTCGTCCACTTGGTCAACTTTGTCCACTTTGTCCACTTCGTCCACTTCGTCCACTTCGTCCACTTCGTCCACTTCGTCCACTTCGTCAAGTTCGACCACTTCGTTGACTTCGTCCACGTCGTCCACTTCGTCCACTTCGTCAAATTTGTCCACTTCGTGAATTTCGTCGTCTTCGTACACTTCGTCCACTTCCTCCACTTCTTCTACTTCTTCTTCTTCTTCTTCTTCCACTTCGTCCAATTCGTCGACTTCTTCCACTTCGTCCACTTCTCCCGGTTCTTCCACTTCTTCTTCCACTTCTTCTTCTTCTTCTTCTTCCACTTCGTCCACGTCGTCAACTTCGTCCACTTCGTCCACTTTGCCCAGTTCATCTAGTTCGTCAATTTCGTCCACTTCGTCAACTTCTTCCACTTCTTCCACTTCTTCCACTTCGTCCACTTCGTCCACTTCGTCTTCCTCTTCTTCTTCCACTTCATCCACTTCTTCGACTTCTTCTAGTTCGTCCACTTCGTCCACTTCTTCCACTTCTTCTTCTTGTTCTTCTTCCACTACTTCTTCTTGGTCTTCTTCTTGTTCTTGTTTTTCTTCTTCTTGTTCCACTTCGTCCACTTCATCTTCTTCTTTTTCTTCCACTTTTTCCACTTCTTCCACTTCGTCCACGTCGTCCACTTCCTCCACTTCGTCCACTTCCTCCACTTCCTCCACTTCGTCCACTTCGTCCACTTCCTCCACTTCGTCAAGTTCTTCCACTTCTTCCAATTCTTCTTCTTGTTCTTCTTCCACTTCTTCTTCTTGTTCTTGTAGTTCTTCTTCTTCTTCTTCTTCCACTTGGTGTCCAATTCCTCTACTTTGTCCACTTCTCCCATTTCTTCCACTTCTTATTCTTGCTTTTCTTCCACTTCTTCTTCGTATTCTTCTTCTTCTTCTTCTTCTTCTTCTTCTTCTTCTTCTTCTTCAACTTCGTCCACTTTGTCAACTTCGTCCACTTCGTCCCCTTCATCCACTTTGTCCAATTCGTCCACTTCGTCAACTTCAACCACTTCGTCCCCTTCGTCCACCTCGTCCACGTCGTTCACGTCGTCCCCTTCGTCAACTTCGTCCACTTCGTGAACTTCGTTGTCTTCGTCCACTTCGTCCCCTTCGTCCACTTCTCCCACTTTTTCTACTTCTTCTTCTTGTTCTTCTGCTTGTTCTTCTGCTTGTTGTTGTTCTTCTTCTTCCACTTCATCCAATTCGTCCACTCCTTCCACTTCTCCCACTTTGTCCACTTGGTCAATTTCGTCCACTTCGTCTAGTTCGTCCACTTCGTCAACTTCGTCCGCTACTTCCACTTCTTCCACTTCTTCCACTTCTTCCACTTCTTCCCCTTCTTCCACTTCTTCCACTTCTTCGCCTTCTTCCACTTCTTCCACTTCTTCCACTTCGTCCACTTTGTCCACTTCGTCTTCTTCTTCTTCTTCCACTTCTTCCACTTATTCCAGTTCGTCCACTTCGTCCACTTCGTCCACTTCTTCCACTTCTTCTTCTTGTTCTTCTTCCACTACTTCTTCTTCTTCTTCCACTTCATCCACTTCATCTTCTTCTTTTTCTTCCACTTCTTCCACTTCTTCCACTTGGTCCAGGTCGTCCACTTCCTCCAGTTCCTCCACTTCGTCCACTTCCTCCACTTCGTCTTCTACTTCTTCTTCCACTTGTTCCAGTTCGTTTAGTTCGTCCAGTTCGTCCACTTTGTCCACTTCGTTAACTTCTCCCAATTCTTCTACTTCTTCTTCCTTTTCTTCTTCTAGTTCTTCTTCTTTTTCTTCTTCTTCTTCTTCCATTTCGTCCAATTCGTCCACTCCGTCCACTTCTCCCGCTTCTTCTAGTTCTTCTTCCACTTCTTCTTCTTGTTCTTCTTTCTTCTTCCTCTTCTTCTTCTTCTTCTTCCACTTCATCCAATTCGTCCACTCCTTCCACTTCTCCCACTTTGTCCACTTGGTCAATTTCGTCCACTTCGTCCAGTTCGTCCAGTTCGTCCACTTCGTCAACTTCGTCCGCTACTTCCACTTCTTCCACTTCTTCCACTTCTTCCACTTCTTCCCCTTCTTCCACTTCTTCCACTTCTTCCCCTTCTTCCACTTCTTCAACTTCTTCCACTTCGTCCACTTTGTCCACTTCGTCTTCTTCTTCTTCTTCTTCCACTTCATCCACTTGTTCCAGTTTGTCCACTTCGTCCACTTCGTCCACTTCTTCCACTTCTTCTTCTTGTTCTTCTTCCACTACTTCTTCTTCTTCTTCCACTTCGTCCATTTCATCTTCTTCTTTTTCTTCCACTTCTTCCACTTGGTCAAGGTCGTCCACTTCCTCCAGTTCCTCCACTTCGTCCACTTCCTCCACTTCGTCTTCTTCTTCTTCTTCCACTTGTTCCAGTTCGTTTAGTTCGTCCACTTCGTCCACTTTGTCCACTTCGTTAACTTCTCCCAATTCTTCTACTTCTTTTTCCTTTTCTTCTTCCACTTCTTCTTCTTGTTCTTCTTGTTCTTCTTCTTCTTCTTCTTCTTCCATTTCGTCCAATTCGTCCACTTCTCCCGCTTCTTCCACTTCTTCTTCCACTTCTTCTTCTTGTTCTACTTTCTTCTTCTTCCTCTTCTTCTTCTTCTTCTTCCACTTCATCCACTTCGTCCACTTCGTCAAATTCGTCCACTTCGTCCAGTTCGTCCACTTCGTCAACTTCGTCCACTTCGTCCACTTCGTCCACTTCGTCAACTTCGTCCACTTCGTCAACTTCATCCACTTCTTCCACTTCTTCCACTTCTTCCACTTCTTCCTCTTCGTCCACTTCGTCCACTTCGTTTTCTTGTTCTTTTTCCGCTTCTTCCACTTCTTCTAGCTTGTCCACTCGTCCACTTCGTCTTCTTCTTCTTCTTCCACTTCTTCTAGTTCGTCCAATTCGTCCACTTCTTCTTCTTGTTCTTCTTTCACTACTTCTTTTTGGTCTTTTTCTTGTTCTTGTTCTTCTTCATCTTCTTCCACTTCGTCCACTTCGTCCACTTTGTCCACTCCATCCAGTTCGTCCAGTTGTTCTTCTTCCACTTCTTCTTCTTGTTCTTCTTCTTCTTCTTCGTCCAATTCGTCCACTTCGTCAACTTCGACCAGTTCATCCACTTCGTCCACCTCGTCCACGTCGTCCACGTTGTCCACTTCGTCCCCTTGGTCCACTTCGTCCACTTCGTCCCCTTGGTCCACTTCGTCCACTTCCTCCACTTCCTCCACTTCGTCATCTTCGTCCACTTCCTCCGCTTCTTCCACTTCTTCCAATTCTTCTTCTTGTTCTTCTTCCAATTATTCTTCTTGTTCTTCTTCTTGTTCTTTTAGTTCTTCTTCTTCTTCTTCTTGTTCCACTTCGTGTCCAATTCCTCCACTTCATCCACTTCTCCCATTTCTTCCACTTCTTATTCTTGTTCTTCTTCCACTTCTTCTTCTTATTCTTCTTTTTGTTCTTGTTCTTCTTCTTCTTCTTCCACTTCGTCCACTTCGTCCACTTCGTCCACTTCTCTCACTTCTTCTACTTCTTCTTCTTCTTCTTCTTCTTGTTCTTCCTCTTCTTCTTCTTCTTCTTGTTCTTCTTCTTGTTCTTCTTTCTTCTTCTTCTTCTTCTACTTCCACTTCGTCCATTTTGTCAACTTCGTCCACTTCGTCAAGTTCGTGCATTTCGTCCACTTCGTCCACTTCATCCACTTCTTCCACTTCTTCCACTTCTTACACTTCTTCCACTACTTCCACTTCTTCCACTTCTTCCACTTCGTCCACTTCTCCCATTTCTTCTACTTCTTATTCTTTTTCTTCTTCCACTTGTTCTTCATATTCTTCTTTTTGTTCTTGTTCTTGTTCTTCTTCATCCACTTCGTCCATTTCGTCCACTTCGTCCACTTGGACAACTTTGTCCACTTTGTCCACTTCGTCAACTTTGTCCACTTCGTCCACTTCGTCCACTTCGTCTACTTCGTCAAGTTCCACCACTTCGTCGACTTCGTCCACGTCGTCCACTTTGTCAACTTCGTCCACTTCGTGAATTTCGTCGTCTTCGTACACTTCGTCCACTTCGTTCACTTCTCCCACTTCTTCTCCTTCTTCGTCTTCTTTTTCTTCTTCCACTTTGTCCAATTCGTCGACTTCTTCCACTTCGTCGACTTGTCCCGCTTCTTCCACTTCTTCTTCCACTTCTTCTTCTTGTTCTTGTTCTTGTACTTCTTGTTGTTGTTGTTGTTCTTCTTCTTCTTCTTCCACTTCGTCCACGTCGTCAACTTCGTCCACTTTGCCTAGTTCGTCCAGTTCATCAACTTCGTCCAATTCTTCCACTTCTTCCACTTCTTCCACTTCTTCCACTTCGTCCACTTCGTCCACTTCGTCTTCCTCTTCTTCTTCGACTTCTTCCAGTTCGTCCACTTCGTCCACTTCTTCCACTTCTTCTTCTTGTTCTTCTTCCACTACTTCTTCTTGGTCTTCTTCTTGTTCCACTCCGTCCACTTCATCTTCTTCTTTTTCTTCCACTTTTTCCACTTCTTCAACTTCGTCCACGTCATCCACTTCCTCCACTTCTCCACTTCGTCCACTTCGTCTTCTTCTTCTTCCCACTTCTTCCAGTTCGTTTAGTTCGTCCAGTTCGTCCACTTTGTCCACTTCTCCCAATTCTTCTACTTCTTCTTCCTTTTCTTCTTGTGATTGTTCTTGTTCTTCTTTTTCTTTTTCTTCTTCAATTTCGTCCAATTCGTCCACTCCGTCCACTTCTCCCGCTTCTTCCATTTCTTCTTCCACTTCTTCTTCCACTTCTTCTTCTTGTTCTTCATCTTTTACTTCTTGTTCTTCTTCTTGTACTTCTTGTTCTTGTTCTTGTTCTTGTTCTTGTTCTTCTTCTTCTTCTTCTTCTTCTTCTTGCACTTCGTGCACTTCGTCAACTTCGTCCACTTTGTCCAGTTCGTTCATTTCGTCAACTTCGTCCACTTCTTCCACTTCTTCCACTTCTTCCACTTCGTCCACTTCGTCCACTTCATCCACTTCGTTCTCTTCGTCCACTTCGTCCACTTTGTCTTCTTCTTCTTCTTCAACTTCTTCCAGTTCGTCCAGTTCGTCCACTTCTTCTTCTTGTTCTTCTTCCACTATTTCTTCTTGGTCTTCTTCATGTTCTTGTTGTTGTTCTTCTTCTTCCACTTGTTCTTCTTCTACATCTTCTTCTTCTTCTTCTACTTCTTCGTGCAATTTGTTCGCTTCGTCCACTTTGTCAACTTCGTCAATTTTGTCCACTTCGTCCACTTCGTCAACTTCGACCAGTTCGTCCACTTCGTCCACTTCGTCAACTTCGACCAGTTCGTCCACTTCGTCCATCTCGTCCACGTCGTCCACGTCGTCGACGTTGTCCACTTCGTCCACTTCGTCCTCTTCATCCACTTCGTCCAGTTCTCCCACTTGTTCTACTTCTTCTTCTTGTTCTTCTTCTTCTTCCTATTCTTCTTCTTATTCTTCTTCCACTTTGTCCAATTCGTCCACTTCTTCCACTTCTCCCACTTCTTCCACTTCTTCTTCTTGTTCTTCTTCTTGTTCTTCTTTCTTCTTCTTCTTCCTCTTCTTCCTCTTCTTCTTCTTCCACTTCGTCCACTTTGTCAACTTCTTCAACTTCTTCTACTTCTTCTTCCTTTTCTTGTTCCACTTCTTCTTCTTGTTCTTCTTCTTCTATTTCGTCCAATTCGTCCACTTCTTCCACTTCGTCCACTTCTCCCACTTCTTCCACTTCTTCTTCTTGTTCTTCTTTCTTCTTCCTCTTCTTCTTCTTCCACTTTGTCCACTTCGTCAGTTTCGTCCACTTCGTCCAGTTCGTCCACTTTGTCCACTTCGTCCACTTCATCTTTTTTTTCTTCATCCACTTCTTCCACTTCTCCCACTTCTCCCACTTCTTCTTGTTCTTCTTCTTGTTCTTGTCCTTCTTCTTCTTCATCATCTTCTTCCACTTCGTCCACGTCGTCCACTACGTCCACTTCAACCACTTCCTCCACTTCGTCCACTTCATCTTCTTCTTCTTCTTCCACTTCATCCACTTCGTCCACTTCGTCAAATTCGTCCACTTCGTCCAGTTCGTCTACTTCGTCAACTTCGTCCACTTCGTCAACTTCATCCACTTCTTCCACTTCTTCCACTTCTTTCACTTCTTCCACTTCGTCCACTTCGTCCACTTCATCCACTTCGTCTTCTTGTTCTTTTTCCACTTCTTCCACTTCTTCTAGTTCGTCCAGTTCGTCCACTTCTTCCACTTCTTCTTCATGTTCTTCTACCGCTACTTCTTCTTCTTCTTCCACTTCGTCCAATTCGTCCACTTCGTCGACTTCTTCTTTTTCCACTTCTTCCAATTCTTCCAGTTCGTCCAGTTCGTCCACTTCGTCAACTTCGTCCACTTTGTCATCATCATCCTCTTCGTCCACTTCGTCCATTTTGTCATCTTCTCCCGCTTCTTCCACTTCTTCTTCTTGTTCTTGTTCTTGTACTTCCTGTTCTTGTTCTTGTTCTTCTTCTTCTTCTTCCACTTCGTCCACGTCGTCAACTTCGTCCACTTTGTCCACTTCGTCCAATTCGTCCACTTCGTCAACTTCGTCCACCTCGTCCACTTCGTCCACTTCGTTCACTTCGTCATCTTCGACCACTTTGTCCATGATATCAGTTGAAAAACTGTTATTTTGATGCTTAAAATAGATACTAAAAGCAACCTTGAACACTTAGAAACTAGCTTGAAATCATACTTTTGGTTATACTTTTAGAAATAAGAGAGTTGGATAGGTTTATGCTTAATTTCAGTGTTTTTATGCAGGTTTTAAGTTGAATTTGGTGAAAGAAGTGAAGAAGGATAGAGATGGAATCAGAAAAGACATAAAAAAAGTGCAAAAGGAGAAGCCGCACTTACCGCTGAGCAACACTATTTTGGGCTTGGGCCTAATTTTCTGTAATTTTAGAATAGTATATAAGCTTTAGGACGTCCTAGGGTTTGTATCTTTGGCTGAGACGAAGCAAACACTCACTTTTCCACCCCTTGAAGGAAGATCTTGGATGCTCAAGCTACCTCCTCCTCTTTCTAGGGTTCTATCTTTCATTCTTTCATTATTATTCATCTAGTTTCACCATGAATATGGTGAACTAAACCTTGTATTGTTGTTGGGGAATCAATGTAGTCTTGTGAAACTCTCATATATGGTATTTGTGTTTTAACGTCTTATATTAAGATATATGCTTTCTTTAATCTTTAGTTAGGGTTTTTCCTCTTTGCTTATTGCTTGCTTTGTTTAACTCATTCATTGCCATGATTATTGATTTTGTCGATACAGGAACGTACGGGGAAATCTAGATCCGGGGAATTTCTCCCAATAGCATATTGGTTGCCTTTAAGCTCCTGCACTTTAGAACTAATTACTAGGAATGCTAGGAATTGTATGAACTCGTAATTAAGGATAGGCCTTCTTGCAAGGTGATTTAGAGAGTGGCATTAGCATTGATGAAAAGAATGATGAATTCCTAAAAATATATGAGAGTGGATAAGATGAAATTGATGACCCCAACAATATACTCATCCATCTAATTCATTGAAGTGTTTGTATTCTATTTTTCTCCTTTGATCAAATTCAAGCATACATATTTAATTACTGTCTCTTGCATTTAAACCTACAATCAATTTGTTCTTAAGTCTTAAATAATCAACAAATCACATAGCTAAACTAGGTCGTGAGTCCTTTGGGAAAACAATACTTGGTCTTACCTTGTTTTATTACTTGATACGATTCGGTCACACTTGCCGATTGTTAAACAAGTTTGTGGCGTCGTTTTTCGGTGTTCATAAATTTGTCATCAAGTTTTTGGCGCCGTTGCTGGGGACTCGTGGTTTAACTAGTTCATTTGTGTGATTCTTGATTATCTTTGACTTGAATTTTGAATTTTGAATTTTGAATTTCTGTTTTTAATTTTTCTGTTTTTATTTTTATTTTATTTTATTTTATTTTATTTTCTGTTTTTATTTTTTCTGTTTTTATTTTATTTTATTTTATTTTCTGTTTTTATTTTATCTTCTTATCTCTGATCTTATATCTTCTTTTATATCTTTTTGTGCTAACCAATTTTTCTAGGGTTTTGTTTTCTTCTGTATGCAGGAAGCAATCCGAACTAGGAGCAAGAAAACTGCAGAACCTCTTCTTGAAGGTTTAGACGAGAGTAGACGGAGGAGAAGAATCCTGTCGCAACCGGAATCGCGACGGGACGACGATCAAAAAGAAACGGGTTTTGAAAAAGAGATTTGGAGTCGCCACCATAGTTTATTCTGGAAAACTACGGAAAAACCATAAAACGATAAAGCACGGTCCGCGAAAACCAGATTCTGGATTCGGGAGTCGGTTACGCGTGGGGAAGGTGTTAGCACCCCCACAACGCCTGCCCTAAGACAGTACCTTTAACTAAATGCACGAATATGATGTGATTTTCAAAATGTTTAACTATCCCCTAAAATAAAATTTTAAAATAAACAAAACATATTTTTTGGTTTTTTGGGCCCGACAAGGATTGACCTTGCTCCTACGTATTCTCATTCAAAATGAGAAATCAGGGTTACGTAGTTCTTTTTGAAAATGTTTGAGAGATTTGTTTGAGAAATTGATTGAAAGATTTGTTTGAGAAAATGATTAGGGATAAATTTGGATTTTTGGGAAAGTGAACCTGACAAGGGCTAGCCTTGCTCCTACGTATCTCCACTTTCGATGGAGAATCAAGGATCACGTAGTTCTGGTTAGGAAGATTGTTTGTTGTTTAAAATTGCTGATGTTTTTGGGTTTTTTGAAGATTTTATACTTTTTTTTTGTATTTTACTTAAGGAAAAGAAAAGGTTTTTAGCACAAGGACGATGCGCGCGATCACACATGTGCCTAAACCTTTAAAACATATTTTTGTAATTTTAATTAAGAAAGAGAAAAGGTTTTCAGCACAAGGACGATGCGTGCGATCACACATGTGCCAAAACCTTTAAAACATATTTTTTGTAATTTTAATTAAGAAAGGGAAAAGGTTTTTAGCACAAGGACGATGCGTGCGATCACACATGTGCTTAAACCTTTAAAATATATTTTTTGTAATTTTAGAAAAGAAGAAGAAAAGGTTTTAGCACAAGGACGATGCGTGCGATCACACATGTGCCTAAACCTTTTAAATATATTTTTTGTAATTTTAGAAAAGAAGAAGAAAAGGTTTTAGCACAAGGACGATGCGTGCGATCACACATGTGCCTAAACCTTTTAAAATATTTTTGTTAATTTTATTTTTTATGTGTATATAAGTAAAATTATTATATATATATTTTGAAATAAGTGGATATTTAAAAGAAATAAATAAAATAAAATAAAATGAAATGAAATAAGATGAATAAAGAGGCAAATAAATAAATAAATAATAAAAAAAACAACAAAATGGGGGTGCCAAAATAAATAAAAAGGAGTGTCGAACGGTCAGTCGAAAAGTTTGGATAAAGAGCGCTCGTTCGTGGAAGAAAGCGGAGGCTATCGTGCGGACGTTGGGGAGAAGGTTGAGGCTGCCGAACGGTCGGTCGAAAAGTTTGGATAACGAGCGCTCGTTCGTTTGGATAACGAGCACTCGTTGGTGAGAAGGTTGAACGGTCAGTCGAGAAAGGCTTAAGGTTAACGAGCGCTCGTTCGTTTGGATAACGAGCGTTCGTTGGCGAGAAGGCTGAATGGTCAGTCGAGAAAGACTTAAGGTTAACGAGCGCTCGTTCGTTTGGATAACGAGCGTCCGTTGGTGAGAAGTTTGAATGGACGCTGGGAAAGGAGGCTTAATGACGAGCGCTCGTTGGGGACGAGCGTTCGATGGGGAGTTGACGAACGGACGCTTGGAAAGGGGCTGAATGACGAGCGTTCGTTGGGGACGAGCGTTCGTTGGGGAATTGGCGAACGGACGCTGGGAAACGGGCAGAATGACGAGCGCTCGTTGGTGGACGAGCGTTCGTCGGGGACGAGCGTTCGTTAGGGAATTGGCGAACGGACGCTGGGAAACGGGATGAATGACGAGCGCTCGTTGGGGGACGAGCGTTCGTTGGAGAATTGGCGAACGAACGTTGGTAAACGGGCTGAATGACGAGCGCTCGTTGGGGACGAGCGTTCGTTGGGGTGATGGTCACCAAACGGTCCGTCCAAGAAGAGGCCGGACGGACGTTCGGTGAGGAGGTAGATGACGAACGTTCGAAAAAGGCTTAACATGCGTTCGTTTATGGGCTTGGCCACCGGGGTAGTTTCTAACCTAGAATCCCCTAGGGGTTCTGCCTTCCCATTATCATTCACTCACTCACGCCGTTCCTCTCAAATGAGACCAATGTCTCCTTCTCTCTGACCAAAAGGAGTTGCTCCTCCACGCACTGCAACGTCGACGCCGCTGCCTCCACCGAAGTTGGACGCCGCAAGCCACGAGCCAGGGCGTCGCCGTCAAGGTCGTTGCCGGCAACCACCCCGATCTCTCCCTCTCTTTCCACCGTCACCACGGTCGGACCTACCACTACCGGTGGTTATGCAGAAAAATGTTTGGGGTTTTAGAAGTTTTGATCTGCTGTTGTGGTGTGCTTTATGGTTTCTGTTGTGTGCGTGTGTTTCCTGTTCAAAGATTCAACTCCTTTGGTGGTGATTAGACATGAGAGAAGGCTTGATGGCTTAGTCCCAATATCTGGTTTGGCTCTTTGGGATTCTTGGTGGTTGGATTTGAACAGGATGTTGATTTGGCCGGTTTTGAATACATGGGAAATAGGTGAGAAGTATGATAAGAAGGACGGGAATGGAGATTTGATTGAGATGAATATGGTGGAAGGATGTTGGTAGTAGCCGTGGGCGTGAGCTATTGAAGATGGCAGTGAGTGAATATGGATGACGGGTTGGAGACAATGGAGTATGGTCAGAGGTGTTGAAGATGAAGGGAGGCTTGAAAGCTTAGTTGATGGACGACGCCCGAGGAGAGGTCGATTGAAGTTGCGCGAACACAAACCGGACCTCCTTGAAGCTTCTCCGATGAAGAATACGCAGCGGAAAATGACAAAAATAGAGGGTTAAACTCGATAGAAACCCTAGAAATGGAAGGAAACCCAATATGAACCGATTAATCGGTTCAAAATGAAGATTGAACGGTGGAAAAGGTTTGGAACGAATCAAAAGTAATTTTAATCGGCTAAAATCAGAGAAAATGATGAAGGATGAAGAAACCCTAGACAAATGTGCAGATGATTTGGTGACAGTGGAAGAAAGATGAAGAAACTTGTGAATCTGATACTTACGGAGGAGAAGAGATGGATTTGTGATGAAGAATGGCTGGCGACGAGGAAACTCTCGAGTGGAAGAACGAGATGTGGTTCTACGAGATGGAGAAAAAGCTCTCACGAAAGAGAGAATGTGGCTGTGCGTGTCTGATGTGTGAGAAGAAAAACAAATGATGTGGAATGAGGGAGCGGACGCGTGGCTGAAGAAGGAATTGAAAAACGCTGACGCATGCGAGGTGGCAGCGAAGGAGAGGTAGCGTGGAGGAATGAGTAGCACCGTGAAGTTTAGAGAAATGGAAAAATGAGAGTGTGCTTGGAAGGTGGCTAGAGGGAGTCTTTGGGGTCTCTAACCTGATTTTCAAGAGAGAATTGTTTCTATTTCAGAAAACTTAATTCTCATTAATCTCAAAAGTGCTAATACAAGAGATGAGTTGGGTATTTATAGTAACCCATACTCCTTAAGAGCTAAGCTAGAAAAGGTAAAAATACAAAAGGAAGACTAAGTCAAGTAGGATTCCATCATTAGTTCCCTGGTCTGTGAAAATTGGTAGTGGAAGGAAAAGGTGGCCGGAAGGGTGTGAGTTTTGTAGTGACGGGGAAGCCAGTGCCCCCCTTGGCCTTGGTCACCATGTGTTCCAGATGAAAGAGGAGTAAGATGAAGGTATGAAGTGAGGTGGTATAAGAATGACGATGATATTCGGTAACAATGGACATATACAAATATCCACAACACTAGGAATGTATCCAACAAGAATCATATGCAAACATAGCTACAACGTAACAGAGATATGTTGAAGGGCAAGCAACCAACTCACAAAAAACATGGAGTGCAAGACATCACTTACCTCTTGAAGATCTATTTGCTATTGCCAACCTTGTATCTCCAATGGGTCTCTCCCTTTGCTTTGGCTGGCTGGCTTCCCCCTTCTCTTCCCTGTGAATGATGTCCCTTCCTTCTTTTCAGGTGCCAATGGTGAAGGTCCGAGAGACCGTGTGTGAAAATCCCTCCTTTCTTTTCTCTCCAAAACCAGAATAATAATCCTCCCCTGCTCTCTCCCAAAACCAGAATAATAATCCCCCCTGCTCTCTCTCTGTGCTTGTTTTTGTGCCCTCCTCTGCGCCAAAAATGCTTGTACTGACTTCGTACGCACCCAAATCGCGTCTGCCACCCTGCTCTCCTCCAAAACGTCTCTGCCACCACCTCGACTTTCTGCAGAAACGGTTTCTGTCCCCTCACGCTCCGCACACATTTTTTTTTAAATTATATTAAAATATAATATAAAAAGGTAAAACAAAACAAAAAGGAAATACTAAATAAAAGGGAGAATAAAATAAAATATGATAATTTATATAAATAAAGATAGAATAAAAACAAAATAATAATAGATAACAAAAATAAATAAATAAATAAAAATAATAATAAAAAACGAAAATAAAAAATGAAAAATAAAAATAAAATAAACTAATAAAAAAAATAAAAACTAAAAATAAATAAAAAACAAAACATAGGAGACAATAAAGCCAAAAAAATCAATCCGGACGAAATTCGGTATTGACAGCTGCCCCTCTTTACTTAGATTTTACTAGATAATATGACAAAGTGATGTCTTCATATTATTTAGTAAAAGATAAGTAAAGATAGAAATACTAATTTCGTTTGGATTTCTAAATGAATACGAAACATAAGTTAAACAAATCGATGAAGAATGTGAGATTGCAACATAAACGACCATCGCCGAGTAGAGGGCCCAAAATCACAGAAAAACTAGAGGCGCCAGACAAGACTGGGCTTGATACGCTGAACCAAAACCGTGCTTGAGGGGAACGAGGTGTACAAACCTCGTGGAGGGTGTACAAACCCTGAACGAATGATGTGAGGTGTACTACCTCGTGGAGGGTGTACAAACCCTGAACGAATGATGTGAGGTGTACTAACCTCGTGGAGGGTGTACAAACCCTATGGATGAATGATGTGAGGTGTACTAACCTCGTGGAGGGTGTACAAACCCTATGGATGAATGATGTGGGGTGTACTAACCTCGTGGAGGGTGTACAAACCCTGTGGATGAATGATGCGGGGTGTACTAACCTCGTGGAGGGTGTACAAACCCTGTGGATGAATGATGTGGGGTGTACTAACCTTGTGGAGGGTGTACAAACCCTATGGATGAATGATGTGAGGTGTACTAACCTCGTGGAGGGTCTACAAACCCTATGGATGAATGATGTGAGGTGTACTAACCTCGTGGAGGGTGTACAAACCCTATGGATGAATGATGTGAGGTGTACTAACCTCGTGGAGGGTGTACAAACCCTATGGATGAATGATGTTATGTTATGATGGTGCATGAATGCATATGAGCCATTGGTTTCGTTCCCTTCTTTTGCTCTCGCTTTCCCTTTCTTACACCTTTTTTTTCTCCCTGTTTTTTTTTTGGCGAAAATTCTATGCTTGGAATCCGTTGTCAATGTTGACGTCAAACGCGATGTACGTTCGAAATGCATTCAATCAAAATAATGTCAAGAAGCAGTGGGTTCTTTGATGAAAGGAAGAGAACGTAACTAGGGGTTCAAATTCCCTCTAGCACTAGCTTGAACCTGAAAAGGTGCGGGAGATGAGTATGAAGGGTAGATGGTTGAATGATTACCTGTGGGTAACGTTAGCATTTGAATTTTTCTTACTTTGGGAGGTGTTGTTAGTATCTACACATGCATGGCCCGCAAGGGCTGCCCCAACTTTGTTGCGTATAGTAAACTTGATTTGGAGAGGTGGAAAGGTTCGGGTAGGAAGGATTGCCCCAGTTTGGCGATTCTTGATTGACGGGGAGACTTCACATTTTTTGTCTTTTCTCTTTTTTTTTCGATGTTTTTATTTTCTTTCCTTCTTTTTTTCTTTTCTTTTGAGTGATTGTGTCATTCACCACATCATTTCGTTTCAGGGTTAAATTCGTGAGAAAGATTAGGACAAACAGTCTTCAGTCAACGTGGACTTTTACTGGCTTGTACCGTGGCCAAAGGTCAAAGGGTTTTGAAAGAAATGGATAATGAAGGCTCAAATAAGTGTTTGGCGGTTAAATTGTTTCAACAAGAATCATTTGCAAGGTATCGAGTCAACTATCCTTAAAGATTTGAAACTTCGGGCATCCTTTTATTTTCATTGCTGTTTTTTCTTTCTTTTCTTCCCCTTTTGGGTCGCTTGCTTCGTTGTCTCTGTTGTGTACTTCTTTGAGACTTTATATATTTTTTTATTTCTTTTTCCTTCTTCTCTTTTTTTTCAGAAATCCCCTCCTTGATTTCGGATGCCCTTGATGTACCCTTTAGGTTGACATCGATGTGCTAATGATTCTTGTCGAGGGTGATGAAAACAATTATAATTTATGGCTCAAAAGGGGTGCAATTGGATAAACTTCTTTTAACGTTTGGATAAAGAAAAAAAAATGGCCACATGTCACTCTGAATCTTTGCTTACCTTACTTTCTCACGACTTTAGCCCTGGAATAAAACTCGGTAGTGGTTGACACATCGACTTCATTGTTTTTTTTCTCTTCTTTCCTTTTTTTTTATTTATATTTTTTTTTATCTCCCAATCAACAGATCGTTGGGGATGTGTACCATGATGAACACTGCCCCGGTATTGTATTCATGACAATCCTTTGTTTTAATGGGAAACGAAAAGGTTGAGGGTTCAAGTAGTATGAATGCAAATGCTCTAGCCGGAAAAGAACGATGGTTACCCCCGAAACCTTGCATCAGGAGAAGACCCAACTTTGGTATTTTCAAAATTTATTTTGCTTTTGCTTTTCGAAAACACTACACCCTTGACAACCTCATTGACAACGAATTCAACATGTGTCTTTTCTTTTGCTTTTTTATTTTTATTTTTATTTTTTTTTTATTTTTTTTTTTTATTTTTTTTTTACGACACCCACCAGGACCGAGCTAAGCCGACTGAATACCCGTGATGCTTTTATTGACATTCGTTCAATTATTTTCGTTTTCATTCCTCTTTATTTACCTAAACAGCTCAGCGCGACATGCAATAATTTCAGAAAGTATGAACAAAAATTTAATATGCGGTATTTATTGAATGAAATGACACAGATTACAACAATTTAAAAGGCAATGTTAATATTCGCTAACGGCAACCCCTATCACGGAATCATCATACATAGAACTTTTTGACCGCATCAGAATTAACCGGTAACGGTAATTCCTCCCCATCCATCCTTGTGAGAATTAGTGCCCCACCCGAGAATGCTTTCTTCACCACAAACGGCCCTTCATAGTTTGGGGTCCACTTGCCTCGATGATCTTTTTGGATGGGCAAAATCCTCTTCAACACCAGTTCGCCTTCATGAAACTCTCTTGGGTGCACCCTTTTGTCAAACGCCTTTTTCATTCTCCTTTGATACAGCTGTCCATGACACACTGCTGTTAACCTTTTCTCTTCGATAAGGTTGAGTTGGTCGAATCGGGTTTGAACCCACTCAGCTTCCTCTAACTTAGTTTCCATTAACACGCGTAAGGAGGGAATTTCAACCTCAAATGGAAGTACCGCTTCCATCCCATACACTAGCGAGAACGGCGTGACCCCAGTTGATGTTCGTACTGATGTGCGGTATCCGTGCAGAGCGAAAGGAAGCATTTCGTGCCAATCCTTGTAGGTGACCACCATCTTCTGCACAATCTTCTTGATGTTCTTGTTAGCAGCCTCTACTGCCCCATTCATCTTTGGACGATAAGGAGAGGAATTATGGTGGTGAATTTTGAATTCCTCACATAACTCCGCCATCATCTGATTGTTCAGGTTGGTAGTGTTATCAGTGATGATCTTGTTAGGTAGCCCATACCTACATATCAACTCCTTCCTTATGAATCTAACCACAACCTTTCTAGTCACGTTGGCATACGAAGCAGCCTCAACCCACTTGGTGAAATAGTCGATTGCGACTAGTATGAAGCGATGTCCATTTGACGCTTTTGGTTCTATAGCTCCGATGACATCTATTCCCCACATCGAAAATGGCCATGGTGCAGACAACACGTTCAGAGCAGTGGGTGGCACATTGATATTATCTGCATATATCTGACATTTCTCACACTTTCTCACGTGTATGCAACAATCGTTTTCCATGGTCAACCATAAGTAACCAGCTCTTAAGATCTTCCTAGCCATCGAATGTCCATTCATGTGTGTACCAAATGTACCTTCGTGCACTTCTTTCAATATCAACTCGGCTTCCTTTGCATCCACACATCTGAGGAGAACCATGTCATGGTTTCTCTTGTATAAAACATCCCCACTTAAGATGAAACTGCCGGCCAACCTTCTTAGTGCTTTTTTATCGTTTTCAGACGCATCCTCAGGGTATTCTCGGGTTTTAAGATAACGCTTGATATCAAAGTACCAAGGTTTACCGTCTAACTCCTCCTCGACGAAGTGGCAATATGCTGGCTCTGCATGGCTTTTCATTTTGATTCTTGGTAATTCTGCATCTTGATCAACCTCAAACATTGACGACAAGGTAGCCAGTGAGTCTGCTAATTGATTATCTTCTCGCGGTATATGGTTAAATGTGATGGAATCGAAATACTCCATTAATCCCCTGATGTAAGCTTGGTAGGGAATTAATTTTGTATCCCTAGTTTCCCATTCTCCTTTCAGGTGATGGATAACCAAAGCCGAATCTCCATACACATCCAGAATTTTTGCCTTAGACTCAATTGCTGCTCGAATACCCATGGCACAGGCTTCATATTCAGCGATGTTATTTGTGCAGCTAAAACACAACCTTGCCGTCATTGGTATATATTGACGCTCTGGGGAGATAAGCACTGCCCCTATTCCATGTCCCATCACATTCGAGGCTCCGTCGAATAACACTGTCCATGCTTTTTCGTTTCGGTCTTCTTTGTTCTCTTCGAATAAAGCCATGATATCCTCATCGGGAAATTCAGGTTGCATTGGTTGATAATCACAAAGGGGTTGATGAGCCAGGTATTCTACTAGTGCGCTACCCTTGACAGATTTCTGAGTGACATATACGATGTCGTATTCTGACAATAGCATCTGCCATCGAGCTATCCTTCTAGTAAGAGCAGGCTTTTCAAAAATATACTTGATAGGATCCATCTTGGATATCAACCATGTGGAATGACTCAACATGTATTGTCTTAAACGATGAGCGGCCCATGCCAATGCGCAGCAAGTTCGCTCTAACGATGAATATCGTTGTTCGCAGTCTGTGAACTTCTTGCTCAAGTAATATATAGCGTGCTCTCTTTTGCCATCCTCATCATGCTGACCCAACACACAACCCATTGACTTGTCCAATACAGTCAAATACAAAATGAGTGGCCTTCCTGGTTCTGGTGGACGTAATACAGGAGGGTCTTGTAAGTATTGTTTGACTCTCTCAAAAGCGGCCTGACAATCCTCATTCCATACCACAGCCTGATTCTTTCGTAACAACTTGAACAGTGGTTCACAAGTAGCAGTTAAGTGGGAGATGAATCTAGCAATGTAATTCAATCTACCCAAAAACCCTCGAACTTCTTTTTCCGTTTTAGGCGCAGGCATTTCCATTATCGCTCGCACTTTGTCTGGATCCACCTCTATCCCCTTTTGGCTGACAATAAAGCCCAACAATTTCCCGGATTTCACTCCAAATGTACATTTGGCGGGATTCAGCCTAAGCTTATACTTCCTCAATCTCTCGAATAACTTTCTTAAGTTGAGGACGTGTTCTTCTTCTGATTCGGACTTCGCGATCATGTCGTCCACATAAACTTCAATCTCCTTGTGCATCATATCATGGAAAAGTGCCACCATCGCCCTTTGATATGTTGCCCCAGCATTCTTGAGTCCAAAAGACATCACTTTATAACAAAATGTGCCCCACAATGTAATAAAAGTCGTCTTTTCCATATCTTCTGGCGCCATCTTGATATGGTTATACCCTGAAAAACCATCCATGAACGAAAACAGTGAATACTTGGCTGTATTATCAACTAAGGTGTCGATGTGTGGTAATGGGAAATTATCCTTTGGGCTTGCGCGATTCAAATCTCGATAATCGACACACGTCCGAACTTTACCATCCTTCTTAGGCACCGGTACAATGTTTGCTACCCATTCTGGGTATCTCGCCACAACTAGAAACCCTGCATCGAATTGCTTTTGTACCTCCTCCTTGATCTTCAAGGACATTTCCGGTTTCATTCTTCTTAGCTTTTGCTTTACCGGTGGGCATTCTGGCTTGAGTGGGAGCTTGTGTTGTACAATATCTATATCGAGGCCTGGCATGTCATTGTAAGACCAAGCAAACACATCCCTGAACTCCCTCAATAAGACACGAAATTTTTCTTTCACTTCTGCTTTCATGGCTGTACCGATCTTCACCTCCTTTACCTCATCCCCATTCCCTAAATTGAGTACTTCAACATCTTCCTGGTGAGGTTTCATCTCCTTACACTCTTGTTCCACTAGTCTCAACAATTCAGGAGGGGGTTCCGGGTCATCATGACAATCATCTTCCGTATTATTGACAGGGCGCCCAAAATCAGGAATATCAACATAATTACTTTCAAAACATTCATTGTCATATCTGCATTATTTGAGTTTATGAAAAGGAAATAAATAAACGAAAAACGACGAGGAATGCAAAATGATGATAAAACACAAACAAACACACTTTGATTATCGCGCTGAGCATAACAAACTAAAAGCGTCAACCCGTAAGTCATGAATCCTAAAGCCCCGGGTAAAGCTACAGGATTAATTAAAGTTATTACATCTTATTCAAATTAAGCATCACGGGCAAATCCAGCATCTTCCAGTTGTCGAGTCGTGCATCCGGGGAGCAGGCCCACACGAAACTGGAACCTTCCGATCCATCTTCCTCTCCCACAGCTGCTATGTGGCCGACGTTAACCCAACCAGCGCTGCGAAAGCTCTCCTTGAGGTCACATATACGAATTCTTCCCACTTCGGGCTCCCGTCTTTCCATCCGAGCCAGACTACGCTCTCTCCTTTCTTCTATCAGCCTTCTCCTATCCTCCTTGGTGGGCTTGTATCCCAGGCCATACCTATTCTTGTTCTCGACGACCTCCAGAGGGAATGCTCGCCCCTGTCCATACCTACCCAAACCTTTCCCATGCATATAACCTTCTTTTAACATGACTTTGGCCATCATGATAGAAGCACGCGACAGATGCGGGTTGACCGCGAATGGCTCCACATAGGTGTTTCCTACGATCTCCAGAGATTGGAAAGTTGCCTCGAGAGCTTCCTCGGCTGCTTCAATATAACGGGAGGATGATGGTCCGCTCACCAGGAAATCCTCCTCTCCTGCCACTATCACCAGCTTGTCTCCCATAACATACTTCAACTTTTGGTGTAGTGTAGAAGGCACAACCCCTGCGGAATGGATCCATGGGCGACCCAACAGACAACTATAGGCCGGGAGGATGTCCATGACTTGGAATGTCACTTGAAAGACACACGGACCGACTTGGACTGGTAGTTCTACCTCTCCCATCACTTCCCTCTTACTACCATCAAAGGCTCTCACAATCATAGAACTTGGCTTCATATGCGTTCCGTCACTGGGTAGCTTCTCCAAGGTTGCTTTTGGCATGACGTTCAGGGAGGATCCATTATCCACTAAGACACGTGCTATCACATGATCCAGGCATTTCACAGAGACATGAAGGGCTTTGTTATGACCTCTCCCCTCAACAGGTATCTCTTCATCAGTGAAGGTGAGGTAATTATTAGCAACGATGTTGCCAACAATGCCCTCGAACTTGTTCAGAGAAATACCTTGTTCCACATGAGCCTCACTGAGTATCTTCATCAACAACTTTCGGTGGGAGGCAGAGTGCATGAGTAATTCTAGCAAGGAGATCCGGGCAGGCATGCGGTTCAACTGTTCCACCACTTTGTACTCACTCTGTTGTATGAACTTTAGGAATTCACCAACTTCTTCTTCAGATATTTCCCTCTTCTCCTCTTTGTCGGGGGTCTCCTCGGCCTCCACGTTCTTCCCCCTCAAGAACTCCTTTGCTTTTGCAGCCATTGTTGCTTCCCTATCATTGGTTCTTTCTCTCGCCAATTCTGGTGGTGTAAAGATTCGACCACTTCTGGTCATTCCACCAATGCCTGATATGTTTTCCACAGTCGTATTTGCACATTCTCCCTCATCTAATGCAGTTGCCCCATATCTCCATGGGACGACTTTCTCGTTCTTATAAGGGAAAGGAGTTGGCACTTAGATGACAACAGACGGATTTCCTTCAGTTACCAGTGCAGGGGTGGTCCTAGTAAAATGGATCACCAAAGGTTCGGGTAGAGTCACATCAGATTCTCCACCAATTTGTGCAAATACTTCTTCCTCTCTGACCTTGCGGCACACTTGCATCAGATTTCTATCAAGTAAGTCTTGTAGAAAAATCTCGAATTCCATACATTCCTCAATAGAGTGCCCGGCCTCCGGATGGAGTGCGCACGCTATACCCAGATCATAATCACCCTTCACTAGGCCCTTCTTCAACAAAGCTTCAAAGATAAACCTCCTAGAACTTCGGATTTCGCCCACATCTCTTATCAGATCGTGGTTTCTAACCTCGACGGCGTTCGTCGAGGAACTCCCGTGCCCGGACAATGGATTAGTATCGACGCTGGGCTGGTCCTCTTGAAACTTTAACCAACCCGAATCTATCAGAGCCTGAAATTTGTATTTGAGAGCCATACATCCTTCAGTCGAGTGGCCAACGCCTCCTGCATGATAACTACACCTGGCAATCGCGTCATAACCCCTAGGGTACGGCGGCTGTACAGGCTTCATCGGACAAATGGCGACCAGACCCTTTTTGACTAGGTTAGGTAACAATTAAGTGTAGGTCATAGGGATTGGGGTGAACCTAACAAATTGATTTCCCCTTGGGTTGTTGTTGTGACCCACATTCAGATTTGGGCCCATGTTTGCGGCCGGTCTTGAAGCTTCGGTTGGGATACGCTGCGGTGGATAATACGCTTGTTGTTGTTGAGGCCTAGCTTGGTGAGCAAACGTGGTGTTAGCAGCATAAGGAGGTGGGTTTAAGTATGGTCGATAATTAGGATTGGGAGCTCGTCCTCTCCACACAGGCATTACCGACGCAGCATGTACCTCCCCCTCTTTTTTCTTCCCCTGATTGAAACTGGGCTTTTTGTAGTTTGTAGCTACAGGTGGGCCATAGGCTATCTTCCCGTTTCTCAATCCAATTTCTATCTTCTCACCAATGATGATGGTGTCAGCAAAATTGACAGATACATTCCCAACCATATGCTCATAAAATGGCGGCTGGAGTGTGTTTACGAACATCGATACCATCTCCTTATCAAACAACGGCGGCTCAACTTGTGCAGCCAACTCTCTCCATCGTTTGGCGTACTCTTTGAAAGTTTCATTGTCCTTTTTTGTCATATTCTGCAGCTGCAGACGGTCCGGAGCAACATGAGTATTGTATAATATTGTTTCACGAAGGCGTCAGCTAGATCCGCCCAACAACGAATTCGGGATGGCTCCAGGTGGGTGTACCAGTTCAATGCCACCCCAGCCAAACTTTCCTGGAAAACGTGGATGAGTAGCTGCTCATCATGAGCATACGCAGCCATCTTTCTGCAGTACATGGTCACATGGCTTTTAGGGCAAGTGTTACCCCTATATTTTTCAAACTCCGGCGCCTTGAACTTAGGCGGGATTTTCAAGCCCGGAACCAAACTCAATCTGGCCGCATCTCCAAACCCGTAGCTCTCAACTCCCTCAACAGCTCTCAACCTCGCCTCCAGACTTTCCAACCTACCCGTAGCTCCAACGAGGCTACCGAATCCCCCAACCATCATGGCGTGCTGTGCAGCTTCGGCTGAAGAATCCTCCCTAGCAACCACACGCGGTACTGGGGTCACCCGAATTCCATTAGTTGTGTTGGTCTCATTCATTCCCGTGCCCACCATGGGAGCCGGCACTAAGACAGGTCCCTGAGTGCCGGTGGTTGGTGGTATATTGACAGTCGCGGGGAACGAGAATGATGTAGCCATTTCCTTCATTTGATGCCCCGATTCTTGTACTTGGACTTGCGCTTCCCTTAGTCTTTTTAGGGCTTCCCTTTTATCCCTCTTGGCTTCTTCATAGAGTTGTTTCCACTGTCTGCCCTCTTCTAAAGCCACATTCTTCTCATTCACCCTCATGGATAACTCCTTACTTTCGGCCGCAAGATCCTGTTTTACTCGGAATGTATAATCTCTCTCTGCCTTCTGGCTTTTGACAATGTTTTCATAAGCCCGTGACTTTTCTTCGTTATCATTCCTCATATCCACAAAATCATTGCGAGCTTTCTGTAATTCATTTTCCAACCTAGCACTCCTCACCCTCAATTTCTCCACCTCAGCCTTCAGCTGTTTCACCTCTTCACTTTCTGGGGCTTGGGATGTTCCTTCACTCGCCGATTGGTCATTGATGGGCTTGAAAGGCAACTTGACTTCTCTTACCCTCTCCAGAATCCAGGTATGATAACTACACCTGCTATCAATCACTCCACTCCTCAGGTCCTTCTCTGCTCGCACCACATTTTCCCAGGCACTTCTGACTCTCCTCAACATTTCAGTACAATGTCCGTCCTCATAGTAGATGAAGAAGGCTGTGAGATAATCTGGTGAAGGCGCTCCCTTCATAGGATATCCGAACTGTCTTTGGACCAAAATAGGGTTGTAGTTAATACAATACCTAGCGCCTATGAGAGGTATGTTAGGGAAGTTGCCACAATGTTGGATAGATGGTTTAGTCTCAAGCCAAGGAAGGCGCCATTTTATGTTTCCTTCTCTCAAACCGGCGAAGAAAAGAGCCCACCCATTACCTCCTTGATGCGACAGATTCTCAGGTGAACTTCTAACATCGACTACCCCCTTAAATACTCGTGCCGTCATCCATGCATATAACGCCGGCAAACAACAAAGAATCCTCTTCCCTTTTCTCTCATGGCAAAAACTCATAGTCCCATACACATCTGCGAGGACTGCTGTTACGGGGTTTTCTGATGTCATCTTTTTTGCCACGAAGACATCAATAGCAGTGTAATCTACAAAGTCCTCCAGTTTGGGAAACAGGACAATGCCAAACACAGTGAGGGCTAGTACATCCATGAAGGTCTCCCATTCTTCCCTATTGCCCAGGTCGTGCAAATATTGTTCAAGGTAACCTTGTGTCAGCCCCCGCATTTGATGTCTCGTTATCAACCGGTTCTCCAATTCATTGGGCTGTAGTTTCATTATAGCAGCAAGGGTAGAAACGGAGGCATGATGCTCCAAGTGCTGGTATGGCTTGGTACCCTCTAATGGCAAGCCCAGAATATGCTCAAATTCTTCTACAGTTGGCGCCAGCTGGAAGTCCTGGAAGGTGAAACATCTCAGGGGAGGATCATAATACTGAGCTAGAGCTGTAATAGCGGGCAACTGTACTTTCACCTCCATTAAACTCAACAAACTCCCATATTTCCTCCCGAAGGCTTCTCTCTGTATGGTCTTGAGTCTTCGGCCTAAATTTATCAACCCGGTCAAATTTCCAACATGTGTCCTTAGGCTAGACTTCATTCTTAAAATGGCGGAGTTGGTATGCAGTGTAGCATCAGATCTGGCGTCAACATCCATCTCGTGTGAAGTCAAGTGTATACCTGTGATTTCCCCTAAAACCAACATGTTACTAAATGATGCATGAATATGATGCATGATAATAAAACAACACGATGAATCAAATGCATGCATGGCATGAAAATGCAATAACATAATTTTCGAAAGAGAACGAAGAGCGTGAGGATTACAAGAATACACGTTTCTCCCTTTGTGCCCTAATAAAGGTTCAATGGCTTGGATTCGAGGTCAAGTATATGCAATTTCACAAGGATGGTCTCCTGAACCTAGAGGTCAATGGTCACTAGAGCTATGGCCCCCTTCATAGCATCTCCACAACAGTCGAGTAATCAACTAGATGAGGAGACACAAGTGAAGAGAACATACTCTAGCTGGAGTTCTCACGATAGCCAGACAGGAAGTACATCCCAGAATGACACCGCTACACAACTCCTCTAATTCTAAGTTACGCTTAGACCCGGGTATAGGGCCCCACTCATGATATGCACAAAGTGTGTGTGTGAAGGGAGAATGCAATGCATACCCAAACCCTCACCTGCAAAACAACCAGAAAAAATTCCCAAGCAGATATAAACATGTTTTCTACCCTAGGGTTCCATATTCAACAATTCACATGCAGTTATTCCAACTATCAAACACAGATAAAGAAAAAAAACAGGGGAAGAAAAACACAAAGAAAAAATCATGTCAAATTCGCGCATCTAATTAAACGGCCTGACTCTCGCGCTTCCCCAGTGAAGTCGCCATCTGTCGCAACCGGAATCGCGACGGGACGACGATCCAAAAGAAACGGGTTTTGAAAAAGAGATTTGGAGTCGCCACCATAGTTTATTCTGGAAAACTACGGAAAAACCATAAAACGATAAAGCACGGTCCGCCAAAACCAGATTCTGGATTCGGGAGTCGGTTACGCGTGGGGAAGGTGTTAGCACCCCCACAACGCCTGCCCTAAGGCAGTACCTTTAACTAAATGCATGAATATGATGTGATTTTCAAAATGTTTAACTATCCCCTAAAATAAAGTTTTAAAATAAACAAAACATATTTTTTAGTTTTTTGGGCCCGACAAGGATTGACCTTGCTCCTACGTATTCTCATTCAAAATGAGAAATCAGGGTTACGTAGTTCTTTTTGAAAATGTTTGAGAGATTTGTTTGAGAAATTGATTGAAAGATTTGTTTGAGAAAATGATTAGGGATAAATTTGGATTTTTGGGAAAGTGAACCTGACAAGGGCTAGCCTTGCTCCTACGTATCTCCACTTTCGATGGAGAATCAAGGATCACGTAGTTCTGGTTAGGAAGATTGTTTGTTGTTTAAAATTGCTGATGTTTTTGGGTTTTTTGAAGATTTTATACTTTTTTTTTGTATTTTACTTAAGGAAAAGAAAAGGTTTTTAGCACAAGGACGATGCGCGCGATCACACATGTGCCTAAACCTTTAAAACATATTTTTGTAATTTTAATTAAGAAAGAGAAAAGGTTTTCAGCACAAGGACGATGCGTGCGATCACACATGTGCCAAAACCTTTAAAACATATTTTTTGTAATTTTAATTAAGAAAGGGAAAAGGTTTTTAGCACAAGGACGATGCGTGCGATCACACATGTGCTTAAACATTTAAAATATATTTTTTGTAATTTTAGAAAAGAAGAAGAAAAGGTTTTAGCACAAGGACGATGCGTGCGATCACACATGTGCCTAAACCTTTTAAATATATTTTTTTGTAATTTTAGAAAAGAAGAAGAAAAGGTTTTAGCACAAGGACGATGCGTGCGATCACACATGTGCCTAAACCTTTTAAATATATTTTTTGTAATTTTAGAAAGGAAGAAGAAAAGGTTTTAGCACAAGGATGATGCGGGCTGAATGACGAGCGCTCGTTGGGGACGAGCGTTCGTTGGGATGATGGTCACCAAACGGTCCGTCCAAGAAGTGGCCGGACGGACGTTCGGTGAGGAGGTAGATGACGAACGTTCGAAAAAGGCTTAACGTGCGTTCGTTTATGGGCTTGGCCCACCGGGGTAGTTTCTAACCTAGAATCCCCTAGGGGTTCTGCCTTCCCATTGTCATTCACTCACTCACGCCGTTCCTCTCAAATGAGACCAATGTCTCCTTCTCTCTGACCAAAAGGAGTTGCTCCTCCACGCACTGCAACGTCGACGCCGCTGCCTCCACCGAAGTTGGCCGTCGCAAGCCACGAGCCAGGGCGTCGTCGTCAAGGTCGTTGCCGGCGACCACTCCGATCTCTCCCTCTCTTTCCACCGTCACCACGGTCGGACCTACCACTACCGGTGGTTATGCAGAAAAATGTTTGGGGTTTTAGAAGTTTTGATCTGCTGTTGTGGTGTGCTTTATGGTTTCTGTTGTGTGCGTGTGTTTCCTGTTCAAAGATTCAACTCCTTTGGTGGTGATTAGAGATGAGAGAAGGCTTGATGGCTTAGTCCCAATATCTGGTTTGGCTCTTTGGGATTCTTGGTGGTTGGAGTTGAACAGGATGTTGATTTGGCCGGTTTTGAATAGATGGGAAATAGGTGAGAAGTATGATAAGAAGGACGGGAATGGAGATTTGATTGAGATGAAGATGGTGGAAGGATGTTGGTAGTAGCCGTGGGCGTGAGCTATTGAAGATGGCAGTGAGTGAATATGGATGACGGGTTGGAGACAATGGAGTATGGTCAGAGGTGTTGAAGATGAAGGGAGGCTTGAAAGCTTAGTTCCCTGGTCTGTGAAAATTGGTAGTGGAAGGAAAAGGTGGCCGGAAGGGTGTGAGTTTTGTAGTGACGGGGAAGCCAGTGCCCCCCTTAGCCTTGGTCACCATGTGTTCCAGATGAAAGAGGAGTAAGATGAAGGTATGAAGTGAGGTGGTATAAGAATGACGATGATATTCGGTAACAATGGACATATACAAATATCCACAACACTAGGAATGTATCTGATGAGAGGGTCGCACCTCCCAACAAAAGTTGATTGCAGATATTAATGCAGTACAGTGCTAGGAAGTGACTCCTAGGTCGTCTCTCAAGGACCAATTTGGGTTCAGTCTTAGATCAACACGTAGTGTAAGGGGGGGTTTTGTGATTTTTGTGATTCAAAAATGAACTAAATCAAAAATGAGAATTAAACACAACCGAATATAAACAAAAGCATTAAAATGAAACCACAACAGATAAATTCCCAAACACAATTCAAGCTGTAAAAATGCAACGGTTAGACTAAAACATTAAATGCACAATATTGTCATCTAACCTACACATTCACCACCAAAAAGAAGAAAACGCTTGCAGAGTTAATTTAAATAATTTAGTGCTGCTGTAAAATAAAATTTATGTTGCACCGTTTTTCCATCCAAGGCCGTGGCACTCTTTTGGCAAGGAAAGAAAAATTATTAAAACCACCTTGATGCTTCTTCCTTCTTCACGTAATTTCCAACTTCTACCATGGTCCATTCACTTTGCAAAAGGAAATGAAAGCAAATTCAATCACATAAGAAGGCTTACGTGACTTATTCTGCATTCCATAAGAGACAAAGAAATGCATTAATAGGCCGTGGGCCACTTCTCCATTCACGGTTCTCTTTGCCCAGTACAAGACATCACTTCTTCACTTAATCTTCCTCTCAATTAAATAAAACACTTGCATTTATTCAGCTGCCAAACGTCCCATCATCTCTTCATTCCAACATTGTGCTCTCTGCTCCACTACCCGTGCATACATTCTCTCCCTCTCGGCTACTATTCTTCGTGATTCCACTGCACACATCCAATACTGCACACACCCAATACTTCACCTCCTTGGTTCAAGTATTCCAACTCCCGTGCTTCACCATTTTTTCATCCTGCCAGCAAATGATTCACGCCTTTCAATGTGCTTCTCCATCTGCCCATGTGCTTCCTTGTCCGTGACTCACTCTTGCTTCAATGCTTCCAGCCGTGTCATCATTTCCCAACTCCAAGTGCTCCGCTTCTCTTCCAGCTCAACACACGTGAACATTCAAAATTTCTTTCCAGCCGTAACACCCCTTCTTCCACCTAATCTCTAAAAACAATGAAAACAGAAAGCTGATTCCCGTGTGCACACCATTTTCTCTGCGCACAGCTATGTGCTGGAATGAACGTGAGCACCAAACACTTGAAGTTACTTCTTTTCGTCAAGGCTGTGACACCGCCTACTAAATTAAAGCAACCATATGCCTCTTGAAGCAAAACGAAAACACGCCACCTCACAATGAAAGCAGCGTTCTAATTCTTAAAGCTAGACGTGGCAGTAGCGGCATGTGCTTCCCTTTCCAATTGAAATGTTTGAACCAAAGAAAATAAAAAGGGCCATGTGTAATCAACAAAGTAGAAAAGTGAAACCTTTCTTTCATTCATCATCATAATCCTCAGAAAACAGCGTAACCATCATTCCCCTATTCTAAGAACACAAGCCGAGAGTGTGTACCGTCCAAATGGCAAGTGGCGGCTGCCTTTTTCTAAGGTCCGTGTGTCCCTCTTTTTAGGGTAGGGTCCACACATACAAAAACCCTAGGGTGTTAAGTCATTAATTTCTAATTTTGGGTCTAATCTAATTTACCAAAAATTGACCCAAAATGTAAAAACTGATACAGAAATTCTAAACTACTGAATTACAATTTAATTAATTCTAAAATGTCTGTGTGGAGAGTCTTGAATTTATTCGGCATTCTTCCTGATGTCCCAAAATGTATTTCCGAAATTTTCCTGCACTTCAAAAATGCACTTAATCAGCTCAGAAAATCCAAATTAGCACAATTACAAATTTCCGACCAAATTAAGCGGAATTCGGAAAACTGGGAAATAACAAACAATTAAACATAATTCCCTGGTTTATTTAAGTGCAATAAACTAAATCTAATTCAAGAAATAACGACTCATCAAAATAGACCACACTTAGTCTTTTGCACTCCTGGGCAAAACCAAACCGAAAACCAGGGAACTACTCAAACATCAGGAAGCTGACACAGACTCGAAAGACAGATAACAAAGACTCCAAAACAGAAACACAGTTGCACAATTCTCACAAAATTCTGGACGGTAAAAGGTATAGGCAGAATCCACACAGAGTCAACAAAAGCAGATACTCAAAGAATCATCCAAACAATTCAGTACAAGGAAAGCAGTCAATCAGTTCAAGAGATGAATCAACAGCAACAGAGCCTCACAGATGCACACAATCAGTGTTTCTCTCAAGTGTTTAAGGTAAATCAATGTCACTCAATGCACTCAAGAAAGCAAACAACAACAGACTTGGCAAGCCTCTAATATCAACACTCGAACACATATGCATGTTCAAATCAAAAGGTCTTTTCATGGTTGTAATGGGGCCAAGGACAAGGGAGGATATATCTGGATAAGAAGCTACAAACCATAAGGAACAGAGGAGCAATGGGGAACAAGTGTAAACACATTCAAACACACCCACAACCTCTAATTCCATCCTCTTCTTGACTCCATTATTCACAATTATTCACACATTTTTTTTTTCTGCTCTCTTTTTTTTTTCATCCTGTCTCTTTTCTTTTCTCTATTCAGCACACAATTTCAAGAGACAAGATACACCACATATTTACAAAAACAAAACAAGAAGAGGAACTAACTAGCCAACTCATCAAAATCCCCAAGGAGACCACACTTGTTCCCAAAACACTTCCAAAGCTCCAAAATTCCCTAAGGTTAAGGTAATCATGGTTTTTCACTTAGGGCTAGTGTATGAGCATTCAAAACAAAGAAATGGGGGAAAGTATAGGCTCAAAAAGGGTTTTCAAAGGATTAGAACAAGGTAAGCTTATTTGGCTAGAGAGGCTCAAAAACAAAGCTGCCTTTATCACTTCCAAACATGCATATCAATCAAGAGTTATCAACAAGAGTCAAACCAAGGCATATGTGCAAGCAATCAAGAGACATATCACACACAAGAAAGAACATCAAGTGGCTCAAATTCTCACACAGGGCATTTGTGTCACAATCAATTCAACTCTCAAACATCATGATCATCTTCCAAGCAAAGAAAAGCAAGGAATCCAAAATCTCAGAGTATCAATGAAGTGAGGGAAAACTGACAACCTAACCACAATCCAGAATTTACGAAAAGTATGCAAAACTGTACACAAGACACAACAAACTACATAAAAACCGAAACATGAACAAAGAAACAACCTCCCTTAATAGACCACACTTAAACGACACAATGTCCTCAGTGTGTCACAATCAGTAGATCAAACAATCAGAACAATCATCAGATATCGACAAAGTGCAATAAAAGTGAGGAGGGAAGGGGAAAAGAAACTCCCTGAGTCAGATGGGAGGATAGGTGGGGTCAACCAAAGACGTCTCCTCCACCACTACATCCACTAAAGAAGGGTTGTTGAGGAAAGGCTTCAGTCTATGCCCATTCACCTTGAAGCTTTTAGCTGTAGATGGACCTTGGATCTCTACTGCACCATAAGGATAAACATTAGTCACAACAAAAGGTCCAGTCCATTTTGATCTCAACTTACCACCCATGAGGCCGAGTCTAGAGTTATACAACAAAACCTGTTGGCCAACCTCGAAGTCCTTTCTAACAATAGAACTATCATGGAACTTCTTTGTCCTTTCCTTGTAGAACTTCGAGTTCTCATATGCCTCCAATCGGATCTCATCCAATTCATTCAGTTGCAACTTTCTTTCCTCTCCAGCTTGGTCCATGGAGAAGTTGCAAATCTTCACAGCCCAATATGCCCGATGCTCAATCTCGACCGGTAGGTGACATGCTTTTCCGAAGACAACCCGGTAAGGAGACATCCCTATCGGTGCTTTGTAAGCTGTCCTGTGAGCCCAAAGAGCATCGTCCAACCTATTGCTCCAATCTTTCCTGTTGGGCTGGACAATCTTCTCCAAAATCCTCTTAATCTCCCTGTTGGAGATCTCAGCTTGCCCATTTGTTTGGGGGTGGTAAGGTGTAGAAACTCTGTGCGTCACCCCATATTTCTTGAGCAAGGCTTGCATGGATCTGTTGCAAAAATGGGTTCCTTGATCACTAACAATTGCTCTAGGCACTCCAAACCTGCAAAAGAGGTGAGATCTAACAAAATCTACAACAACCCGAGCATCATTAGTCCTGGTGGCTCTAGCTTCCACCCATTTTGAAACATAATCCACAGCAAGGAGAATATAACAGAAACCAAAAGAAACAGGAAAAGGACCCATGAAATCTATATCCCATACATCAAACACCTCACAGAACAACATAGGTTGTTGAGGCATCTCTTGTCTCTGTGAAATTGATCCTCCTGCTCTCTGACAAGGCTCACAGGTGCTGCAGATCTTCTCCGCATCTTTGAAGATGGAAGGCCAATAAAAACCACAGTCCAGCACCCTGCGAGCTGTTCTCTGTATCCCCAGATGACCACCAGGTGAGGAGGCATGACAAAACTGCAGGACCGAGTCAATCTCATGGTCCGGAATGCATCTCCTAGTAACCTGGTCACTGCACAACTTCCACAGATATGGGTCATCCCAAACATAATACTTAGCATCACTCTTAATTTTAGCAATCTGAGCACGTGATGCTAAGGGAGGAAAAACAGAAGCAACCAAATAATTTACAATGTGTGCAAACCAAGGAGTGGGGTGAGAGTAAGAAATCATCAACAAACTCTCGTCAGGAAAGGTATCCTGTATGGGCAACACATCAGCTTCATCATCAGCTTTTTCAATCCGGCTTAGGTGGTCTGCAACCAAATTTCGTGCTCCACTCCGGTCTTCAATTTGCAAGTCAAACTCTTGGAGCAGTAGCATCCACCTGATCAATCTAGGCTTTGACTCCGCCTTTTTCAACAGAAACTTTAGAGCTGCATGGTCAGTATACACAATAACAGGTGATCCAAGCAAATATGACCTAAACTTATCAAGGGCAAAAACAATTGCCAACAACTCTTTTTCAGTGGTGGTATAATTTGCCTGGGCAACATCCAAAGTGCGTGAAGCATAGTAGATCACTCTCGGCAGCTTGTCAATTTTCTGTGTCAAGACAGCCCCTAATGCATAATTAGACGCATCACACATGAGCTCAAATGGGGCTGTCCAATCCGGTGCCTGAATGATAGGGGCGGTGGTCAAAGCTTCCTTCAGGCAATCAAACGCCTGCTTGCATCTGTCATCAAAAGAGAAGTCAATATCTTTCTGCAGCAGTCTGGACAAAGGAAGCGCCTTCTTGCTGAAATCTTTGATGAAGCGCTTGTAGAAACCTGCATGTCCAAGAAAAGATCGCACCTCTCGCACGCAAGAGGGGTAAGGCAACTGCGAAATCACAGATATCTTAGCAGGGTCTACCTCTATTCCCTTTTCAGAAATGATATGCCCTAGAACCAAACCTTGTCCAACCATGAAGTGACATTTCTCAAAATTGAGAACAAGGTTTGTTTCTATGCATCTTTTCAAAACTTTTTCCAGACTGTCTAAACATGCATCAAAGGAGGATCCGTACACAGTAAAATCATCCATAAACACCTCTATGCAATTCTCAAGAAAGTCGCTAAAAATGCTAAGCATGCACCGCTGGAAGGTACCAGGGGCATTGCATAGACCAAAGGGCATCCTCCTATAGGCAAAAGTGCCAAAGGGACAGGTGAATGTGGTTTTTTCTTGATCCTCAGGAGCAATATATATTTGAAAGTAACCAGAAAAACCATCAAGAAAACAATAATGAGATTTACCTGCCAGGCGCTCCAGCATCTGATCAATGAATGGCAGGGGGAAATGATCTTTCCTGGTTGCTTGGTTGAGCCTCCTATAGTCAATGCAGACTCTCCAACTGTTCTGCACTCTAGTTGGGATGAGCTCATCCCTCTCATTCTTCACCACAGTGAGGCCAGTTTTCTTGGGCACAACATGGATGGGGCTAACCCACTGACTGTCTGAAATAGGGTAGATGATCCCAGCTTGCAAAAGCTTGGTCACCTCCTTCTTGATGACGTCCATGATCACGGGGTTTTGCCTTCTTTGTGGCTGTCTCACTGGCCTTGCCCCATCTTCCAAAAGAATTCTATGCATGCATGTGGATGGGCTAATACCAGGTATGTCAGCCAAACTCCAACCAATGGCCTTCTTGTGCTTCCTCAACACACCAAGCAACTTCTCCTCTTGAACAGAATCAAGGGAGGTGGAAATGATCACCGGTTTCTTCTCATCATCCTCCAAGTACACGTACTTGAGGTTATCTGGGAGCTGTTTCAACTCAGGAGTAGGTGCCTGCAAGTCAGATTCATTTGTACTTCCTACAAAGTGGTTAGTGCATTCTGACTCCAAAGAATTCACAGGTAAAGGCGGAACACCTATCTCATCAAGCTCCAAATCCATATCCATGACAATTACATTATCAACATCATCCATATCAAAAACATCATCAACATCATGGATATCAAAGTTCTCTTCAAAATCAACATCATTCTCAAATTCAGATTCAATGCATGTATGTAGAGAAGATAGAAAAGAATGCTCTTTCTTATGCAAAGAATCAAAATCATCAACAACATATTTATCAATAATGTCATCCAATGCATCGATCTTAAACAGAGAATGGTCCTCAGCTAGGAAATTTCATTGCATCAAGGATATTAAAATGAACAACAATATCAGCAAATTCCATAGACAAAGTTCCAGCATACACATCAATCTTAGTTCGGGCAGTTTTCAAGAATGGCCTGCCTAAGATAATGGGAGCGGATCCATGAGAGAATCCCTCCTCCATTTCCAAAACATAAAAGTCAGCAGGAAAAATCAATTCACCAACCCTAACCAAGACATCCTCTATGAAACCTGCTGGGTGGGTAACACTCCTATTAGCCAACTGAATGACCACACCCGTGGTTTGCAAAGGACCCAGAGACAAAGAAGCATATATAGATAAAGGCATGACATTAACAGAAGCACCCAAATCAAGCATGGCATTTTCAAATTTATTGTTTCCAATCACACAAGGAATGCAAAATATACCTGGGTCCTTGCACTTTTCAGGGATGTGCGGGACCGACTTACCAATAAGCGCAGATACATTCCTTCCCATGCTAATTCTCTCATTTCCCTTCATCTTCCTCTTGTGTGTGCACAGCTCCTTCAAGAATTTGGCATACTTCGGTATCTGCTTGATGGCATCAAGTAGAGGTATGTTCACCTCTACCTTCCTGAAGGTCTCCAGAATTTCCTTATCCACATCTTCCATCTTTTTGCTAGGAAGTGCCCGTGAAGGGAATGGTAGAGGGATAGGTCGGTCAACCAATGGAGAAGGTGCGGCAGCGGTGGTGGTGGAAGAGGGAGAAGATCCACTTGAAGAAGAACCACCGGCTGGAGAAGAAGATTCACCCACCTCAAATGCCTTGCTCGGACCGTCATGGTCGTTCTTTCTAGGACAAGTAGCAGGCATGGGTGTAGGTGTAGAAGCGGGCTCTGAAGGCACAAAAATCTGCTTCCCTGATCTAAGGGTTATGGCACTCACATTCCTTGGGTTCTGCACAGTCTGGGATGGTAACTTATCCGAATTCTGAGACTGCGCCTGGTTTATCTGAGTAGCCATCTGACCTATCTGGTTAGTGAGACTCTGTATGGAAGCTCTAGTCTCCTGCTGAAACTGCAGGTTTTGCATAGTCATCTGTCTCACTAACTCTTCCAATGAAGGTTCAGACGAAGTGGAAGGTTGGGCAACTGGCTGGGTAGGTGCCTCTTGTTGCTGCTGTTGTTGTTGCCTCTGGTGTTGTTGCATTGGTGGAGGCACATATCTGTTAGGTGCTCCAGCATTCTGGAAAGGTGGTGTCTGCTGTTGATGCTGTGGCGCATTGTTCCATCTCAGATTGGGGTGATTCCTCCACCCTGGGTTGTACCTGTTGCTAGATAAGTCATGATTTTGCTGTTGTTGCTGCCTGTTGTTGTAGATGTTTGTAGCATAAGCCTGAGGCGCATCAGAGGCAGCAGATTGCTGCAAAGAAGGACAAGCATCTGTATAGTGGTCATTGGAAGGACAAATAGCACATAGCCGTGCAACAGATGCAGATGAAGCTGCAGATCTCTGGTTGGTAGTCAACTGTGTCACCAACTTCGTAAGGGAGTCAATCTTTCCTTCCAACTTGCTTTCAACAGCTGATAAAGACTGGGCAACAACATCATGTACGCCCCTCACCACAATGGCATCATTCCTGGTGCTAAACTGCTGGGAGTTGGAGACCATCTTCTCAATCAATTGCCTGGCCTCAACAGGTGTGGTGTCTCCAATAGCTCCACCACTGGCAGCATCAATCATACCACGGTCCATGTTGTTCAAACCCTCATAGAAATACTGGACAAGGAGATGCTCAGGTATCTGATGGTGGGGACAACTAGCACAAAGTGTCTTGAATCTCTCCCAATACTCATATAAGTTCTCTCCACCAAGCTGCCTAATCCCAGTTATGTCCTTTCTGATAGCTGTGGTCCGGGCTGCTGGGAAAAATTTATCTAAGAACAGCCTCTTCAGATCATCCCAGCTAGTGACGGATCTAGGCGCCAAACCATACAACCAATCCTTAGCAACATTTTCCAATGAATGAGGGAATGCCTTCAAGAAGATGTGCTCTTCAGGAACATCATGTGGTTTCATACTAGAACAGGCAATGTGGAATTCCTTCAAATGCTTATGAGGAATGTCACCTGCAAGACCATGAAACTTGGGCAACAAATGGATCAGTCCAGTCTTGAGAACAAATGGAACGTCCTCATCAGGATATTGGATGCACAAGCTTTCGATATCGAAATCAGGTGCAGCCATCTCCCTAAAAGTCCTCTCGCGAGGTGGAGGTTGTGCCATATTGTTCTCAGTGTGAAAAACAACAGAATCAGAATCAGAATCACGTGCAGATGCAACAGATGCAGTAGATGCAGTATGCACAAAGTACTCAGCAGTGGGATGCACAGTATCCAATGGAACAGACTCAAAAACAGACTCTAAAGATAAATTTCTAGAATGCCTAGCTAACCTATGAAAAGTTCTATCAATCTCAGGATCAAAGGGTGGTATAGGCCCAGGGTTTCCCCTAGTCATGCACTAAGTCACAACACCCTAAAATCATGAAACGATATCACAATAATTTTGAACACACAAAACAACCTAAACAAACAAATCACACACACTCAAACATACAAGACAAAACACGACACACAAACAACACATTATCAACACAAAAGACCTAAAACTGAACCGTTGGTCCCCGGCAACGGCGCCATTTTGATGAGAGGGTCGCACCTCCCAACAAAAGTTGATTGCAGATATTAATGCAGTACAGTGCTAGGAAGTGACTCCTAGGTCGTCTCTCAAGGACCAAGTTGAGTTCAGTCTTAGATCAACACGTAGTGTAAGGGGGGGTTTTGTGATTTTTGTGATTCAAAAATGAACTAAATCAAAAATGAGAATTAAACACAACCGAATATAAACAAAAGCATTAAAATGAAACCACAACAGATAAATTCCCAAACACAATTCAAGCTGTAAAAATGCAACGGTTAGACTAAAACATTAAATGCACAATATTGTCATCTAACCTACACATTCACCACCAAAAAGAAGAAAACGCTTGCAGAGTTAATTTAAATAATTTAGTGCTGCTGTAAAATAAAATTTATGTTGCACCGTTTTTCCATCCAAGGCCGTGGCACTCTTTTGGCAAGGAAAGAAAAATTATTAAAACCACCTTGATGCTTCTTCCTTCTTCACGTAATTTCCAACTTCTACCATGGTCCATTCACTTTGCAAAAGGAAATGAAAGCAAATTCAATCACATAAGAAGGCTTACGTGACTTATCTCCATTCCATAAGAGACAAAGAAATGCATTAATAGGCCGTGGGCCACTTCTCCATTCACGGTTCTCTTTGCCCAGTACAAGACATCACTTCTTCACTTAATCTTCCTCTCAATTAAATAAAACACTTGCATTTATTCAGCTGCCAAACGTCCCATCATCTCTTCATTCCAACATTGTGCTCTCTGCTCCACTACCCGTGCATACATTCTCTCCCTCTCGGCTACTATTCTTCGTGATTCCACTGCACACATCCAATACTGCACACACCCAATACTGCACCTCCTTGGTTCAAGTATTCCAACTCCCGTGCTTCACCATTTTTTCATCCTGCCAGCAAATGATTCACGCCTTTCAATGTGCTTCTCCATCTGCCCATGTGCTTCCTTGTCCGTGACTCACTCTTGCTTCAATGCTTCCAGCCGTGTCATCATTTCCCAACTCCAAGTGCTCCGCTTCTCTTCCAGCTCAACACACGTGAACATTCAAAATTTCTTTCCAGCCGTAACACCCCTTCTTCCACCTAATCTCTAAAAACAATGAAAACAGAAAGCTGATTCCCGTGTGCACACCATTCTCTCTGCGCACAGCTATGTGCTGGAATGAACGTGAGCACCAAACACTTGAAGTTACTTCTTTTCGTCAAGGCTGTGACACCGCCTACTAAATTAAAGCAACCATATGCCTCTTGAAGCAAAACGAAAACACGCCACCTCACAATGAAAGCAGCGTTCTAATTCTTAAAGCTAGACGTGGCAGTAGCGGCATGTGCTTCCCTTTCCAATTGAAATGTTTGAACCAAAGAAAATAAAAAGGGCCATGTGTAATCAACAAAGTAGAAAAGTGAAACCTTTCTTTCATTCATCATCATAATCCTCAGAAAACAGCGTAACCATCATTCCCCTATTCTAAGAACACAAGCCGAGAGTGTGTACCGTCCAAATGGCAAGTGGCGGCTGCCTTTTTCTAAGGTCCGTGTGTCCCTCTTTTTAGGGTAGGGTCCACACATACAAAAACCCTAGGGTGCTAAGTCATTAATTTCTAATTTTGGGTCTAATCTAATTTACCAAAAATTGACCCAAAATGTAAAAACTGATACAGAAATTCTAAACTACTGAATTACAATTTAATTAATTCTGAAATGTCTGTGTGGAGAGTCTTGAATTTATTCGGCATTCTTCCTGATGTCCCAAAATGTATTTCCGAAATTTTCCTGCACTTCAAAAATGCACTTAATCAGCTCAGAAAATCCAAATTAGCACAATTACAAATTTCCGACCAAATTAAGCGGAATTCGGAAAACTGGGAAATAACAAACAATTAAACATAATTCCCTGGTTTATTTAAGTGCAATAAACTAAATCTAATTCAAGAAATAACGACTCATCAGTATCCAACAAGAATCATATGCAAACATAGCTACAACGTAACAGAGATATGTTGAAGGGCAAGCAACCAACTCACAAAAAACATGGAGTGCAAGATGATGAACCAATATTTTCCTCACTTCACTTAGTTTAATGTGCTAGAATTAGTCGGGGAATTATGCTTAAACGTCCGGTATTTTCCTGTTTTTCCTAATTGTGCTTAATTTGATCGGAAATTCTTATTTTAACTAATTTGAATTATCTGAGCTAATTATTTTCATTATTAATTGCAGGGAAAATTTTGGAAATACAAATTGGGACATTTGAAAATAAAATATTCATCTACACACTATGTTATTTAATTGGAAGAAGTTGCATTGGTTTATTTTGTGTGTTGAAGAAAAAAAAAAAGTGGAAAAGATATTTGGTTCATGAAGCTTGGTTTCGGTTTTGTTGCTGGAAACAAAGTAATCCACAGTATTTTTCTTGGTAGCATCTCACGTAAAGAAGGAAGAGGGAAGTGTCCACATGGGAAAGAAGGTAACGGCCTATGGGGTCCATCCACCACCAACAAAGTCATTTTCTTTGGAAAAGAGAAGCTGCCATCGAGAAAAGAAACTTCACTTTCATTTAATGAAGGGGTGCAACCAGCAAATTAAAAAGCACAAGAAGGAGGTGTGAGCATCCACTAGGTTTTCGCTCCAGCACGGTCACGGCCCAAAGCACACATCAGCACACAATTGATTCCAACAGCCTTCACGGTCCAGGGGTTGCATCCAAAAGAGCAGCTCTCGGTCCAACTTGAAGAGGTGCCCTTGTGCACGTGCGGTCCAGCAAGCATCACGGCCCAGACCTCCAGCAGCTTCAGCATCCAGCTTGGATTCATGCGGCAGCAGCGTCTTGGGAGGTACATAAGGAAGCAGCGGTGCACCCAGCAACCCTGGTCCAGCAAGGCATCCAGCAGAACCTAGCTCCAGCAGCCACCATATATAACAATTTAACATTCAATTCAAAAAGGGGGCTCTGGTGGGGGAATAGCCGTCACCCTCACGGAAGGACACACGGTGATACTGCAAAGAAGAGCTCGACGCTAATTTCAAATTGCTGAATTCTCATTGCCTTTTCTTTTGGTTTTGTACACCTTTTTATTGAAGCTTTTCATTTTGATGAGAGGGTCGCACCTCCCGACAAAAATTGTGCATAAAAGAATGCAGTATAAACTAGGAAGTGACTCCTAGGTCGTCTCTCAAGGACCAAATGTGGTTCAGTCTCAGATCAAACACATAGTGGGGGAGGTTTTGAAAGATTTTTGTGAATGCAACTGAACTTAAATAAGACACTAATGCAAACGGAAATGTAAAAACGGTCTCAATTACAAAATTAAAGCAGTTGGTTACTAAAGCTAACATTACTTTTAAATTAAAGGAGTGAAAATTAACCAATTTAAAAGAGTGAAAATTAACTTTGTGATGATTAACATTGAAAGGAGAATATGGTAATCAAGCAAAGATCACTTAAAAATTAGCAAGCATTCAAACCTAAGTGTATGCAATATGAAAATTGTAACCAAATTAAGTGCAAGATTAAGCATTTAAAATAACACAAAAGTGGACCCTTGGACTCCTCTGGACGTGGCAGTAGCTCCCTTCCATTCCAAACCAGCTCTTGACACGTCCCATCTCCTAGACTTTTTCTCCAAACATTAATCACGGCACCTACTCTTCAATCTAATTTCTATCTTCATTTTTTTATCCACCACCGTATGTGCCATCCTTCTAGACATCCTTTTTCCTTACCTTTATCCACCTTCCCGTGCACCATTATCTACTCCCATCAAATCAAAAATTCTCAGAGAAATGAGCGTAAAAACCATTCTAAGACTTCAAGAACACAAGCCAAGAAAACAAAACGTGACAAGTGGCGGTTCTAACACGTCCCAGCTCTCTCCCGTAAAAGCCATCTCCTTTCACAAAGAATCAGCGTGTACCACTTCTATGCTGGACGTGTTCAACAGCTTTCTTCTCTCCAGCAAAGAAAGTAAAACTCCAATCACCAGCTGAGATGAAAATGATTCACCGAATGCACCTCACAGAATCAGCGCATCTTCTTCCAAAGTAAAACCCACCATACAGTTTAATAATGAAGCATTACTGGACTGAAACTTCACTCCAAAGATTTCATGAACCAAAATGAAATTAAATGGCAAACTGAAAACGTAACTGCATGCACAAGTAAAGCAAAATTCTAATTTATGGAATATATAAATGAACGTTACAGCAGTTGAACAATTCTAGTTTAAGCACAAGTAAAGCAAAATTCTAATTTACGGACGTTTAAGCATAATTCCCCGACTAATTCTAGCACATTAAACTAAGTGAAGTGAGGAAAATATTGGTTCATCAAAATAGACCACACTTAGTCTTTTGCACTCCTAGGCAAAATCAAGACGCAAATCAGGGAATAGTTCAAAGGGCTTTTAAGAAGGTGACACAACGTCGACACACAGAAAATAAAGACTCACAAGGAAACAAACAGAATTTACACCGTCCTCAAGAAATCTGGACAGAGAAAAGAAGTAGATAATTCCAACACAAAATCAAAGAAAGTAGATACTCATGAAACTATCCAAGCACTTCCAAGCATGACAAAATAATCAATCAGTTCAAGAGGTGAATCAAAAGTAACAAAACCTCACAGATGCACTATCAGTGTTTCTCTCAAGTGTCTATGGTAAGCAATTTCAACTCAATGCACTCAAGAAAGCAAACAACAACAAACTTGGCAAGCCTCTAGTATCAACACTCAAAACATATGCATGTTCAAATCAAAAGGTCTTTTATGGATGTAATGGGGCCAAGGACATGGGAGGATAACATATGGATGAGAAGCTATAAACCAAAAGAAATAGAGGAGCAATGGGGAACAAGTGTAAACACAATCAAATCACACCCAAAACCTCTAGTTCAATCCTCTTCTTGACTCCATTATTCACAATTATTCACATTTTTTTTTTCACTATTTTTCTGCTCTCTTTTTTTTTTCATCCTGTCTCTTTTCTTTTCTCTATTCAGCACACAATTTCAAGAGACAAGATACACCACATATTTACAAAAACAAAACAAGAAGAGGAACTAACTAGCCAACTCATCAGAATCCCCAAGGAGACCACACTTGTTCCCAAAACACTTGCAAAGCTCCAAAATTCCCTAAGGTTAAGGTAATCATGGTTTTTCACTTAGGGCTAGTGTATGAGCTTCAAAACAAAGAAATGAGGAAAGTATAGGCTCAAAAAGGGTTTTCAAAGAATCAGAGCAAGGTAAGCTTATTTGGCTAGAGAGGCTCAAAAACAAAATTGCCTTTATCACTTCCAAACATGCATATCAATCAAGAATTATCAACAAGAGTCAAGCCAAGGCATATGCGCAAGCAATCAAGAGACATATCACACAAGAAAGAACATAAAGTGGCTCAAATCTCACACAGGGTAATTCTGTCACAATCAATTCAACCTCTCAAACATCATGATCATCTTCCAAGCAAAGAAAAGCAAGGATTTCAAACAAATCAGAGTATTAATGAAGTGAAAGACACATCTACAACCTAAACAAAGTCCAGAAATCAAGAGAAACATGTAAAACTGTACACAAGAAACGACAAAAATAACCTAGAAAAGAAAAAAAATTTAACCAAGAAAACAAAAACTAACAAAGGAAAATAAAAATCTCCCCCAATAGACCACACTTAAACCACACAGTGTCCTCAATGTGTCATAAGCATAAGATCAGAAATCAAAACAGTCAACAGATCATGGACAAGTGCAATAAAAGTAGGGAAAAGGGGAGAAGAGAGAAAGAAAACTCCCCTGGTCATGGTGGCAGTTGCCAATTTTGGACTTTCAGGGAGATGTCTTCCACCATTGGATCCAGCCAGGAAGTTTTGAGGAAGAATTGCTTCATCCTCCAGATTTGATCAAGCAGGGAAATATCATCCACAGCTGGTTCTAAGAAGAAGTGATTGTTGATGAGCGGGTTCAGCTGGTGCCTATTGATGTTGAAACTAGTGTGTATGTAAGCACCTTTTCCTTCCATTGTGGGTGCATGTTGGTCAAATTCATTTGTACCTCCTGCAATAGGGTTAGTGCAATGTGGTTCCAAAGAAATAACATGCAGGGGTATAACACCCAAATTATCATACTGAACCTCAGATACATCCTCAGAACATGAATCAATTTCAAAATCACAAGCAATATCAACTACAGACTCAGATTCATGTTCAATGCATGGAGAATAAACATTCGGATGCGACAGCAAAAATTGGTTCTCATCATGCATAGAGGGGAAATTAAAATCAGACTCAACAACAATATAATCATCAGCATACCTCTCAACCACATAATCATCAACATAATCAAATTGAGGTATGCTTACCTCCTCTTCCTTGAAGATTGCTAAAGTGTGAGAAGATGAAGGTGGTCTACCTGGTTCAGGATTACTGCTTATTTCTGCCTGCTCCTCAAAATATTCATCACTCTCCTTATGTGCAAGAGTAGGGACATAGGACGATGGGAAAGTAGGTGGCACAATGAGCGCATTACTCTGCTCCCCATCTCCTACGTGGATGACACTAACATCATCTTGAATCTGAACAGTCTGAAATGGTAACTCTGAATCTTGAGATTGTTCCTGATTTAATTGAGTAGCCATCTGCCCTATCTGGTCATTCAAGCTCTGAATGGATGCTCTGGTCTCTTGCTGAAACTGCAGGTTCTGCATGGTCAACTGCTCCAACAACTCCTTCAATGTAGGCTCAGAAGTAGAAAGTTGAGGAGCTATTTCGGCAGGAGCACTATACTGCTGACTCTCGTATTGCTGGACTGGTGGAGGCATGAAAGTACTCTGGAATGGTGGTTCTTGATATTGATGCTGTGGAGCATCATACCATCCCAAGGTAGGGTCATTCCATCCAAGACCGTTGCTGTAAGCATATTGCACAGGGGAAAATTTGCTCAGAAATTGGTGCTCAAGATATCCCCAATCGGTAACGGATCTCAGAGGAAGAGAGTCTTGCCAATCCTTAGCTGCTCCTTGTAATGAATGCGGAAATGCGCTCAAGAAAATGTAATCAAGAGGGACATCTGGAGGCTTCATTGAAGAGCACATGATGTGGAGCTCCTCCAAATGTCTGTGTGGGCATTCTCCTACAAAACCATGAAACTTAGGCAGCAAATGTATCAGTCCAGAGGTGAGATCGCAATGAAGATCATCCTCCTTAAGTGAAACCGGCTCACAAAGAGCACTCTTAGAAATTAGAGGATGAGTCATATTGTTCTCAACATAGAAATCAGCAGAATATGAATTACAATCAGAGTAACATGCAGAATGAGAATCATAATCAGAGGCACTAGCAAAATAAGCAGTATTCACGAAATCAGAATAAGTAGACATGGAAAAAGAAGGGGAAAGGTAGAAAGGGAATGCTAAAAATTACGAAACAAACAAAACACAACACAATTGAACATGCGACACGTACACACAAAACAAAACATCACATCACAAGACAAGACAAAACACAACACACACTAACACAACAAAAGACCTAAGACCGAACCGTTGGTCCCCGGCAGCGGCGCCATTTTGATGAGAGGGTCGCACCTCCCGACAAAAATTGTGCATAAAAGAATGCAGTATAAACTAGGAAGTGACTCCTAGGTCGTCTCTCAAGGACCAAATGTGGTTCAGTCTCAGATCAAACACATAGTGGGGGAGGTTTTGAAAGATTTTTGTGAATGCAACTGAACTTAAATAAGACACTAATGCAAACGGAAATGTAAAAACGGTCTCAATTACAAAATTAAAGCAGTTGGTTACTAAAGCTAACATTACTTTTAAATTAAAGGAGTGAAAATTAACCAATTTAAAAGAGTGAAAATTAACTTTGTGATGATTAACATTGAAAGGAGAATATGGTAATCAAGCAAAGATCACTTAAAAATTAGCAAGCATTCAAACCTAAGTGTATGCAATATGAAAATTGTAACCAAATTAAGTGCAAGATTAAGCATTTAAAATAACACAAAAGTGGACCCTTGGACTCCTCTGGACGTGGCAGTAGCTCCCTTCCATTCCAAACCAGCTCTTGACACGTCCCATCTCCTAGACTTTTTCTCCAAACATTAATCACGGCACCTACTCTTCAATCTAATTTCTATCTTCATTTTTTTATCCACCACCGTATGTGCCATCCTTCTAGACATCCTTTTTCCTTACCTTTATCCACCTTCCCGTGCACCATTATCTACTCCCATCAAATCAAAAATTCTCAGAGAAATGAGCGTAAAAACCATTCTAAGACTTCAAGAACACAAGCCAAGAAAACAAAACGTGACAAGTGGCGGTTCTAACACGTCCCAGCTCTCTCCCGTAAAAGCCATCTCCTTTCACAAAGAATCAGCGTGTACCACTTCTATGCTGGACGTGTTCAACAGCTTTCTTCTCTCCAGCAAAGAAAATAAAACTCCAATCACCAGCTGAGATGAAAATGATTCACCGAATGCACCTCACAGAATCAGCGCATCTTCTTCCAAAGTAAAACCCACCATACAGTTTAATAATGAAGCATTACTGGACTGAAACTTCACTCCAAAGATTTCATGAACCAAAATGAAATTAAATGGCAAACTGAAAACGTAACTGCATGCACAAGTAAAGCAAAATTCTAATTTATGGAATATATAAATGAACGTTACAGCAGTTGAACAAAAGCTTCAATAAAAAGGTGTACAAAACCAAAAGAAAAGGCAATGAGAATTCAGCAATTTGAAATTAGCGTCGAGCTCTTCTTTGCAGTATCACCGTGTGTCCTTCCGTGAGGGTGACGGCTATTCCCCCACCAGAGCCCCCTTTTTGAATTGAATGTTAAATTGTTATATATGGTGGCTGCTGGAGCTAGGTTCTGCTGGATGCCTTGCTGAACCAGGGTTGCTGGGTGCACCGCTGCTTCCTTATGCACCTCCCAAGACGCTGCTGCCGCATGAATCCAAGCTGGATGCTGAAGCTGCTGGAGGTCTGGGCCGTGATGCTTGCTGGACCGCTCGTGCACAAGGGCACCTCTTCAAGTTGGACCGAGAGCTGCTCTTTTGGATGCAACCCCTGGACCGTGAAGGTTGTTGGAATCAATTGTGTGCTGATGTGTGCTTTGGGCCGTGACCGTGCTGGAGCGAAAACCTAGTGGATGCTCACACCTCCTTCTTGTGCTTTTTAATTTGCTGGTTGCACCCCTTCATTAAATGAAAGTGAAGTTTCTTTTCTCGATGGCAGCTTCTCTTTTCCAAAGAAAATGACTTTGTTGGTGGTGGATGGACCCCATAGGCCGTTACCTTCTTTCCCATGTGGACACTTCCCTCTTCCTTCTTTACGTGAGATGCTACCAAGAAAAATACTGTGGATTACTTTGTTTCCAGCAACAAAACCGAAACCAAGCTTCATGAACCAAATATCTTTTCCACTTTTTTTTTTTTTTCTTCAACACACAAAATAAACCAATGCAACTTCTTCCAATTAAATAACATAGTGTGTAGATGAATATTTTATTTTCAAATGTCCCAATTTGTATTTCCAAAATTTTCCCTGCAATTAATAATGAAAATAATTAGCTCAGATAATTCAAATTAGTTAAAATAAGAATTTCCGATCAAATTAAGCACAATTAGGAAAAACAGGAAAATACCGGACGTTTAAGCATAATTCCCCGACTAATTCTAGCACATTAAACTAAGTGAAGTGAGGAAAATATTGGTTCATCATCCACTCTCATATATTTTAGGAATTCAACATTCAAATCATCATTGTTAATGCCACTCTCTAATGTACCATTCTAGATGGCTTCTCCCTAATCAAATAGTTCATACAATTCCTAGCATTCCTAATGATTAGTTCATGAGTGCGGGAGCTTAAAGGCAACCAATATAATATTGTCAGTATAATATTGGGAGAAATTCCCCGGATCTAGATTTCCCCGTACGTGTCCGTATCAACAAAACCAATAATCATGCATTAGAATGAGTTAAACAATGCAAGCATTGAGCAAAGAGGAAAAACCCTAACTAATGATGAAAGAAAGCATATGTCTTAATTCAAAGATGTACTCAACAAATCCATATATGAGAGCTTCAAGAGATTACTTTGATTCCCCAACAAACATACAAGGTTTAGTTCACCATATTCATGGTGAACCTAGATGAATTACAATGAAAGTATGAAAGACTAAACCCAATAAAGGTGAAGAGGTAGCCTGAGCATCCAAGATCCTCCTTCAAAGGGGTGAAAGAGAGAGTGTTTGCCTCGTTTCTGCCAAAGATGCCTAACTATAGGACGTGCAGGCCCTTATATACTAATCTAGAATTACAAAAGATTACAAAAGTCCAAGCCCAAAAAGTGCCGCTCAGCGGTATTTACCGCTCAGCGGTGATTGCGCGTCTTCTTTCTTCCCCTCAGCGGCCATTTTGCCCCTCAGCGGTTCCAACGTCACCTCTTGAGTGCCGCTCAGCGGTAGTTTGCCGCTGAGCGGTGCCTTCGACTTCTCCTTTTTGCACTCTTTCTTGTCTTTTCTAATGTCCTCTCTCTTATTCTTCACTTCTTTCACCAAATTCACCTCAAAACCTGCACAAAAACACTTAAATCAAGCATAAACCTGTCCAGCTCTCTTATTTCTGAAAATATAAACAAAAGGCATGATTTCAAGCTAGTTTCTAAGTCTAAAGGTTGCTTTTAGTATCAACTTTAAGCATGAAAATAACAGTTTTTCAATTGTTATCACAACCCCAAACTTAGAACTTTGCTTGTCCTCAAGCAAATAAAATGTAACTCCATCTCCAACCAATTCATATGATGGTTTACTCATTCAAAATCCTCTTTTCAAGATAAGTAATAACTTCACTCAAACTTAAGACCAAGAGTTCAATCAAGATGTGCACATGCTTTAGTGTTCACAAAGTCATTTAAATTCCAACAAATGCTATTTTTCATGAATGATCAATCAATTAAGCATGGATGTTCATGTGCTTATGGAATATTTCCTCACTAGGTAAAGTGTTTCACTCAACACACAAGTGTATAAGAGGTAAAGTGTTTCACTCATTCACTCCACTATCACAATGTCACATGAATCAACCTTGCCTTTCATTTAACCACAATCAAATACATTCACAAGCATGCATCATCACAAGGACTTTTCAATGGCTTATAATGTGGCTGGGCTAACAAGAAAATTGGTTTTTCTGGATCACAAAATCCTTGAGTTAAGAGAATCATAACAACACAATCTTCTTATTCATTCCCAACTTTCTTTTGCCTTTGCTTTTGCATTTGCATTGAGCTTTGCTTCTTTTTCTTTTCTTTTCTTTGCATATTCTTACTTTTTAGCTGTTAGCTCAATGCTTTTTCCTTTTTCATGTTTCCCCAATAACCCCAAACTTGAACATTTAACAATACCACACAAGATCTTCTACTTAACTCAAGGTAAAGATTTTCAATCAAGGGTGTTCAGTGTATATTTAAAGCTAAGGGTTCAAAGGATAGAACACAACGTGTTCTCTTTTAGAAGGCTAACTTTATGAATTTGGCCAATAAAAAGGGTTTCAAAAACACGGCCTTTGATCATATGATGCAAAACAAGCAATTGATTCAATCATAGAAAACCTGGGCAAAGTCATTTATGCTTTCAAAGTAATAGCATTCAACAATAACAACTCTGGAGCTCAAAACCTCACATATAAGCTCATTCACATTTGACATACACATCCTGCTTAATTTCACAATCACAATCATGATACTACACATTTGTTCACAAAGCTTGTGAATCACCTATATAAGCATTTTAATGTGCACATCATCTCAACATCAATTAATCATAAGCATCATTCAGCATTACTTATCACACAATCACAGTTAATAGCAAACCATCACAAGAAACCAGGTTTCAAATAGAGTACATCAAACCCTAATCTAAAAACAAAAACAAATAAGTTCAGAAAACTTAAACCACAAAAGCATAATCATATGATAGCATTCATCAGTAAATGCTATCTCAGCTCCTCATCAGTCTGAGTTGTCCTCTGTATCTTCCTCTTCTTCCTCATCATCATCATCATCAAACGCATCCTCCTCCTCAGCTTCATCTTCATCCATGTCTCGGGCTGAAGCTTCAGCTGCTTCAGCTCCTCCATGCCATGGTTCTTCTGGCCAAGCTACCACATTATGGAATTCATCCATAGTCCACCTGTGTGCTGGAGGGGTATCATACATCCCCACTATCATCTCAGCCGTGGCCACCTGCCCTCTGTGGATGGACTGCAACTGAGCACCTATAAGAGACATATACATGTCCCTCATCTGGAATGGTTCTGCCTCATGAGTATCAGCAGAAGTCCTGCTCTGTGCTGGCCTTCTCTCTCTACGAGCCTGGCGTGGTGGCACTGGCTGGGCTGCCTCCTCACCTCCACAGTACTGTCTGTAATAGGCCTCATCTATAGCTTTTCTTGGCCTCTCAAATGGTGGAACAGAAGTGTCCACCCCAGCTAGCTTGCAAAGGTGAGTGATCAAAGAAGGATGTCCCAGTGGTGCTTTGTTGTTTGAGGTGTTAGCACACACACTAATCTCATCAGCTATCACCTGCCCAATATTAACATTCAAGTTTCTGATAGCACAGTAGATGAAGAGTGCCCTGCTAAGAGTAATATCTGACACATGTGAACATGGCTGAATGTTGGCATGAGAAAATGCCATCCAATACTTTGCAAGAGGAGTCAAATCTGTCCTCCTAATATTAACCACTGAGCCAGATCTATTCCTTTGGAAGTGTCCTCCAGGTATGCACAATACTCTCTCAACATCCTCAAAGTCAGCACCTTCCTCCATGCTAAGAGCAAACTGGCATTGCTCACCAGCCCACACAGTATCCAGAAAGTTATTGATGGAGTCAGAATCATACCTGATAGCATGGCCTCTAACATAGCCCAAAAAATTCTCAGCTGGATAATCACCAATCTTCTTTGCATTGGTGTAGAATTCTTTCACCACAGCTATGTTGGCAGGTGATGGATAAGTGGCTAGCTTCCCCCAATCATTCCCTAACACTTGCTCTCCAAATTGAGGAGCAAAGTTAGGTATCATTCCAACCTTTCTCTCCATTAGAAGTCTCCTGTCCTGAACCACCCTAAAGTGCTTCACATGTTTCCTAGAGAGGAACCTGCCATTATGGGGCTGCTCTGGTTCCTTTTCCTTTCTCTTGGTTGCCATGGTTTTCAATCTCTTTCCTGAAGAGGATGCCATTCCTGCATTCAAACATAAATCCAAAACCACAGAACATGATGTTAATCATTAGTAAACACAAAACAAAACTCCTTTTGAAGCTAAACCACCGCTGAGGGCCAGAATTTCCCCTCAGCGCCACCAGTGCCACATTCAAACACGCAACAAACCAGAAAAAGCAAATCTGGCAGAGTGTCGCTCAGCGGTAAATGCCGCTCAGCGGTGATCTGCAGATTTTTGCAAATCTCGTTTTTAAACTGTCCTAACTCCACCCAAATGCAATTTTCAGTTTTCCAGTTCATAATCAAGCAGTTTAATCGGTTCAAACATCAAATATATCATCAAATCATGCATAGAAATCAAAACCCCTAAATATTCATGCTTTGACAATCACAGTCAATTTCAAAAACCCTAGAATGAACAAAATGCATTTTACTTACTTGGGTGGAGATGCTAGATGATATGAGAATGCTTCCAAACTAGAATGCTCTCTTCCAACCCCAAACTTTGATAGCACACTAGTGTAAAAGTGAGTGGAAGAGAAATTTTCTAAAGAGGGAAGAGTAAAAAGATGTGGGAAACCTAAGAGGAGATATGTGGGAGTCTTAGTGCAGAGAAGAGCTTGAAAGAATGTAAAAACGCGCAGCTTAGGGTTTAAAAATACCCCAATGGGCTCGGGTTCCGCTAAGGGGAACTTAAGCCCATCTGCGATAGTACCGCTCAGCGGTAATTGCCGCTCAGCGGCACTTTCTTGATGTGCCCTTCTCCTTCTTTTCTTGACCTACGTGCCTTCCTAGCATACCCCTCATAGGTTCCCTGCAATTCAATGTTAAAAATGCTTATGCAAATCCTAAAAATAAACAAACAGAAAACAATCAATCAACTGGGTTGCCTCCCAGGTAGCGCTTGTTTAACGTCACGAGCCTGACCCAAAATCCACCAACACCCATCAGTAGGTGTTTCAAACTTACCAGCACCCATCAGTAGGTGCAAAATCTTCTCACCAACACCCATCAGTAGGTGTTACAAACTTAGTATCCTTCAGTAGATACTTAACCACCTAGCATCCTTCAGTAGATGCTAAATCCAACAAAATAATGTCCAGAATAATGTTCACAAATTACAAATTATAAAACCAAATCAAAAGTTTGTAAATCTACTGGGTTGCCTCCCAGCAAGCGCTTCTTTTACGTCACTAGCTTGACCCTGTTAAAGCTCACGTTCCATCTTCTTTATAATTGATGTAGTCCTTCCACCAACCTTTCAACTGCTTCCTTTGGACTGTTTTGGACTCTCTAGAATATGGAGACTCTATCTCTATCATCTCCTTCTCTTTAAAGCCTTTTATAACCCACAACTTGTTCTTGAGTCTTACAGGTATGCCAAGTTGGAGTTTTAATTTTTTCCAGTCTCTAGGAACTTCTTCTCCTTTTCCAATCTCTTCTACCTTGGGTGCCTGAAAATACAAACAATGGTTATCAGAAACCTCAAGATTTTTATTTTTACCTCTAATTATGGGTGCATCTCGAAATGCAGCTTTATAACTGGCTTCTTCCTCCTTTGCTTGTGTTTCATCTTTGAAGACATCCACCACCACTCTCTCCTCTCTGTCTTGGAGAACCACTATACCTTCATTCACATCTATGATAGCCCTGGCCGTTTTCATAAACGGTCTTCCAAGTATAAAAGGTATCTTCTCGGTTTCCATCTTCATCACCACAAAGTCTGCCAAGAACTGAAGTTTGCCAACACAAACTACAATGTCTTCTGCAATCCCACATGGCTCCTTTGAAGATCCATCAGCCATTACAAGATTAACCTTTACAGGTTTTATTTCAACATGGCCAATTTGCTCCAATAGAGAATAAGGCATCAAGTTAACACTTGAGCCTAAATCAAGGAGAGCTTTCTTTACCTTTTTCTTCCCTATAATGCAAGGGATAGAAAAACTGCCTGGATCTGCTGCTTTTGGTGGGAATGATTCTTTCTTAACAGTTATACACTTTTCTTCCTCATCCTCTCTACGTCTTCTTTTTGTCGAGGTTCCTTCATCTGATTTGGTGTAAACTGCTATTTTCTGTAGAATTTGTTCCCAAGGAGCTTCATTATCAACCATTTTGAATAAATCTGTGAAATCCATTGGTTTCTCCTGATTTGTTAGAAAAGGAAAAGTGTCCTTTCTTTCTTCTTCTCTTCTCTCTTCTGTTTCATCTTCTTCCAACTCAATGATCTCTTCATTTACACTCTTGACCACTTTGCACTCTTCTCTGGGGTTAACCTCAGTATTAGCCCCAAAGTTTCTGTTGGGTCTTTCTTCCAATTGCTTGGTGATCTGACCCATCTGAATCTCCAAATTCTTTATAGCAGCTTCAGTGCTCTTTTGAGAAGATTCAGTTTTCTGGATGAATTGCTGAAGAGTTTCTTCCAACCTTGTTGATCTGTCATTAAGCATAGATAATTGTTGCCACAAGGTTGGTTGCTGCTGCTGCTTATTATACTGATTACCCTGCCCAGTTTGTCCTTGGCTAATGCTTGGATGTGGTTTCCAACCCTGATTATAATTCCCTTGACGGTATGGAAACTGATTAGCCATGAAGTTAACATCCTCCATGGCCTCCACTGGAAAAGCACACTGGCCATTTATGTGATCACCTCCACATAGTTCGCACAACTGGGTTTGTATCTGGGCAGCAGACTTCAACTCTTTAGGTAATTGAGCCAAAGTTTTTGTCAGAGTCTCTAGCTGTTGAGTTAGAATTTTATTCTGTGCTAGCAGAGCATCATGCGTTTGTAATTGTAGAACCCCTTTCTGTGGCATAGGAGCTCCTCTTTCATTGTGCAGCTCATTATCACTTGTAGCCATATTTTCAATGATTTCAGTTGCTTCCTCTGGAGTCTTCCATTTGATATTGCCTCCAATTGAGGCATCTAGCATCATCTTGGTTTGTGAACCAAGCCCTCCAAGGAAAGTTAGGACTACTTCTTGATCTTCAAAGCCATGCGTGGGAGTTTTACGTAACAAGCTTTTATACCTATCCCATGCATGTCCAAGTGATTCTTCCATGCCCTGCTTGAATGAAGATATCTCTTGCTTTCCCTTAGTCACTTTAGATTGTGGGAAGTATTTATTCAAAAACTTTGCAACCACTGCTTCCCACTCCGTGAAACTTTCTTCTGGAAAAGAGTTCAACCAAAGCTTAGCATTGCCTCCCAATGAGAAAGGAAACAAGCTAAGTTTGATAGCTTCGTCTGGCACCCCATTAATCTTGATCGTGTTACAGATCTCATTAAATGTTGTAAGGTGCTCATATGGGCTTTCATGTGATAACCCATTAAATTGATTACTCTTTACCAGTTGAATTAATGCTGGTTTGACCTCCATGTTGGCTGCATTGACTCTAGGTCGAGCTATGCTATTGAAGTGCTGAGGTCCAGCAAGATTAGTGTAATCTGCAAGAGTTCTTCTAGCATTATTATTGTTCTCCATACTCCCTGTGCTATGAACAGAACCTTGTGGTGATGATTGTAGGAGAGTTTCAGGAGAAGGGAAAAGTTCTCTGAACGTTCTGATTCTTCTCCTCCTTCTACTCTCGTCTAGCCCTTCAAGTAGTGGTTCTGTTGTTTTCTTACTTCTAGTTCGAATTGCCTCCTGCATGCACAAGAAAACAAAACCCTAGAAAAGATTTGTTAGCACAAAAAGATATAGAAGAAAATAAAGATTGAAAAGATATAAGAAGATAAAAGATTTAGAAGATAGAATCAAATAAAATAGAATAAAACCTAATTAAAAAAATAAAATCTAATCTAAAAGATAAAATAAAATAAAATCTAACCTAACCTAAAAGATAGAATAAGAATAAAATAAAATCTAACCTAAAAAGATAAAAAGATAAAATCTAATAAAATAAAATAAAATCTAATCTAAAAAGATAAAATAAAATCAAATAAAAACCGAAAAATAAAAAACAGAAAATAAAAACAGAAAACAGAAAAACAGAAAACAAAAAAAATAAAATCAAATCAAATAAAATACAAACTGAAAAATATAAACAGAAAAATAAAATAAAATAAAAATTCGAAATTTAAAATAAAATAAAAAAAATAAGTCAAAGATAATCAATAATCACACAAATTAACCAGTTAAACCATGAATCCCCGGCAGCGGCGCCAAAAACTTGATGGACAAATTTGTAAGCACCAAAATATGATGTCACAAACTTGTTTCACAATCGGCAAGTATGACCGAATCGTTTCAAGTAATAAACTTGGAAAGACCAAGTATCGTTCTCCCAAAGGACTCACGGCCTAGTTTAGTTATGTGATTTGTTGATTAGCTAAAACTTAAGAACACAATAATTGAAGTTTAATATGCAAAGACGAAAATTAAATATGTATGCATGAATTGATCAATGACAAAGACAAAAGATAAACACTTTCAAGGAAATATATGAATGAATATGTTGTTGGGGGGTCAATTTCATCTCATCCACTCTCATATATTTTAGGAATTCAACATTCAAATCATCATTGTTAATGCCACTCTCTAATGTACCATTCTAGATGGCTTCTCCCTAATCAAATAGTTCATACAATTCCTAGCATTCCTAATGATTAGTTCATGAGTGCGGGAGCTTAAAGGCAACCAATATAATATTGTCAGTATAATATTGGGAGAAATTCCCCGGATCTAGATTTCCCCGTACGTGTCCGTATCAACAAAACCAATAATCATGCATTAGAATGAGTTAAACAATGCAAGCATTGAGCAAAGAGGAAAAACCCTAACTAATGATGAAAGAAAGCATATGTCTTAATTCAAAGATGTACTCAACAAATCCATATATGAGAGCTTCAAGAGATTACTTTGATTCCCCAACAAACATACAAGGTTTAGTTCACCATATTCATGGTGAACCTAGATGAATTACAATGAAAGTATGAAAGACTAAACCCAATAAAGGTGAAGAGGTAGCCTGAGCATCCAAGATCCTCCTTCAAAGGGGTGAAAGAGAGAGTGTTTGCCTCGTTTCTGCCAAAGATGCCTAACTATAGGACGTGCAGGCCCTTATATACTAATCTAGAATTACAAAAGATTACAAAAGTCCAAGCCCAAAAAGTGCCGCTCAGCGGTATTTACCGCTCAACGGTGATTGCGCGTCTTCTTTCTTCCCCTCAGCGGCCATTTTGCCCCTCAGCGGTTCCAACGTCACCTCTTGAGTGCCGCTCAGCGGTAGTTTGCCGCTGAGCGGTGCCTTCGACTTCTCCTTTTTGCACTCTTTCTTGTCTTTTCTAATGTCCTCTCTCTTATTCTTCACTTCTTTCACCAAATTCACCTCAAAACCTGCACAAAAACACTTAAATCAAGCATAAACCTGTCCAGCTCTCTTATTTCTGAAAATATAAACAAAAGGCATGATTTCAAGCTAGTTTCTAAGTCTAAAGGTTGCTTTTAGTATCAACTTTAAGCATGAAAATAACAGTTTTTCAACTGTTATCACAACCCCAAACTTAGAACTTTGCTTGTCCTCAAGCAAATAAAATGTAACTCCATCTCCAACCAATTCATATGATGGTTTACTCATTCAAAATCCTCTTTTCAAGATAAGTAATAACTTCACTCAAACTTAAGACCAAGAGTTCAATCAAGATGTGCACATGCTTTAGTGTTCACAAAGTCATTTAAATTCCAACAAATGCTATTTTTCATGAATGATCAATCAATTAAGCATGGATGTTCATGTGCTTATGGAATATTTCCTCACTAGGTAAAGTGTTTCACTCAACACACAAGTGTATAAAAGGTAAAGTGTTTCACTCATTCACTCCACTCTCACAATGTCACATGAATCAACTTTGCCTTTCATTTAACCACAATCAAATACATTCACAAGCATGCATCATCACAAGGACTTTTCAATGGCTTATAATGTGGCTGGGCTAACAAGAAAATTGGTTTTTCTGGATCACAAAATCCTTGAGTTAAGAGAATCATAACAACACAATCTTCTTATTCATTCCCAACTTTCTTTTGCCTTTGCTTTTGCATTTGCATTGAGCTTTGCTTCTTTTTCTTTTCTTTTCTTTGCATATTCTTACTTTTTAGCTCTTAGCTCAATGCTTTTTCCTTTTTTTTCATGTTTCCCCAATAACCCCAAACTTGAACATTTAACAATACCACACAAGATCTTCTACTTAACTCAAGGTAAAGATTTTCAATCAAGGGTGTTCAGTGTATATTTAAGGCTAAGGGTTCAAAGGATAGAACACAACGTGTTCTCTTTTAGAAGGCTAACTTTATGAATTTGGCCAATAAAAAGGGTTTCAAAAACACGGCCTTTGATCATATGATGCAAAACAAGCAATTGATTCAATCATAGAAAACCTGGGCAAAGTCATTCATGCTTTCAAAGTAATAGCATTCAACAATAACAACTCTGGAGCTCAAAACCTCACATATAAGCTCATTCACATTTGACATGCACATCCTGCTTAATTTCACAATCACAATCATGATATTATGCATTTGTTCACAAAGCTTGTGAATCACCTGTATAAGCATTTTAATGTGCACATCATCTCAACATCAATCAATCAATAATCATCATCAAGCATTACTTATCACACAATCACAGTTAATAGCAAACCATCATAACAAACCAGGTTTCAAATAGAGTACATCAAACCCTAATCTAAAAACAAAAACAAATAAGTTCAGAAAACTTAAACCACAAAAGCATAATCATATGATAGCATTCATCAGTAAATGCTATCTCAGCTCCTCATCAGTCTGAGCTGTCCTCTGTATCTTCCTCTTCTTCCTCATCATCATCATCATCAAACGCATCCTCCTCCTCAGCTTCATCTTCATCCATGTCTCGGGCTGAAGCTTCAGCTGCTTCAGCTCCTCCATGCCATGGTTCTTCTGGCCAAGCTACCACATTATGGAATTCATCCATAGTCCACCTGTGTGCTGGAGGGGTATCATACATCCCCACTATCATCTCAGCCGTGGCCACCTGCCCTCTGTGGATGGACTGCAACTGAGCACCTATAAGAGACATATACATGTCCCTCATCTGGAATGGTTCTGCCTCATGAGTATCAGCAGAAGTCCTGCTCTGTGCTGACCTTCTCTCTCTACGAGCCTGGCGTGGTGGCACTGGCTGGGCTGCCTCCTCACCTCCACAGTACTATCTGTAATAGGCCTCATCTATAGCTTTTCTTGGCCTCTCAAATGGTGGAACAGAAGTGTCCACCCCAGCTAGCTTGCAAAGGTGAGTGATCAAAGAAGGATGTCCCAGTGGTGCTTTGTTGTTTGAGGTGTTAGCACACACACTAATCTCATCAGCTATCACCTGCCCAATATTAACATTCAAGTTTCTGATAACACAGTAGATGAAGAGTGCCCTGCTGAGAGTAATATCTGACACATGTGAACATGGCTGAATGTTGGCATGAGAAAATGCCATCCAATACTTTGCAAGAGGAGTCAAATCTGTCCTCCTAATATTAACCACTGAGCCAGATCTATTCCTTTGGAAGTGTCCTCCAGGTATGCACAATACTCTCTCAACATCCTCAAAGTCAGCACCTTCCTCCATGCTAAGAGCAAACTGGCATTGCTCACCAGCCCACACAGTATCCAGAAAGTTATTGATGGAGTCAGGATCATACCTGATAGCATGGCCTCTAACATAGCCCAAATAATTCTCAGCTGGATAATCACCAATCTTCTTTGCATTGGTGTAGAATTCCTTCACTACAGCTATGTTGGCAGGTGCTGGATAAGTGGCTAGCTTTCCCCAATCATTCCCTAACACTTGCTCTCCAAATTGAGGAGCAAAGTTAGGTATCATTCCAACCTTTCTCTCCATTAGAAGTCTCCTGTCCTGAACCACCCTAAAGTGCTTCTCATGTTTCCTAGAGAGGAACCTGCCATTATGGGGCTGCTCTGGTTCCTTTTCCTTTCTCTTGGTTGCCATGGTTTTCAATCTCTTTCCTGAAGAGGATGTCATTCCTGCATTCAATCATAAATCCAAAACCACAGAACATGATGTTAATCATTAGTAAACACAAAACAAAACTCCTTTTGAAGCTAAACCACCGCTGAGGGCCAGAATTTCCCCTCAGCGCCACCAGTGCCACATTCAAACACGCAACAAACCAGAAAAAGCAAATTTGGCAGAGTGCCGCTCAGCGGTATTTGCCGCTCAGCGGTGATCTGCAGATTTTTGCAAATCTCGTTTTTAAATTGTCCTAACTCCACCCAAATGCAATTTTCAGTTTTCCAGTTCATAATCAAGCAGTTTAATCGGTTCAAACATCAAATATATCATCAAATCATGCATAGAAATCAAAACCCCTAAATATTCATGCTTTGACAATCACAGTCAATTTCAAGAACCCTAGAATGAACAAAATGCATTTTACTTACTTGGGTGGAGATGCTAGATGATATTAGAATGCTTCCAAGCTAGAATGCTCTCTTCCAACCCCAAACTTTGATAGCACACTAGTGAAAAAGTGAATAGAAGAGAGATTTTCTTAAGAGGGAAGAGTGAAAAGATGTGGAAAACCTAGGAGAAGGTGTGTGGAAGTGTTTGTGCAGAGAGAAGTCTGGAAATAAACCCTAAAACGCAGCTTGGGGTATAAAAATACCCTAATGGGCTCGGGTCCCGCTAAGGGGAACTAAAGCCCAGTCTGCGAGAGTACCGCTCAGCGGTAAAATACCGCTCAGCGGCACTTTCGTGATGTGCTCCTCTCCTTCTTTTCTTGACCTACGTGCCTTCCCTACATGTCCCTCATAGGTTCCCTGCAATTCAATGTTAAAAATGCTTATGCAAACCCTAACTAAAATAAACAAACAAAAACAATCAATCAACTGGGTTGCCTCCCAGGTAGCGCTTGTTTAACGTCACGAGCCTGACCCAAATTCCACCAGCACCCATCAGTAGATGCAAAATTTTCTTACCAACACCCATCAGCAGGTGTTACAAACCTAGCATCCTTCAGTAGATGCTTAACCACCTAGCATCCTTCAGTAGATGTTGGATCCAAAAAAAAAAAAAAAAAAAAATAATTACAGAATAATATCCACAATTTAAAAGTTACAAAACCAAATCAAAAGTTTTTAAATCCACTGGGTTGCCTCCCAGCAAGCGCTCTTTTAACGTCATTAGCTTGACCCAGTAAAGCTCATGTTCCTTCTTCTTTTTCTTCTTTCTACTGAACTTCTTCAGAAATTTGATCAAACCAGGAACCTGTTGCAATGTCTCAATCATAGGAACTTTAATCTCCAATTTCTTGAAGATTTCCATAAAGCACTTAAATTTCTTTTCCTTCCTATGATTCTTCTTTAGATGAGGATGTGACTTTTCATGTGATTTCTTCTTCTTTCCTCTCATCTTCTTTTTCTTCCTTTTTCTCTTCCTAAATTTTCTCTTTTTCTCTTCTTTTATTTTTTTCTTCCTTTCTCTTTTTCTCCTCAACTTCTTTATCTTCACACAAATTTTCTTTCTCTCTTTTCTCTCAACCAATTCTTTTTCTTTTTCTTCATCTTTATCTTTCTCACTCAACTCTTCTTTCTCTTTTCTCTCTACCCTTTCCTCATCTCCCTCTAATTTTTCCTCATCAAGAATCTTGTCACTTTCAGTGATAATGACTTGCCCTTCCTCCTTAAGGTTAACATCAGTATTAACATCATCATTTAATATCTGACTAATGTGACGAAGTTGCATCTCCATTCTTTTACATGATTCTTCAATGCTTTTCTGAGTAGAGTCGGAATTTTTCAAAAATCGTTGAAGGGTGTCCTCCAACCTATCCAAACTTCCTGATAGAAAGGGTTGTTGCTGCCATTGTTGTTGTGGTTGGTTCTCAAATTGTCCAGCAGCTTGCCAAAATTGGCTTTGATCCATGCTTGAGTGAGGTTCCCACCATTGGTTGAGATTACTTTGGTAGAATTGAGTGCCCATATAGTTAAATTCTTGACCGAATTGCATTCTGCAGACATTAGGCACAAAACCCTAAAAACAATTGTTAGCACAAACAGATAGAGAAAGAGAAAAAAAAAATCAAAGGATATAATTGAAAAGATAAGAAGATAGGAAATAAAAACAGAAAAATAAAAACAGAAAAATAAAATAAAAATAAAAACAGAAAAACAAAATAAAATAAAAACAGAAAATAAAATAAAATAAAATAAAAACAAAAATAAAATAAAATAAAATAAAATGAAAACAGAAAATAAAACAAAAAACAAAAACAGAAAACAGAAAAATAAAAATAGAAACAGAAAATAAAACAAAATAAAATACAAACAGAAAAATATAAACAAAAAATAAAAAATTCGAAATTAATAAAAAAAAATAAAAATAAAAACAGAAAAAAGAAAACAGAAAAACAGAAAACAGAAAAACAGAAACAGAAAAATAAAATAAAATCAAATAAAATACAAACTGAAAAATATAAACAGAAAAATAAAATAAAATAAAATAAAAATTCGAAATTTAAATTAAAAATAAAAAAAAATAAGTCAAAGATAATCAATAATCACACAAATTAACCAGTTAAACCACGAATCCCCGGCAACGGCGCCAAAAACTTGATGGACAAATTTGTAAGCACCAAAATATGATGTCACAAACTTGTTTCACAATCGGCAAGTATGACCGAATCGTTTCAAGTAATAAACTTGGTAAGACCAAGTATCGTTCTCCCAAAGGACTCACGGCCTAGTTTAGTTATGTGATTTGTTGATTAGCTAAGACTTAAGAACACAATAATTGAAGTTTAATATGCAAAGACGAAAATTAAATATGTATGCATGAATTGATCAATGACAAAGACAAAAGATAAACACTTTCAAGGAAATATATGAATGAATATGTTGTTGGGGGTCAATTTCATCTCATCCACTCTCATATATTTTAGGAATTCAACATTCAAATCATCATTGTTAATGCCACTCTCTAATGTACCATTCTAGATGGCTTCTCCCTAATCAAATAGTTCATACAATTCCTAGCATTCCTAATGATTAGTTCATGAGTGCAGGAGCTTAAAGGCAACCAATATAATATTGTCAGTATAATATTGGGAGAAATTCCCCGGATCTAGATTTCCCCGTACGTGTCCGTATCAACAAAACCAATAATCATGCATTAGAATGAGTTAAACAATGCAAGCATTGAGCAAAGAGGAAAAACCCTAACTAATGATGAAAGAAAGCATATGTCTTAATTCAAAGATGTACTCAACAAATCCATATATGAGAGCTTCAAGAGATTACTTTGATTCCCCAACAAACATACAAGGTTTAGTTCACCATATTCATGGTGAACCTAGATGAATTACAATGAAAGTATGAAAGAATAAACCCAATAAAGGTGAAGAGGTAGCCTGAGCATCCAAGATCCTCCTTCAAAGGGGTGAAAGAGAGAGTGTTTGCCTCGTTTCTGCCAAAGATGCCTAACTATAGGACGTGCAAGCCCTTATATACTAATCTAGAGTTACAAAAGATTACAAAAGTCCAAGCCCAAAAAGTGCCGCTCAGCGGTATTTACCGCTCAGCGGTGATTGCGCGTCTTCTTTCTTCCCCTCAGCGGCCATTTTGCCCCTCAGCGGTTCCAACGTCACCTCTTGAGTGCCGCTCAGCGGTAGTTTGCCGCTGAGCGGTGCCTTCGACTTCTCCTTTTTGCACTCTTTCTTGTCTTTTCTAATGTCCTCTCTCTTATTCTTCACTTCTTTCACCAAATTCACCTCAAAACCTGCACAAAAACACTTAAATCAAGCATAAACCTGTCCAGCTCTCTTATTTCTGAAAATATAAACAAAAGGCATGATTTCAAGCTAGTTTCTAAGTCTAAAGGTTGCTTTTAGTATCAACTTTAAGCATGAAAATAACAGTTTTTCAACTTCATCGACTTTGTCCACTTCATCCACTTCGTCCACTTCTTCCACTTCGTCCCCTTCTTCCACCACGTGCACTACGTCCACGTCATCCACTCCGTCCACTTCTCCCACTTCTTCCACTTCTTCTTCTTGTTCTTCTTCCAGTTCTTCTTCTTGTTCTTCTTGTTCTTGTTGTTCTTCTTCTCTTTCTTCCACTTCGTGCACTTCGTCCACTTCTTCTACTTCATCCACTACTTCCACTTCCACTTCTTCTTCTTCCACTTCTTCTTCTTGTTCTTCTTCTTGTTCATCTTATTCTGCTTATTCTCCTTCTCCCACTTATTCCACTTCGTCCACTTCTTCCACTTCGTCCACTTCGTCCACTTCGTCCTCTTCGTCCTCTTCGTCCACTTCGTCAACTTCGTCCACTTCGTCCACTTCTTCCACTTCTTCCACTTCTTCATGTTCATCTACTTTGTCCACTTCTTCCACTTCTTCTTCTTGTTCTTCTTCCTCCACTTCCTCCACTTCGTCTACTTCGTCCACTTCTTCCACTTCTTCTTCTTGTTTTTCTTCCACTACTTCTTCTTGTTCTTCCTGTTCTTCTTCTTGTTCTTTTTCTTCTTCTTCTTCTGCTTCCACTTGGTCCACTTCGTCCACTTGGTCAACTTCTTCCACTTCTTCCAATTCGTCCACTTCGTCCACTGCTCCCACTTCCACTTTTTCTTCTTATTCTTCTTCCACTTCTTCTTCTTGTTCTTCTTCTTGTTCATCTTGTTCTGCTTATTCTGCTTCTTCCACTTCTTCCACTTCGTCCACTTCGTCACTTCGTCCACTTCGTCACTTCGTCCACTTTGTCCTCTTGGTCCACTTCTTCCACTTCGTCCACTTCGTCCACTTCGTCCACTTCGTCCACTTCGTCCACTTCGTCCACTTCATCCACTTCGTCCCCTTCGTCCACTTCGTCCACTTCGTCCACTTCGTCAACTTCGTCCACTTCCTCCACTTCGTCCACTACGTCCACTTCTTCTACTTCGTCAACTTCGTCCATTTCGTCAACTTCGTCCATTTCGTCAACTTTGTCCATTTCGTCCACTTCGTCCACTTCTTCAACTTCGTCGACTTCTTCCACTTCTTCCACTTCTTCTAGTTCGTCTAGTGCGTCCACTTCGTCCACTTCTTTGTCTTGTTCTTCTTCTCGTTCTTCTTCTTCCACTTCGACCACTTCGTCAGCTTCGTCCACTTCGTCAACTTCTTCCACTTCTTCCACTTCTTCTTCTTGTTCTTCTTCCACTACTTCTTCTTGTTCTTCTTCTTGTTCTTCTTCTTGTTCTTCTTCCCGTTCTTCTTCTTCCACTTCGTCGGCTTCGTCACCTTCGTCAACTTCATCCACTTCTTCCAGTTCGTCTAGTTCTTCCACTTCGTCCAATTCGTCTACATCGTCCAATTCGTCCGCTTCGTCACTTCGTCCACTTTGTCCACTTCGTCTACTTCGTCCACTTCGTCTTCTTCTGCCACTTCGTCCACTTGGTCCACTTGGTCCACTTCTTCCACTACTTCTTCTTGTTCTTCTTCCTCCACTTCCTCCACTTCGTCCACTTCGTCTACTTCGTCCACTTCTTCCACTTCTTCTTCTTGTTTTTCTTCCACTACTTCTTATTGTTCTTCCTGTTCTTCTTCTTGTTCTTTTTCTTCTTCTTCTTCTTCTTCCACTTGGTCCACTTCGTCCACTTGGTCAACTTCTTCCACTTCTTCCAATTCGTCCACTTCGTCCATTTCGTCCACTTCGTCTACTTCGTCCACTTCGTCCACTGCTCCCACTTCCACTTTTTCTTCTTATTCTTCTTCCACTTCTTCTTCTTGTTCTTCTTCTTGTTCATCTTGTTCTGCTTATTCTGCTTCTTCCACTTCTTCCACTTCGTCCACTTCGTCACTTCGTCCACTTTGTCCTCTTGGTCCACTTCTTCCACTTCGTCCACTTCGTCCACTTCGTCCCTTTCGTCCACTTCGTCCACTTCGTCCACTTCGTCAACTTCGTCCACTTCTTCCACTTCGTCCACTACGTCCACTTCTTCTACTTCGTCAACTTCGTCCATTTCGTCAACTTCGTCCATTTCGTCAACTTTGTCCATTTCGTCCACTTCGTCCACTTCTTCCACTTCTTCCACTTCTTCTAGTTCGTCTAGTTCGTCCACTTCGTCCACTTCTTCGTCTTGTTCTTCTTCTCGTTCTTCTTCTTCCACTTCGACCACTTCGTCAGCTTCGTCCACTTCGTCAACTTCTTCCACTTCTTCCACTTCTTCTTCTTGTTCTTCTTCCACCACTTCTTCTTGTTCTTCTTCTTGTTCTTCTTCCCGTTCTTCTTCTTCCACTTCGTCCACTTCGTCCACTTTGTCGGCTTCGTCACCTTCGTCAACTTCATCCACTTCTTCCAGTTCGTCTAGTTCTTCCACTTCGTCCAATTCGTCCACATCGTCCAATTCGTCCGCTTCGTCCACTTCGTCCACATCGTCCACTTCGTCCACTTTGTCCACTTCGTCCACTTCGTCTTCTTCTGCCACTTCGTCCACTTGGTCCACTTGGTCCACTTCTTCCACTTCTTCCAATTCGTCCACTTCGTCTATTTCGTCCACTTCGTCAACTTCGTCCACTTCGTCCATTTTGTCCACTTCCTCAGCTTCATCGTCTTCGTCCACTTGGTACACTTCGTGCACTTCGTCCACATCGTCCACTTCGTCGTCTTCGTCCTCTTCGTCCACTTCGTCCTCTTCGTCCTCTTCCTCCACCTCGTCAACTTCGTCCACTTCGTCCACTTCGTCAACTTCTTCAACTTCTTCCACTTCTTCCACTTCTTCCACTTCTTCTAGTTCGTCTAGTTCGTCCACTTCGTCCACTTCTTCCACTTCTTCTTCTTGTTCTTATTCTTTTTCTTCTTCTCGTTTTTCTTCTTCCACTTCGTCCACTTCGTCAGCTTCGTCCACATCGTCAACTTCTTCCACTTCTTCCACTTCTTCTAGTTCGTCTAGTTCGTCCACTTCGTCCACTTCGTCCACTTCTTCCACTTCTTCTTCTTGTTCTTCTTCTTTTTCTTCTTCTCGTTTTTCTTCTTCCAGTTCGTCCACTTCGTCAGCTTCGTCCACATCGTCCACTTCTTCCACTTCTTCTTCTTGTTATTTTTCCACTACTTCTTCTTGTTCTTCTTCTACTACTTCTTCTTGTTGTTCTTGTTCTTCTTCTCGTTCTTCTTCTTCCACTTCGTCCACTTCGTCAGCTTCGTCACCTTCGTCCACTTCGTCAACTTCATCCACTTCTTCCAGTTCGTCTAGTTCATCAACTTCATCCTCTTCGTCCACTTCGTCCAATTCGTCCACTTTGTCTACTTCGTCCACTTCGTCTACTTCGTCCAATTCTTCCACTTCTTCTTCTTGTTCTTCTTCCACTACTTCTTCTTGTTCTTCTTATTGTTCTTCTTCTTGTTGTTGTTCTTCTTCCACTTCATCCACTTAGTCCACTTCTTCCATTTCTTCCACTTCGTCCATTTCGTCCACTTCGTCATCTTCGTCCACTTCTTCCATTTCTTCCACTTCGTCAATTTCATCCACTTCGTCAACTTCGTCCACTTCGTCATCTTCGTGCACTTCGTCCATTTTGTCCGCTTCCCCAGCTTCATCGACTTCATCCAGTTCGTCTAGTTCGTACATTTCGTCCAGCTTCATCGAGTTCATCGACTTCGTCCACATTGTCCACTTCCTCCTCTTCGTCCTTTTCGTCCACTTCGTTCACTTCGTCCTCTTCGTCCACTTAGTCCATTTCGTCCACTTCGTCCGCTTCGTCCACCTCTTCCACTTCTTCTTTTTGTTCTTCCTCCACTACTTCTTCTTGTTCTTCTTGTTCTTCTTCCTCCACTTCGTCCACTTTGTCTACTTGGTCCACTTCTTCCACTTTTTCCAATTCGTCCACTTCGTCTATATCGTCCACTTCGTCAACTTCGTCCACTACGTCCGTTTTGTCCACTTCCTCAGCTTCATCGACTTCGTCCACTTCGTCCACTTCGTACACTTCGTAAACTTCCTTCACATCGTACACTTCATCGTCTTTGTCCTCGTCATCCACTTCGTCCACTTCGTCCACTTCATCAGCTCCGTCCACTTCGTCAACTTCGTCCACTTCTTCCACTTCTTCCACTTCGTCCACTTCTTCTTCTTTTTCTTCTTCCACTACTTCTTCTTGTTTTTCTTGTTCTTCATCTTGTTCTTCTTCTTGTTCTTCTTCTCGTTCTTTTTCTTCCACTTCGTCCACTTCGTCCACTTCCTCCACTTCCTCGACTTCGTCAGCTTCGTCCACTTCGTCAACTTCGTCATCTTCGTCCACTTCTTCCAGTTCGTCTAGTTCGTCCACTTCTTCCACTTCTTCTTGTTCTTCTTCTACTACTTCTTGATTTTTTGTCCTTCTTCCACTACTTCTTGTTTTTCTTGTTCTTCTTCCACTACTTCTTGTTTTTCTTGTTCTTCTTCCCTTTCTTCTTCTTCTTCTTCTTCCACTTCGTCCACTTCTTCCACTTCTTCAAATTCCACTTCGTCCATTTTGTCCACTTCGTCAACTTCGTCCACTTCGTCCATTTTGTCCACTTCCTCAGCTTCACCGACTTCGTCTACTTCTGCAACTTCTTCCAGTTCTTCTTGTTCTTCTACTTGTTCTTCTTCTTCCACTTCATACATTTCGTCCACTTCTTCCACTTCGTCCACTTCGTGCTCTTCGTCCACTTTGTCAACTTCATCCACTTCGTCCACTTCGTCCACTTCGTCCACTTCGTCTACTTCGTCCAATTCTTCCACTTCTTCTTCTTGTTATTCTTCCACTACTTCTTCTTGTTCTTCACGTTCTTCTAATTGTTCTTCTTCTTATTGTTCTTCTTCTTCCACTTCATCCACTTCGTCCACTTAGTCCACTTCTTCCATTTCTTCCACTTCGTCCATTTCGTCCACTTCGTCAACTTCGTCCACTTCATCCATTTTGTCCACTTCCTCAGCTTCATCGACTTCGTCCACTTCATCCACTTCGTACACTTTGTGCATTTCGTGCATTTCATCCACATCGTCCACTTCATCCTCTTCGTCCTCTTTGTCCACTTCGTCCTCTCCGTCGACGTAGTCCAGTTCGTCCACTTCTTCCACTTCTTCCACATCCTCTTTTTTTTCTTCTTCCACTACTTCTTCTTGTTCTTATTTTTCTTCTTCTTGTTCTTCTTCTTCCACTTCGTCTATAGCGTCCACTTCGTCCACTACGTCCACTGCGTCCACTGCGTCTACTGCGTCTACTGCGTCCACTGCGTCCACTGCGTCTACTGCGTCCACTTCGTCAATTTGGTCAACTGTGTCCACTTCGTGCACTACGTCCACTTTGTCAACTTCGTCCACTTCTTCCACTGTGTCCACTTCTTCTTCTTCTTCTTCTTCCACTACCTCTTGTTTTTCTTGTTCTTCTTTTTTTTTTCTTCTCGTTCTTCTTCTTCCACTTCGTCCACTTCCTCCACATCCTCGACTTCGTCAGCTTCGCCAATTTCGTCAACTTCGTGATCTTCGTCCACTTCTTCTAGTTCGTCCACTTCGTCCACTTCGTCCACTTCGTCACTTCGTCCACTTCGTCTACTTCGTCCCATTCTTCCAATTGTTCTTCTTGTTCTTCTTCCACTACTTCTTCTTGTTTTTCTTGTACTTCTTCCTTTTCTTCTTCTTCTTCTTCTTCTTCGTCCACTTCGTCCACCTGGTCTACTTCTTCCAGTTCTTCCAATTCGTCACTTCGTCCCTTTCGTGCACTTCGTCAACTTCGTCCACTTTGTCCATTTTGTCCACTTCCTCAGCTTCATCGACTTTGTCCACTTCTGCAACTTCTTCTTCATCTTCTTCTTCTTCTTCTTCCACTTCATACATTTGGTCCACTTCGTGCTCTCCGTTCACTTCGTCAACTTCATCCACTTCTTCCAATTCGTCTAGTTCGTCCACTTCACCCACTTCCTCCATTTCCTCCACTTACTCGACTTCGTTAGCTTCGTCCACTTCGTCAACTTCGTCCACTTCATCAACTTCGTCATCTTCGTCCACTTCTTCCAGTTCGTCTAGTTCGTCCACTTCATCCACTTCATCCACTTCGTCCACTTCGTCTACTTCGTCCAATTCTTCCACTTCTTCTTCTTGTTCTTCTTCCACTACTTCTTCTTGCTTTTTTGTTCTTCTTCCTTTACTTCTTCTTCTTCTTCATCCACTTGGTCCACTTGTTCCACTTCTTCCAATTCGTCCACTTCGTCCATTTTGTCCACTTCCTCAACTTCATCGACTTCGTACTCTTCTGTAACTTCGTCCACTTCTTCAACTTCATCCACTTCTTCCAGTTCGTCTAGTTCGTCTAGTTCGTCCGCTGCGTCCAATTCGTCCACTTCGTCCACTCTGTCCACTCCGTCCACTCCGTTCACTCCGTTCACTCCGTCCACTTCGTCCATTTCGTCCACTTCGTCCACTTCTTCCACTTCTTCTTCTTCTTGTTCTTCCACTACTTCTTCTTGTTCTTCTTGTTCTTCTTCTTGTTCTTCTTCTTCCACTTCGTCCACTTGGTCCACTTCGTCCACTTCTTCCAATTCGTGCATTTCGTTCATTTCGTCCACTTCGTCCATTTTGTCCACTTCTTCCACTTCTTCCAATTCGTCCACTTCTTCCACTTCGTCCACTTCTTCTTCTTAGTCTTCTTCCACTACTTCTTGCTTTTCTTGTTCTTCTTCTCGTTCTTCTTCTTCCACTTCCTCGACTTTGTCAGCTTCGCCCACTTCGTCAACTTCGTGATCTTCGTCCACTTCTTCTAGTTCGTCCACTTTGTCCACTTCGTCCACTTCATCCACTTCTTCTAGTTTGTCTAGTTCGTCCACTTCGTCCACCTCGTCCACTTCGTCCATTCGTCCACTTCGTCCACTTCGTCAACTACGTGCTCTTCGTCCACTTCGTCAACTTCATCCACTTCTTCCAGTTCGTGTAGTTCGTCTAGTTCGTCTGCTGCGTCCAATTCGTCCACTTCGTCCACTCCGTCCACTCCGTCCATTCCGTCCACTCCGTCCACTTCGTCCACTTCGTCCATTTCGTCCACTTCGTCCATTTCGTCCACTACGTCCACTTCGTCCACTCCGTCCACTCCGTCCACTCCGTCCACTCCGTCCACTCCGTCCACTCCGTCCACTCCGTCCACTCCGTCCACTTCATCCATTTCGTCCACTTCGTCCATTTCGTCCACTTCTTCCACTTCTTCTTCTTGTTGTTCTTCCACTACTTCTTCTTGTTCTTCTTCTTGTTCTTCTTCTTCCACTTCGTCCACTTGGTCCACTTCTTCCAATTTGTCCACTTCGTCCATTTTGTCCACTTCTTCCACTTCTTCTAATTCGTCCACTTCTTCCACTTCGTCCACTTCTTCTTCTTGTTCTTCTTCCACTACTTCTTCTTGTTTTTCTTGTTCTTCTTCTTGTTCTTCTTCTCGTTCTTCTTCTTCCACTTCGTCCACTTCCTGGACTTCGTCAGCTTCGCCCACTTCGTCAACTTCGTGATCTTCGTCCACTTCTTCTAGTTCGTCCACTTTGTCCACTTCGTCCACTTCGTCTACTTCGTCCAATTCTTCCACTTCTTCTTCTTGTTCTTCTTCACTACTTCTTCTTGTTTTTCCTCTTCTTCTTCCTTTTCTTCTTCTTCTTCTTCTTCCACTACGTCCACTTGGTCCACTTCTTCCAATTCGTCCACTTCGTCCATTTCGTCCACTTCGTCAACTTCGTCCACTTTGTCCCTTTTGTCCACTTCCTCAACTGCATCGACTTTGTCCGCTTCTGCAACTTCTTCCACTTCTTGTTCTTCTACCTTTTCTTCTTCTTCTTCTTCTTCTTCTTCTTCTTCCACTTCATACATTTCGTCCACTTCGTCCACTTCGTCCACTTCGTCCACTTCGTGTTCTTCGTCCACTTCGTCAACTTCATCCACTTCTTCCAATTTGTCTAGTTCGTCCACTTCGTCCACTTCCTCGACTTCGTCAGCTTCGTCCACTTCGTCAACTTCGTCATCTTCGTCCACTTCTTCCAGTTCGTCTAGTTCGTCCACTTCGTCCACTTCGTGCACTTCGTCCACTTCGTGCACTTCGTCCACTTCGTCTACTTCGTCCAATTCTTCCACTTCTTCTTCTTGTTCTTCTTCCACTACTTCTTCTTGTTTTTCTTGTTCTTCTTCCTTTTCTTCTTCTTCTTCTTCATCCACTTCGGCCACTTCGTCCAGTTGTTCCACTTCTTCCACTTCTTCCAATTCGTCCACTTCGTCCATATTGTCCACTTCCTCAGCTTAATCGACTTCGTACTCTTCTGCAACTTCTTCCACTTCTTCTTGTTCTTCTATTTGTTCTTCGTCTTCTTCTTCTTCTTCTTCTTCTTCCACTACATACATTTCGTCCACTTCGTCCACTACGTCCACTGCGTCCACTGCGTCTACTGCGTCCACTGCGTCCACTGCATCTACTGCGTCCACTTCGTCAATTTGGTCAACTCCGTCCACTTCGTGCACTACGTCCACTTTGTCAACTTCGTCCACTTCTTCCACTGTGTCCACTTCTTCTTCTTCTTCTTCTTCCACTACCTCTTGTTTTTCTTGTTCTTCTTCTTTTTTTCTTCTCGTTCTTCTTCTTCCACTTCATCCACTTCGTCCACTTCCTCCACATCCTCGACTTCGTCAGCTTCGCCAATTTCGTCAACTTCGTGATCTTCGTCCACTTCTTCTAGTTCGTCCACTTCGTCCACTTCGTCACTTCGTCCACTTCGTCCACTTCGTCCACTTCGTCCACTTCGTCACTTCGTCCACTTCGTCCCATTCTTCCAATTCTTCTTCTTGTTCTTCTTCCACTACTTCTTGTTTTTCTTGTACTTCTTCCTTTTCTTCTTCTTCTTCTTCTTCGTCCACTTCGTCCACCTGGTCCACTTCTTCCACTTCTTCCAATTCGTCCACTTCGTCCATTTCGTGCACTTCGTCAACTTCGTCCACTTTGTCCATTTTGTCCACTTCCTCAGCTTCATCGACTTTGTCCACTTCTGCAACTTCTTCTTCTTCTTCTTCTTCTTCTTCTTCTTCTTCTTCTTCTTCTTCTTCCACTTCATACATTTCGTTCACTTCGTCCACTTCGTGCTCTTCGTTCACTTCGTCAACTTCATCCAGTTCTTCCAATTCGTCTAGTTCGTCCACTACGTCCACTTCCTCCATTTCCTCCACTTACTCGACTTCGTCAGCTTCGTCCACTTCGTCAACTTCGTCCACTTCGTCATCTTCGTCCACTTCTTCCAGTTCGTCTAGTTCGTCCACTTCGTCCACTTCATCCACTTCGTCCACTTCGTCTACTTCGTCCAATTCTTCCACTTCTTCTTCTTGTTCTTCTTCCACTACTTCTTGCTTTTCTTGTTCTTCTTCCTTTTCTTCTTCTTCTTCTTCATCCACTTGGTCCACTTCTTCCACTTCTTCCAATTCGTCCACTTCGTCCATTTTGTCCACTTCCTGAGCTTCATCGACTTCGTACTCTTCTGCAACTTCGTCCACTTCTTCAACTTCATCCACTTCTTCCAGTTCATCTAGTTCGTCTAGTTCGTCCGCTGCGTCCAATTCGTCCACTTCGTCCACTCCGGCCACTCCGTCCACTCCGTCCACTCCGTTCACTCCGTCCACTTCGTCCATTTCGTCCACTTCGTCCACTTCTTCCACTTCTTCTTCTCGTTGTTCTTCCACTACTTCTTCTTGTTCTTCTTGTTCTTCTTCTTCCACTTCGTCCACTTGGTCCACTTCGTCCACTTCTTCCAATTCGTGCACTTCGTTCATTTCGTCCACTTCGTCCATTTTGTCCACTTCTTCCAATTCGTCCACTTCGTCCACTTCTTCTTCTTGTTCTTCTTCTACTACTTCATGTTTTTCTTGTTCTTCTTCTTGTTTTCTTCTCGTTCTTCTTCTTCCACTTCGTCCACTTCCTCGACTTTGTCAGCTTCGCCCACTTCGTCAACTTCGTGATCTTCGTCCACTTCTTCTAGTTCGTCCACTTTGTCCACTTCGTCCACTTCGTCCACTTCCTCCACTTCTTCTGTTCGTGTAGTTCGTCCACTTCGTCCACTTCGTCCACCTCGTCCACTTCGTCCATTCGTCCACTTCGTCCACTTCGTCAACTTCGTGCTCTTCGTCCACTTCGTCAACTTCATCCACTTCTTCCAGTTCGTCTAGTTCGTCTAGTTCGTCCGCTGCGTCTAATTCGTCCACTTCGTCCACTCCGTCCATTCCGTCCACTCCGTCCACTCCGTCCACTTCGTCCATTTCGTCCACTTCGTCCACTTCGTCCATTTCGTCCACTTCGTCCACTCCGTCCACTCCGTCCACTCCGTCCACTCCGTCCACTCCGTCCACTCCGTCCACTCCGTCCACACCGTCGACTTCATCCATTTCGTCCACTTCGTCCCCTTCGTCCATTTCGTCCACTTCGTCCACTTCTTCCACTTCTTCTTCTTGTTGTTCTTCCACTACTTCTTCTTGTTCTTCTTCTTCCACTTCGTCCACTTGGTCCACTTCTTCCAATTCGTCCACTTCGTCCATTTTGTCCACTTCTTCCACTTCTTCCAATTCGTCCATTTCTTCCACTTCGTCAACTTCTTCTTCTTGTTCTTCTTCCACTACTTCTTCTTGTTTTTCTTGTTCTTCTTCTTGTTCTTCTTCTCGTTCTTCTTCTTCCACTTCGTCCACTTCCTCGACTTCGTCAGCTTCGCCCATTTCGTCAACTTCGTGATCTTCGTCCACTTCTTCTAGTTCGTCCACTTTGTCCACTTCGTCCACTTCGTCTACTCCGTCCAATTCTTCCACTTCTTCTTCTTGTTCTTCTTCACTACTTCTTCTTGTTTTTCCTCTTCTTCTTCCTTTTCTTCTTCTTCTTCTTCGTCCACTACGTCCACTTGGTCCACTTCTTCCAATTCGTCCACTTCGTCCATTTCGTCCACTTTGTCAACTTCGTCCACTTCTTCCACTGTGTCCACTTCTTCTTCTTCTTCTTCTTCTTCTTCTTCTTCTTCCACTACCTCTTGTTTTTCTTGTTCTTCTTCTTTTTTTCTTCTCGTTCTTCTTCTTCCACTTCATCCACTTCGTCCACTTCCTCCACATCCTCGACTTCGTCAGCTTCGCCAATTTCGTCAACTTCGTGATCTTCGTCCACTTCTTCTAGTTCGTCCACTTCGTCCACTTCGTCCACTTCGTCACTTCGTCCACTTCGTCCACTTCGTCCACTTCGTCACTTCGTCCACTTCGTCCCATTCTTCCAATTCTTCTTCTTGTTCTTCTTCCACTACTTCTTGTTTTTCTTGTACTTCTTCCTTTTCTTCTTCTTCTTCTTCTTCGTCCACTTCGTCCACCTGGTCCACTTCTTCCACTTCTTCCAATTCGTCCACTTCGTCCATTTCGTGCACTTCGTCAACTTCGTCCACTTTGTCCATTTTGTCCACTTCCTCAGCTTCATCGACTTTGTCCACTTCTGCAACTTCTTCTTCTTCTTCTTCTTCTTCTTCTTCCACTTCATACATTTCGTTCACTTCGTCCACTTCGTGCTCTTCGTTCACTTCGTCAACTTCATCCAGTTCTTCCAATTCGTCTAGTTCGTCCACTACGTCCACTTCCTCCATTTCCTCCACTTACTCGACTTCGTCAGCTTCGTCCACTTCGTCAACTTCGTCCACTTCGTCATCTTCGTCCACTTCTTCCAGTTCGTCTAGTTCGTCCACTTCGTCCACTTCATCCACTTCGTCCACTTCGTCTACTTCGTCCAATTCTTCCACTTCTTCTTCTTGTTCTTCTTCCACTACTTCTTCTTGCTTTTCTTGTTCTTCTTCCTTTTCTTCTTCTTCTTCTTCATCCACTTGGTCCACTTCTTCCACTTCTTCCAATTCGTCCACTTCGTCCATTTTGTCCACTTCCTGAGCTTCATCGACTTCGTACTCTTCTGCAACTTCGTCCACTTCTTCAACTTCATCCACTTCTTCCAGTTCATCTAGTTCGTCTAGTTCGTCCGCTGCGTCCAATTCGTCCACTTCGTCCACTCCGGCCACTCCGTCCACTCCGTCCACTCCGTTCACTCCGTCCACTTCGTCCATTTCGTCCACTTCGTCCACTTCTTCCACTTCTTCTTCTCGTTGTTCTTCCACTACTTCTTCTTGTTCTTCTTGTTCTTCTTCTTGTTCTTCTTCTTCCACTTCGTCCACTTGGTCCACTTCGTCCACTTCTTCCAATTCGTGCACTTCGTTCATTTCGTCCACTTCGTCCATTTTGTCCACTTCTTCCACTTCTTCCAATTCGTCCACTTCGTCCACTTCTTCTTCTTGTTCTTCTTCCACTACTTCATGTTTTTCTTGTTCTTCTTCTTGTTTTCTTCTCGTTCTTCTTCTTCCACTTCGTCCACTTCCTCGACTTTGTCAGCTTCGCCCACTTCGTCAACTTCGTGATCTTCGTCCACTTCTTCTAGTTCGTCCACTTTGTCCACTTCGTCCACTTCGTCCACTTCTTCCACTTCTTCTGTTCGTGTAGTTCGTCCACTTCGTCAACTTCGTGCTCTTCGTCCACTTCGTCAACTTCATCCACTTCTTCCAGTTCGTCTAGTTCGTCTAGTTCGTCCGCTGCGTCTAATTCGTCCACTTCGTCCACTCCGTCCATTCCGTCCACTCCGTCCACTCCGTCCACTTCGTCCATTTCGTCCACTTCGTCCACTTCGTCCATTTCGTCCACTTCGTCCACTCCGTCCACTCCGTCCACTCCGTCCACTCCGTCCACTCCGTCCACACCGTCGACTTCATCCATTTCGTCCACTTCGTCCCCTTCGTCCATTTCGTCCACTTCGTCCACTTCTTCCACTTCTTCTTCTTGTTGTTCTTCCACTACTTCTTCTTGTTCTTCTTCTTGTTCTTCTTCTTCCACTTCGTCCACTTGGTCCACTTCTTCCAATTCGTCCACTTCGTCCATTTTGTCCACTTCTTCCACTTCTTCCAATTCGTCCATTTCTTCCACTTCGTCAACTTCTTCTTCTTGTTCTTCTTCCACTACTTCTTCTTGTTTTTCTTGTTCTTCTTCTTGTTCTTCTTCTCGTTCTTCTTCTTCCATTTCGTCCACTTCCTCGACTTCGTCAGCTTCGCCCATTTCGTCAACTTCGTGATCTTCGTCCACTTCTTCTAGTTCGTCCACTTTGTCCACTTCGTCCACTTCGTCCACTTCGTCTACTCCGTCCAATTCTTCCACTTCTTCTTCTTGTTCTTCTTCACTACTTCTTCTTGTTTTTCCTCTTCTTCTTCCTTTTCTTCTTCTTCTTCTTCGTCCACTACGTCCACTTGGTCCACTTCTTCCAATTCGTCCACTTCGTCCATTTCGTCCACTTTGTCAACTTCGTCCACTTCTTCCACTGTGTCCACTTCTTCTTCTTCTTCTTCTTCTTCTTCCACTACCTCTTGTTTTTCTTGTTCTTCTTCTTTTTTTCTTCTCGTTCTTCTTCTTCCACTTCATCCACTTCCTCCACATCCTCGACTTCGTCAGCTTCGCCAATTTCGTCAACTTCGTGATCTTCGTCCACTTCTTCTAGTTCGTCCACTTCGTCCACATCGTCCACTTCGTCCACTTCGTCACTTCGTCCACTTCGTCCACTTCGTCACTTCGTCCACTTCGTCTACTTCGTCCCATTCTTCCAATTCTTCTTCTTGTTTTTCTTCCACTACTTCTTCTTGTTTTTCTTGTACTTCTTCCTTTTCTTCTTCTTCTTCTTCTTCGTCCACTTCGTCCACCTGGTCCACTTCTTCCACTTCTTCCAATTCGTCCACTTCGTCCATTTCGTGCACTTCGTCAACTTCGTCCACTTTGTCCATTTTGTCCACTTCCTCAACTTCATCGACTTTGTCCACTTCTGCAACTTCTTCTTCTTCTTCTTCTTCTTCTTCTTCTTCATCTTCTTCTTCTTCCACTTCATACATTTCGTCCACTTCGTCCACTTCGTGCTCTTCGTTCACTTCGTCAACTTCATCCAGTTCTTCCAATTCGTCTAGTTCGTCCACTTCGTCCACTTCCTCCATTTCCTCCACTTACTCGACTTCGTCAGCTTCGTCTACTTCGTCAACTTCGTCCACTTCGTCATCTTCGTCCACTTCTTCCAGTTCGTCTAGTTCGTCCACTTCGTCCACTTCATCCACTTCGTCCACTTCGTCTACTTCGTCTACTTCGTCCAATTCTTCCACTTCTTCTTCTTGTTCTTCTTCCACTACTTCTTCTTGCTTTTCTTGTTCTTCTTCCTTTTCTTCTTCTTCTTCTTCATCCACTTGGTCCACTTCTTCCACTTTTTCCAATTCGTCCACTTCGTCCATTTTGTCCACTTCCTCAGCTTCATCGACTTCGTACTCTTCTGAAACTTCGTCCACTTCTTCAACTTCATCCACTTCTTCCAGTTCGTCTAGTTCGTCTAGTTCGTCCGCTGCGTCCAATTCGTCCACTTCGTCCACTCCGGCCACTCCGTCCACTCCGTTCACTCCGTCCACTTCGTCCATTTCGTCCACTTCGTCCACTTCTTCCACTTCTTCTTCTCGTTGTTCTTCCACTACTTCTTCTTCTTCTTCTTGTTCTTCTTCTTGTTCTTCTTCTTCCACTTCGTCCACTTGGTCCACTTCGTCCACTTCTTCCAATTCGTGCACTTCGTTCATTTCGTCCACTTCGTCCATTTTGTCCACTTCTTCCACTTCTTCCAACTCGTCCACTTCTTCCACTTCGTCCACTTCTTCTTCTTGTTCTTCTTCCACTACTTCATGTTTTTCCTATTCTTCTTCTTGTTCTTCTTTTCGTTCTTCTTCTTCCACTTCGTCCACTTCCTCGACTTTGTCAACTTCGCCCACTTCGTCAACTTCGTGATCTTCGTCCACTTCTTCTAGTTCGTCCACTTTGTCCACTTCGTCTACATCGTCCACTTCATCCACTTCTTCTAGTTCGTCTAGTTCGTCCACTTCGTCCACCTCGTCCACTTCGTCCATTCGTCCACTTCGTCCACTTCGTCAACTTCGTGCTCTTCGTCCACTTCGTCAACTTCATCCACTTCTTCAAGTTCGTCTAGTTCGTCTAGTTCGTCCGCTGCGTCTAATTCGTCCACTTCGTCCACTTCGTCCACTCCGTCCATTCCGTCTACTCCGTCCACTCCATCCACTTCGTCCATTTCGTCCACTTCGTCCATTTCGTCCACTTCTTCCACTCCGTCCACTCCGTCCACTCCGTCCACTCCGTCCACTCCGTCCACTCCGTCCACACCGTCGACTTCATCCATTTCGTCCACTTCGTCCATTTCGTCCACTTCGCCCACTTCTTCCACTTCTTCTTCTTGTTGTTCTTCCACTACTTCTTCTTGTTCTTCTTCTTGTTCTTCTTCTTCCACTTCGTCCACTTGGTCCACTTCTTCCAATTCGTCCACTTCGTCCATTTTGTCCACTTCTTCCACTTCTTCCAATTCGTCCACTTCTTCCACTTCGTCCACTTCTTCTTCTTGTTCTTCTTCCACTACTTCTTCTTGTTTTTCTTGTTCTTCTTCTTGTTCTTCTTCTCGTTCTTCTTCTTCCACTTCGTCCACTTCCTCGACTTCGTCAGCTTCGCCCATTTCGTCAACTTCGTGATCTTCGTCTACTTCTTCTAGTTCGTCCACTTCGTGCTCTTCGTCCACTTCGTCAACTTCATCAACTTCTTCCAAATTGCCTAGTTCGTCCACTTCGTCCACTTCCTCGACTTCGTCAGCTTCGTCCACTTCGTCAACTTCGTCATCTTCATCCACTTCTTCCAGTTCGTCTAGTTCGTCCACTTCGTCCACTTCGTCCACTTCGTCAACTTCGTCCAATTCTTCCACTTCTTCTTCCTCTTCTTCTTCCACTACTTCTTCTTGTTTTTCTTGTTCTTCTTCCTTTTCTTCTTCTTCTTCTGCATCCACTTCGGCCACTTCGTCCAGTTGTTCCACTTCTTCCACTTCTTCCAATTCGTCCACTTCGTCCATATTGTCCACTTCCTCAGCTTAATCGACTTCGTACTCTTCTGCGACTTCTTCCACTTCTTCTTGTTCTTCTATTTGTTCTTCGTCTTCTTCTTCTTCTTCTTCTTCTTCCACTACATACATTTCGTCCACTTCGTCCACTTCGTGCTCTTCGTCCACTTCGTCAACTTCATCCACTTCTTCCAGTTTGTCCAGTTCGTCCAGTTCGTCCACTTGGTCCACTTGGTCCACTTTGTCCACTTCTTCCACTTCTTCCAATTCGTCCACTTCGTCCATTTTGTCCACTTCCTCAGCTTCGTCGGCTTCGTACTCTTCTGCAACTTCTTCCACTTCTTCTTGTTCTTCTATTTGTTCTTCTTCTTCTTCTTATTATTCTTCTTCTTCTTCATCCACTTCATACATTTCGTCCACTTCGTGCTCTTCGTCCACTTCGTGAGCTTCATCCACTTCTTTCAGTTTGTCTAATTCGTCCACTTCGTCCACTTAGTCCACTTCGTCCATTCGTCCACTTCGTCCACTTCGTCCACTTCGTGCTCTTCGTCCACTTTGTCAACTTCATCCACTTCTTCTAGTTCGTCTAGTTCGTCGATTTCGTCGACTTCGTCCACTTCCTCCACTTCCTCCACTTCGTCTACTTCGTCCACTTCTTCCCCTTCTTCTTCTTGTTCTTCTTCCACTACTTCTTCTTGTTCTTCTTGCTCTTCTTCTTGTTGTTCTTCTTCTTCCACTTCGTCCACATGGTCCACTTCTTCCACTTCTTCCACTTCGTCCACTTCGTCTACTTCGTCCACTTCGTCAGCTCTGTCCACTTTGTCAACTTCGTCCACTTCTTCCAGTTCTTCCACTTCGTCCACTTCTTCTTCTTGTTCTTCTTCCACTACTTCTTCTTGTTTTTCTTGTTCTTCTTCTCGTTCTTTTTCTTCCACTTCGTCCACTTCTTCCACCACTTCTTCTTGTTCTTCTTCTCGTTCTTCTTCTTGCACTTCGTCCACTTTGTCCACTTCGTCCATTTCGTCCACTTCCTCCATTTCGTCCACTTCGTCAGCCTCGTCCACTTCGTCAACTTCGTCCACTTCTTCCAGTTCGTCTAGTTCATCCACTTCGTCCACTACGTCCATTTCGTCCACTTCATGCACTTCGTCAACTTCGTCCACTTCGTCAACTTCGTCCACTTCATCCAATTTTTCCACTTCGTTCACTTCGTCCACTTCGTCCACCTCGTCCACTTCGTCCACGTCGTCCACTCCTCCGTTCACTTCTCCCACTTCTTCCACTTCTTCTTGTTCTTCTTTCAGTTCTTCTTCTTGTGCTTCTTCTTTTTCTTCTTGTTCTTGTTCTTCTTCCACTTCGTCCACTTCGTCCCCTTCGTCCACTTCGTCCCCTTCGTCCACTTCGTCCACTTCGTTGTCTTCGTCCACTTCGTCTACTTCGTCCACTTCTCTCACTTCCACTTATTCTTCTTCCACTGCTTCTTCTTGTTTTTCTTCCTTTTCTTCTTCTTCTTCTTCTTCCACTTTGTCCATCTGGTCCACTTCTACCCCTTCTTCCAATTCGTCCACTTCGTCCATTTCGTCCACTTCGTCAACTTCGTCCACTTCGTCCACGTGTCCATTTCCTCCACTTCGTCCATTTTTTCCACTTCCTCAGTTTCATCTACTTCGTCCACTTCTGCAACTTCTTCCACTTCTTCTTGTTCTAGTTCTTCTTCTTCTTCTTGCACTTCGTACATTTCGTCCATTTCGTCCACTTCGTGCTCTTCGTCCACTTCGTATACTTCGTCCTCTTCTCCCACTTGCACTTCTTCTTCTTATTCTTCTTCCACTTCTTCTTCTTCTTGTTCTTCTTCCTGTTCATCTTGTTCTCCTTATTCTTCTTCTTCCACTTCTTCCACTACGTCCACTTTGTGAACTTCGTCCACTTTGTCCACTTCTTCTTGTTCTTCTTCATGTTCTTCTTCATGTTCTTCTTCTTGTTCTTCTTCTCGTTCTTCTTCTTCCACTTTGTCCACTTTGTCCACTTCGTCCTCTTCCTCCACTTCGTCCACTTCTCTCACTTCTTCCACTTCTTCTTCTTGTTCTTATTGTTCTTCTTCCACTTCTTCTTCTTCTTCTGCTGGTTCTTCTTCTTCTTCTTCTTCCACTTCGTCCACTTCGTCTACTTCGTCCACTTCTCCCACTTGCACTTCTTCTTCTTATTCTTCTTCCAATTCTTCTTCTTCCAGATCTTCTACTTTGCCCACTTCATCCACTTCGTCCACATCGTCCACATCGTCCACTTCGTCCACTTCGTCCACTTCGTCCACTTCGTCAACTTCGTTCACTTCGTCCACTTCGTCAACTTCGTTCACTTCATCAACTTGGTCCACTTCGTCAACTTCGTCCAGTTCGTCCACTTCGTCAGCTTCGTCCAGTTCGTCCAGTTCGTCCACTTCGTCAACTTCGTCCACTTCTTCCACTGCTTCCACTTCGTCCACTTCTTCCAGTTCGTCTGGTTCGTCCACTTCTTCCACTTCTTCCACTTCTTCTTGTTCTTCTTCCACTACTTCTTCTTGTTCTTCTTCTCTTTCTTCTTCTCGTTCTTCTTTTTCCACTTCGTCCATTTCGTCCACTTCATCCACTTCGTCCACTTTGTCCACTTCATCCACTTCGTCAGCTTCGTCCATTTCGTCAACTTCGTCCACTTCTTCCAGTTCGTCTAGTTCGTCCACTTCATCCACTTCGTCCACTTCTTCCACTTCGTCCACATCGTCCACATCGTCCACTTCGTGCACTTCGTCCACTTCGTCAACTTTGTCCACTTCTTCCACTTCTTCGAGTTCGTCTAGTTAGTCCACTTCGTCCACTTCTTCCACTTCTTCTTCTTGTTCGTCTTCCACCACTTCTTCTTGTTCTTCTTCTTCCATTTCGTCCACTTCATGCACTTGGTCAGCCTCGTCCACTTCTTCCACTTCGTCTACTTCTTCCACTTCGTCTAGTTCGTGCACTTCGTCCACTAGTTTCGTCCACTTCGTCAGCTTCGTCGACTTCGTCCACATCTCCCACTTCCTCCAATTCTTATTGTTCTTCTTCTACTTCTTATTCCACTTCGTCCACTTCATCCACGTCGTCAACTTCGTCCACTTTGTCCTCTTCGTCCACTTCGTCGACTTAGTCCACTTCGTCCACTTCGTCCACTTCGTCCACTTCGTCCACTTCGTCAACTTCGTCCATTTCTTCCACTTCTTCTTCTTGTTCTTCTTCCAACACTTCTTCTTGTTCTACTTCTTGTTCTTCTTCTCGTTCTTCTTCTTCCACTCCGTCCACTTCATCAGCCTCATCCAATTCGTCAACTTCGTCCCCTTCTTCCAGTTCGTCTAGTTCATCCACTTCGTCCACTACGTCCATTTCGTTCACTTTGTCCACTTCGTCCACTTCGTCAACTTCGTCCACTTCGTCAACTTGGTCCACTTTGTCCACTTCGACCACTTCGTCCACTTTGTCCACTTCGTTCACTTCGTCCACTTCGTCGTCTACCTCGTCCACTTCGTCCACGTCGTTCACTCCGTTCACTTATCCCACTTCTTCCACTTCTTCTTGTTCTTCTTCCAGTTCTTCTTCTTGTTCTTTTCCCTTTTCTTATTGTTCTTGTTCTTCTTCCACTTCGTCCACTGCGTCCACTCGCTCCCCTTCGTCCAGTTCGTCCAGTTCGTCCACTTCGTCCAATTCGTTTGGTTTGTCCATTTCGTCCACTTCTTCCACTTCTTCTTGTTCTTCTTCCACTACTTCTTCTTGTTCTTCTTGTTCTTCTTCTCTTTCTTCTTCTCGTTCTTCTTCTTCCATTTCGTCCACTTCGTCCACTTCATCCACTTCGTCAGCTTCGTCCAGTTCGTCAACTTCGTCCACTTCTTCTAGTTCGTCTAGTTCGTCCACTTCGTCCACTTCGTGCACTTCGTCCGCATCGTCCACATCGTCCACTTCGTTCACTTCGTCCACTTTGTCAACTTCGTCCACTTCTTCCACTTCTTCGAGTTTGTCTAGTTAGTCTACTTCGTCCACATCGTCCACTTCTTCCACTTCTTCTTCTTGTTCGTGTTCCACCACTTCTTCTTGTTCTTCTTCTCGTTCTTCTTCTTGCACTTCGTCCACTTAGTCAGCCTCGTCCACTTCGTCAACTTCGTCCACTTCTTCCACTTCGTCTATTTCGTCCACCTCGTCCAAGTCGTCCACTCCGTTCACTTCTCCCACTTCTTCCACTTCTTCTTGTTCTTCTTCCAGTTCTTCTTCTTATCCTTCTTCTTTGTCTTCTTGTTCTTCTTCTTCTTCTTCTTCTTCCACTTCGTCCACTTCTTCCATTTCGTCCACTTCGTCTACTTCGTCCACTTCCTCCACTTCTTCCAGTTCGTCTAGTTAGTCGACTTCGTCCACTTCGTCCACTTCTTCCACTTCTTCTTCTTGTTCTTCTTCCACCATTTCTTCTTGTTCTACTTCTTGTTCTTCTTCTCGTTCCTCTTCTTCCACTTTGTCCACTTCTTCCAATTCGTCTGGTTTGTCCATTTCGTCCACTTCTTCCACTTCTTCTTGTTCTTCTTCTACTACTTCTTCTTGTTCTTCTTGTTCTTCTTCTCTTTCTTCTTCTCGTTCTTCTTCTTCCATTTCGTCCACTTCGTCCACTTCGTCAGCTTCGTCCACTTCGTCAACTTCGTCCACTTCTTCCAGTTCGTCTAGTTCGTCCACTTCGTCCACTTCGTCCGCATCGTCCACATCGTCCACTTCTTCCACTTCTTCGAGTTCGTCTAGTTAGTCTACTTCGTCCACTTCTTCCACTTCTTCTTCTTGTTCGTGTTCCACCACTTCTTCTTGTTCTTCTTCTCGTTCTTCTTCTTGCACTTCGTCCACTTCGTCCACTTCGTCAGCCTCGTCCACTTCGTCAACTTCGTCCACTTCTTCCACTTCGTCCATTTCGTCCACTTCGTCCACCTCGTCCACGTCGTCCACTCCGTTCACTTCTCCCACTTCTTCCACTTCTTCTTGTTCTTCTTCCAGTTCTTCTTCTTATTCTTCTTCTTTGTCTTCTTGTTCTTGTTCTTGTTCGTCTTCTTCCACTTCGTCCATTTCGTCAACTTCGTCCACTTTAGTGTACTTCGTCCACTTCTTCCACTTCTTCCAGTTCGTCTAGTTAGTCGACTTTGTCCACTTCGTCCACTTTTTCCACTTCTTCTTCTTGTTCTTCTTCCATCATTTCTTCTTGTTCTACTTCTTGTTCTTCTTCTCGTTCTTCTTCTTCCACTTCGTCCATTTCGTCCACTTCGTCCACTTCGTCAGCCTCGTCTACTTCTTCAACTTCGTCCACTTCTTTCACTTCGTCTAGTTCGTCCACTTTGTCCACTACGTCCATTTCGTCCACTTCGTCAGCTTCGTCGACTTCGTCCACTTCTCCCACTTCTTCCAATTCTTGTTGTTCTTCTTCTACTTCTTGTTCTTCCACTTCGTCCACTTCGTCCAGTTCATCCACTTTGTCCACTACGGCCATATCGGCCACTTCGTCCTCTTCGTGCACTTCGTCCTCTTCGTCCACTTCGTCTACTTCGTCCACTTCGTCCACTTCGTCCACTTCGTCCACTTCGTCCACTTCGTCCAGTTCGTCCACTTCGTCCACTTCGTCCACTTCGTCCACTTCGTACACTTCGTCCAGTTCGTCCACTTCGTCCACTTCTTCTACCTCTTCCACTTCTTCCTGTTCGCCTACTTTGTCCACTTCGTCCACTTTGTCCACTTCCTCCACTTCTTCTTCTTGTTCTTCTTCCACCACTTCTTCTTGTTCTACTTCTTGTTCATCTTCTCGTTCTTCTTCTTCCACTTCGTCCACTTCGTCAGCCTCGTCCACTTCGTCAACTTCGTCCACTACGTCCACTTCGTCAACTTCGTCCACTTCGTCAACTTCGTCCACTTCTTCCACTTCGTCCACTTCTTCCACTTCGTCTGGTTCGTCCACTTCTTCCACTACTTCTTCTTGTTCTTCTTGTCTTTCTTCTTCTCGTTCTTCTTCTTCCACTTCGTCCACTTCGTCCACTTCATCCACTTCGTCAGCTTCGTCCACTTCTTCCAGTTCATCTAGTTCGTCAACCTTGTCCACTTCGTGAACTTCGTCCACTTCGTCAAGTTCGTCAACTTCGTCCACTTCGTCCACTACGTCCACTACGTCAACTTCGTCAACTTCGTCCACTTCGTCCACTTCTTCCACTTCGTCTGGTTCGTCTACTTCGTCCATTTCTTCCACTTCTTGTTGTTCTTCTTCCACTACTTCTTGTTGTTCTTATCGTTCTTCTTCTTCCACATCGTCCACTTCATCCACTTCGTCAGCTTCGTCTACTTCGTCAACTTCGTCCACTTCTTCCAGTTCGTCTAGTTCGTCCACTTCGTCCACTTCGTGCACTTCGTCCGTGATAGGCTTTCGTTGAAGCTATCAAATTAATACTACTTTTCAAGGCAACTTCAGTATTGCCAAGTAGTATTCAAGAAGGTAGATAGGGCTAAAGTAACCCTGAGTCGTCTCCCAATGAAAACGGAATTGCTTTTGAATATTTGACTCTTACGAATGCTATGCAATGCTTATGAATAAAAGTAATGATTGGAGAATGTTTAAAGAAGCAATAAGAAACTTAAAAACAGTTACGATGAAATAGGCTAATTCCATTGCTTTTCCAAGATAGATTCATCATCGGCTAAACCCTCACGGGAGATCCGCTGAGGGGCAAAATGGCCGCTGAGGGGAGAAAACAAGACACGCATTTACCGCTGAGCGGTATTTTACCGCTGAGCGGCACTTTAATGGGCTTGGACCTAATTTTTTGTAATTTACGAATGGTATTTAAGCTTTAGGGTTTCCTAGGGTTAGGTATCTTTGGCTGGAACGAAGCAAACACTTTCTCTTCCACCCCTTTGAAGGAGGATCTTGGATGCTAAGGCTTCCTCTTCACCTTTTTAGGGTTTATTCTTTCATTCTTTCATTGTAATTCATCTAGGTTCACCATGAATATGGTGAACTAAACTCTGTATGTTTGTTGGGGAATCAATGTAATCTTGTGAAGCTCTCATATATGGAATCTGTTTTTACATCTTTTAATTAAGACTTATGCTTTCTTTCATCATTAGTTAGGGTTTTTCCTCTTTGCTTAATGCTTGCATTGTTTAACTCATTCGATGCATGATTATTGGTTTTGTCGATACGGGCACGTATGGGGAAGTCTAGATCCGGGGAATTTCTCCCAATATGATATTGGTTGTCGTTAAGCTCCTGCACTTATGAACTGATCATTAGGAATGCTAGGAATTGTATGAACTCGTGATTAGGGAGAAGCCTTCTTGAAAGGTACTTTAGAGAGTGGCATTAACAATGATGATTTGAATGTTGAATTCCTAAAATATATGAGAGTGGATAAGATGAAATTGACCCCCAACAACATATTCATACATTTATTTCATTGAAAGTGTTTATCTTTTGTTTTTGCCATTGATCAAAACTTCATGCATACATATTTAATTTTCGTCTTTTGCATAAAAAATCCAAATATTTCGTCTTTAAGTCTTAGCTAATCAAGAAACCACATAACTAAACTAGGCCGTGAGTCCTTTGGGAAGAACGATACTTGGTCTTACCAAGTTTATTACTTGAACGATTCGGTCATACTTGCCGATTGAAAAACAAGTTTGTGACATCATATTTTGGTGTTCATAAATTTGTCCATCAGAAGTCTACGAAGTAAACGAGGTGGACGAAGTGGACGAAGTGGATGAGGTGGACGAGGTGGACGAAGTTGACGAAGTGGACGAAGTGGACGAAATGAACGAAGTGGACGAAGTTGACGAAGTGCACGAAGTGGAAGAAGAAGAAGAACAAGAAGAAGAAGCACCAGTAGACCAAGAAGAAGAAGAGGAAGAAGAACAAGAAGAACAGGAAGAAGAAGTGGGAGAAGTGGACAAAGGCTATGAAGTTGACGAAGTGGACGAGGTGGACAAGGTGGACGAAGTTGACGAAGTGGCCGAACTGGACGAAGTGGACGAAGTTGAACCACGAGTCCCCAGCAACGGCGCCAAAAACTTGATTGCAAATTTATGAACACCGAAAAACGGCGCCACAAACTTGTTTAACAATTGGCAAGTGTGACCGAATCGTTTGAAGTAATAAACTCAGTAAGACCAAGTATCGTTCTCCCAAAGGACTCACGGCCTAGTTTAGTTATGTGATTCGTTGATTATTTAAGACTTAAGAACGAAATAAGTGGAGTTTAATATGCAAAACAGAAAATAAACATGTATGCATGAATTTGATCAATGGCTAAAACAAAATACAAACACTTCAATGGAATATATGGATGAGTATGTTGTTGGGGTTATCAATTTCATCTTATCCACTCTCATATACTTTAGGAATTCAACATTCTTTTCATCATTGTTAATGTCACTCTCTAAATTACCTTGCAAGAAGGCCTATCCCTAATTACGAGTTCATACGATTCCTAGCATTCCTAATAATTAGTTCTTTTAGTGCAGGAGCTTAACGGCAACCAATAAACTATTGGGAGAAATTCCCCGGATCTAGACTTCCCCGTACGTTCCCGTATCGACAAAATCAATAATCATGCATTGAAAGAGTTAAACAAAGCAAGCATTGAGCAAAGAGGAAAAACCCTAACTAATGATGAAAGAAAGCATAGGTCTTAAATATAAGATGTAAAAACAAATTCCATATATGAGAGTTTCACAAGACTACATTGATTCCCCAGTGTTGATAGGGTCGCACCTCCCAACAAAAGTTGTGCATAAAAGAATGCAGTATAGTTACTAGGAAGTGACTCCTAGGTCGTCTCTCAAGGACCAAATGTGGTTTGAGTCTTAGGTCAACACGTAGGGGGGTTTTGGTAAAAAATGTTTTTGTGATTAGAAACGAACTAAGTTAAAATGGAAACTAGACACAACCGGAAATAATTGAAAGCATTAAAGTAAATGAAAACAACAAACTGAAACATTTAAAACGCCGGGAATAAAACGAAATACCAAGGTGTGCAAATCCAATTCAATTCAACGAGTAAGCTAAACATGAAAAGCAATTCATCACAGAAATGACGCAAAAAAAAACGCTTGAACAGTTAACTTAAATAAGTGATTAAGCTGTTGTAAAATAATTTAAGATTCATCATGGATTTAATACTTAAAATAAACTGCGTGAACAATATGCTGAAATAAATTGAGCAGGTTGCTTCCAAGCTAAATGCAATTGCAATGTATACACTATAAAATCTTCTCGGTGCAAGTGTGAATAAAGAGAAACCGAAAAACCTCTTCGAGCACTCCCTTCGCTGGAATAAGGACCGAGAGTCTCATTTCCGTGTACACACCCACGCTTTTCTTTCAGCCAGCCAAGACGGTCCTTTCCCAAGCAATGAACTAAACCTCTTCTCTCAACCAATTTAGTGCAGCAACGTGCGTGCACATCTCTGCTCCAAAGACATCCAACGTATGCACATTATTCCAGCCAGCATCACCGCTTCGGGCTTTCTCCAAATAAAAAAAATGTATTGTTTCCTACCAATCACGCTTCCAATCACGCCTCCAGCTCACATTCCCCTGCACCATTTCACTTCTTCCTAATTGATTTCTCCTTTCTCAAATAAATAAAAGGATTACATTGCTATACTACTGCCAAACGTCCCATCATTCAATGTTTTTCCCTTAAAAGAAAATGAAGGCTGAATATGCTAAAAACAAATCCCATCCAGACCGTGACACCATTCTCCAATTCCAACATCCATTACCCCTACTACAAGGACACCACGTGCTTCAAGCTTCCAGCCGTGACATGTGCTCTCTCCATGCCGTGACACACGCCTACTCTGCTCTTCTCCCAAGCCGAGACATCTACCTTTCTCCAATTGAAATTAACAAAAACCCTTTCGTGACACCACTTCTCTTCTTCTTAGAATTTAATGTACCGTGTGCTTTTCCCGTGACCACTTGCTACCATCAACGCTGGACGTAACCATAGCTGGAAAAAGTGAATAATCAATTGAACTTGCTGCACCTCAAAGATTAATTCCCGTGCACTAACCAAATAAAATCACCGTTGCTTGCTGCTGAACGAATGTGAGCTGTGTGCTTCCAAAATTAACGTAATAGATTCTCAAAGAAAAGAAGAAAAAAAAATTCTCATGAAATCCCCTTATCCAAAACCGTACAGCGTGGAAAGAGTGAATGAATCACTTCATGCTTATCTAAAAGGAATTAATTGAATGCCAGCGCTTTCCAAGAAATGTGAATGAAAACCCGTGTGTGCACATTGCATTAGAATGAAAAATGGAATACGTCTCTTCTCTCCAACAAAGATGAATCAGCACCAACTTTCTAAAAGCAAATAAATTGATCCTCGAACTCAGCGTTCTACCCATTCATTCTTCATTCAATAACAACATTCCAAAAACCAAGAGCATAATCCGAGAAAAAATTCTGTGAGGGTGGCGGCTAGGTCACTCCAAGGGCCGTGTGTCCTCCCTTTAATAAGGGTGGGGTCCACACAATAAAACCCTAGGGTCCAAGTCACTAACTTCTAATTTTTAGGTCTAATCTAGTTTACCAAAAATTGACCCAAAATGTAAGAGTTGATTCAAAAAATTCTAGACTACTGAATTACACTTTAATTAATTCTAAAATGTCTGTGTGGAGAGTCTTGAATTTATTTGGCATTCTTCCTGATGTCCCAAAATGTATTTCCGAAATTTTCCTGCAATCCAAAATGCATTTAATCAGCTCAAATATTCCAAATTAATTAAAATAAAAATTTCCGATCAAATTGAGCACAATTAGGAAAAATGGGAAAATACTAGACAATTAAGTACAATTCCCTGGTTTATTTAAGTGCAATAAACTAAATATAATTCAAGAAATAACGACTCATCACCCAGCAACAATACAAGCGTTAGTTCACCATATTCATGGTGAAACTAGATGAATAATAATGAAAGAATGAAAGACAAAACCCTAGAAAGGTGAAGAGGTAGCCTGAGCATCCAAGATCCTCCTTCAAAGGGGTGGAAGAGAGAGTGTTTGCTTCGTTTCTGCCAAAGATACAAACCCTAGGACGTCCTAAAGCTTATATACTATTCTAAAATTACAGAAAATTTAGGCCTAAGCCCATAAGTATGCCGCTTAGCGGTAAAGTACCGCTCAGCGGTAAGTGCGTGAGTTGGTTTCTTCCCCTCAGCGGCAATTGCGGCTTCTCCTTTTGCACTTTTTGATGTCTTTTCTGATTTCATCTCTCTCCTTCTTCACTTCTTTCACCAAATTCACCTTAAGACCTGCACAAAAACATTGAAATCAAGGATAAACCTGTCCAGCTCTCTTATTTCTGAAAATATGAATAAAAGCATGATTTCAAGCTAGCTTCTAAGTGTTAAAGGTTGCTTTTAGTAACAAATGCTATTTTTCATGAATGATCAATCAATTAAGCATGGATGTTCATGTGCTCATGGAATACTTCCTCACCAAGTAAAGTGTTTCACTCACACACAAGTGTATAAGAGGTAATCACTCATTCACTCCACTATCACAATGTCACATGAATAAACTTTGCCTTTCATTTAACCACCATCAAAACATTTACAAGCATGCATCATCACAAGGACTTTTTAATGGCTTATAACATGGCTGGGCTAATCAAGAAAATTGGTTTTTCTGGATCACAAAATCCTTGAGTTAAGAGAATCATAACAACACAATTATTCTTATTTTTCCCAACTTGTCTTTACATTGAGCTTTGCTTTTTCTTTTCTTTTCTTTCTCTTTTTCTTTTCTTTTCACATTCTTATTCTTAACTTTTAGCTCAATGCTTTTCCATTTCTTTTTCATGCTTTCCCAACAACCCCAAACTTGAACATTTAACAATACCACAAAAGATTTTCTACTTAACTCAAGGTAAAGCTTTTCAACAAGGGTTTTCAATTTATGTTCAAGGCTAAGGGTTCAAAGGATAGAACACAAAGTGTTCTCTTTTAGTGGGCTAACTTCATAAATTTGGCCAATAAAAAGGGTTCCAACAAACGGCCTTGATCATATGATGCAAAACAAGCAATTGATTCAATCATAGAAAACCTGGGCAAAATTATTCATGCTTTCAAAGTAATAGCATTCAATCAATAAAAACTCTAGAGCTCAAAACCTCACAAATAGGCTCATTCACATTTGACATACATATCCTACTTAATCTCACAATCACAATCATAATATCCTGCATTTGTTCACAAAGCTTGTGAATCACCTGTATAAGCATTTATTATGCACATCTATCTCAACATCAATCAATCAATAACCATCATCAAGCATTACTTATCACACAATCACAGTCAATAGCAAACCATCATAACAAACCAGGTTTCCAATAGAGTACATCAACCCTAGTTTAAAACAAAAGTAAATAAGTTCAGAACACTTAAACCAACAAAAGCATAAGTTCATGATAGCATTCATCAGTAAATGCTATCTCAGTTCCTCATCAATCTGAGTTGTCCTCTATATCTTCCTCTTCTTCCTCATCTTCATCATCTTCAAATACATCATCATCATTAGCTTCATCTTCTTCCATCTCCCTAACTGAAGCTTCAGCTGCTTCAGCTCCTCCTCCTTGCACCGGCTCCTCTGGCCAAGCTACCACATTATGGAATTCCTCCATAGTCCACCTGTGAGCTGGAGGTGTATCATACATCCCCACAATCATCTCAACAGTAGCCACCTGCCCTCTATGAATGGACTGTAACTGAGCACCTATAAGAGACATGTACATGTCCCTCATCTGGAACGGTTCTGCTTCATGTGTCTCAGCAGATGTCTGGCTCTATGCTTGCCCTCTCTCTCTACGAGCACGACGTGGTGGAACTGGCTGAGCTGCCTCCTCACCTCCACAGTACTGTCTGTAATAGGCCTCATCAATGGCTTTTCTTGGCCTTTCAAATGGTGGAGCAGAAGTGTCCACCCCAGCTATCTTGCAAAGGTGAGTGATTAAGGAGGGATGTCCTAGGGGTGCTTTATTATTTGAGGTATTGGTACACGCACTAATCTCATCAGCTATCACCTGCCCAATATTAACATTTAAGTTCCTGATACCACAGTAGATGAAGAGTGCCCTGTTGAGAGTAATATCTGACACATGTGAACATGGCTGAATGTTGGCATGAGAAAATGCCATCCAATACTTTGCAAGAGGAGTCAAATCAGTCCTCTTAATGTTTACCATTGAACCAAATCTATTCCTTTGGAAGTGTCCTCCAAGTATACATAGTACTCTCTCTACATCCTCAAAATCAACCCCTTCCTCCATGCAAAGAGCAAACTGGCACTGCTCACCAGCCCACACAGTATCCAGGAAGTTATTAATAGAATCAGGATCATATCTGATAGCATGGCCTCTGACATAGCCCAGATAATTTTCAGCTGGATAATCACCAATCTTCTTTGCATTGGTGTAGAGTTCTTTTACCACAGCTATGTTGGCAGGTGCAGGATGTGTGGCTAGCTTTCCCTAGTCATTCCTTAACAATTGCTCTCCAAATTGAGGAGCAAAATTAGGTATCATTCCAACTTTTCTCTCCATAAAGAGTCTCCTGTCTTGCACCACCTTGAAGTGCTTCTCATGTTTCCGAGAGAGGAACCTACCAGAATGGGGCTGTTCTGGTTCATTTTCCTTTCTCTTGGTTGCCATGGTTTTCAATCTTTTTCCTGAAGAGGATGCCATTCTTGCAATCAAACACAGATACAAAACCACAGAACATGATGTTAATCATTAGTAAAACACAGAATACAACTCCTTTCGAAGCTAAACCACCGCTGAGGGTCAGAATTACCCCTCAGTGCCACCAGTGCCACATTCCATAACACAAATTTTCAAAAATTTCAGGTCTGGCAGAGTGCCGCTCAGCGGCAATTTACCCCTGAGCGGTAACTCTGCAGAGTTTTGAAAAACCTCTTTTTAAGCTGTCCTAACTCCACCCAAATGCAATTTTCAGTTTTCCAGATCAAAATCATGCAGTTTAATCGGTTCAAACATCAATTATATCATCAAATCATGCATAGAAATCAAAACACCTAAATATTCATGCTTTGACAATCACATTCAAAATCAAGAACCCTAGAATGAACAAAATGCTTTTACTTACTTGGGTGGAGATACTAGATGCAATGAGAATGCTTCCAAGCTAAGATGCTCTCTTCCAACCCCAAACTTAGATGAAGCACTACTGAGAAAGTGAGTGGAAGAGAAATTTTTCAAAAGAGAAGAGGTAAAAGATGTGGAGAACCTTGGAAAAGGTATGTGGGAGTGTTTATGCAGAGAAGAGCCTGAAAGTGAGAGCATTTGCGCAGCTTAGGGTATAAAAATACCCTAATGGGCTCGGGTCCCGCTAAGGGGAAACTAAAGCCCACTTTGTGATAGTACCGCTCAGCGGTAACTTGCCGCTCAGCGGCACTTTCGTGAAGTGCTCTTCTCCTTCTTTTCTTAACCTACGTGCCTCCTAAACATGCCCCTCACTGGTTCCTTGCAATTCAATCTTCAGAATACTTATGCAAAACCTATTATGCAACTAAAATGAACAAACAGAAACATTCAATCAACTGGGTTGCCTCCCAGGTAGCGCTTGTTTAACGTCACGAGCCTGACCCAAAATCCACCAACACCCATCAGTAGGTGTTACAATCTTACCAACACCCATCAGTAGGTGCAAAATTTTCTCACCAACACCCATCAGTAGGTGTTACAAACTTAGTATCCTTCAGTAGATACTTAACCACCTAGCATCCTTCAGTAGATGCTATATCCAACAAAGTATTTACACAAATAATGTCCACAAATTAAAAGTTACAAAACAAAATCAAAAGTTTTTAAATCACTAGGTTGCCTCCTAGCAAGCGCTCTTTTAACGTCATTAGCTTGACCTAGTAAAGTTCAAATTCCTTCTTCATAGTTGATGTTCTTGTCCCACCAACTCATCAGTTGTTTCCTGTGTACTTCTTTGATTTTTCTAGAATGTGGAGACTCTATCTCTATCATCTCCTTCTCTTTATAGCCTTTCACAACCCACAACTTGTTTTTGATTCTCACAGGTGTACCAAGTTGGGGTCTTCCTTTATTCCAGTCATCAGGAACGTTTCTTCCTCTTCCAATCTGTTCTCCTTTATGCACCTGAAACAACAAACAATGGTTACCTGTAACCTTGGGCTTTTCATCTTTATGGTTAGTCATGTGTGCATCTTGAAATGCAGCTTTATAACTAGCTTCTTCCTCCTGTATTTGCGTCTCATCTTTAAAGACATCTACAACGACTCTCTCCTCTCGGTCCTGGAGCACCATTATACCTTCGTTTACATCACTGATAGCTTTGGCCGTTTTCATAAACGGTCTTCCAAGAATGATAGGTATCTTTTCTGTCTCCATCTTCATCACCACAAAGTTTGCCAAGAACTGGAGTTTGCCAACACAAACTATGATGTCCTTTGCAATCCCACATGGTTCCTTTGAAGATCCATCGGCCATTACTAAATTAACCTTTACAGGTTTAATATTAACATCGCCGATTTGCTCTATTAAAGAGTAAGGTATCAAGTTAACACTTGAACCTAAATCAAGAAGAGCTTTTTTAATCCTTTTCTTCCCTATGGTACAAGGGATAAAAAAGCCTCCTGGATCTGTTGCTTTTGGAGGGAATGGCTCCTTTTTAACAGTTTTACACTTCTTTGCCTCATCATCTCTACGTCTTTTCTTTGTAGAGATGTCTTCATCAGATTTAGTGTAAACCGTAATTTGTTGTAGAATCTGCTCCCAAGGTGCATCATTATCCACCATCTTGAATAATTCTGTGAAATCCAGTTGTTTCCCTTGATGTATTGGAAAAGGAGAAGTATTTTTGCTCTCTATTTCTCTTTTCTCTTCTGTTTCTCCTTTGTCTAACTCAACTATCTCATTTTTAGCACTCTCTACCACCTTGCATTCTTCTCTGGGGTAAACCTCAGTATTAGCCCCAAAATTTCTATTTGGCCTTTCTTCCACCTGCTTGGTGATCTACACCATCTGAATCTCCAAATTCTTGATAGCAGCTTTAGTGCTCTTTTGGGTAGACTCAGTTTTCTGTATGAAATTATTAAGAGTGTCTTCCATCCTCATGGACCTTTCATTAAGCATAGAAATCTGCTGCCATAAGGTGGGTTGCTGCTGCTGCTTATTAAATTGACCAGCTTGCCCAGTTTGCCCTTGACCAATGCTTGGGTGTGGTTTCCACCCTTGATTGTGGTTCCCTTGACGGTATTGATTGGTCATGTAATTCACATGCTCCACGGCTTCTGCTGGAAAGGCACATTGACCATTGATATGGTCGCCTCCACATAATTCACACAACTGAGATTGTACCTGTGCAGCAGTTTTCAACTCTTTAGGCAATTGTGCAAGTGTTTTAGTAAGAGTCTCCAGCTGTTGAGTTAGAATTTTATTTTGTGCTAGCAAGGCATCATGTGTCTGTAATTGTAGAACTCCTTTCTGTTGCATAGGAGCTCCTCTTTCATTGTTGAGCTCATTATCACTAGTAGCCATATTTTCAATAATTTCTGTTGCTTTCTCTGGAGTTTTCCATTTAATGTTTCCTCCTGCTGAGGCATCAAGCATCATCTTGGTTTGTGAACCAAGACCTCCAAGGAAGGTAAGGACTACTTCCACTTCATCGAATCCATGCGTGGGTGTTTTTCGTAGCAAGCTTTTGTATCTATCCCATGCATGACCCAGTGATTCTTCCATGCCCTGCCTGAATGAAGAAATCTCTTGCTTGCCTTTGTTCACCTTTGATTGTGGTAAGTATTTATCTAGAAACTTGGTTACCACTGCTTCCCATTCTGTGAAACTTCCCTCTGGAAAAGAATTTAACCAAAGCTTAGAATTGCCTCCTAATGAGAAAGGAAACAAGCTAAGTTTGATCGCTTCATCTGGCACCCCATTGATTTTCACTATGTTGCAGATCTCATTAAATGTGGTGAGGTGCTCATATGGGCTTTCATGAGATAACCCATTGAATTGATTGCTCTTCACCAGTTGGATCAATGCTGGTTTGACCTCCATGTTAGCTGCATTGACTCTAGGTCTAGCTATACTGTTAAAGTGCTGAGGTCCAGCTGCATTGGTGTAATCAGCAAGAGTTCTTCTGATATTATTGTTCTCCATATTTTCTGTGCTATGGTCAGAACCTTGTGGTGATGGTTGCAACAGAGTTTCCGGAGGAGGGAAAAGTTCTCTAGATGTTCGGATTCTTCTCCTCCGTCTACTCTCGTCTAAACCTTCAAGAAGAGGTTCTGCAGTGATCTTGCTCCTAGTTCGAATTGCCTCCTGCATACACAAGAACACAAAACCCTAGAATATTTGGTTAGCACAAAAAGATATAGGAGAAGATATAAGATTCAAAGAATAAAATAAAATAAAATAAAATAAAACAAAAACAGAAAAAATAAAAACAGAAAAATAAAAAACAGAAATTCAAAATTAAAGTCAAAGATAATCAATAATCACACAAATTAACCAGTTAAACCACGAGTCCCCGACAACGGCGCCAAAAACTTGATGACAAATTTATGAACACCGAAAAACGGCGCCACAAACTTGTTTAACAATGGGCAAGTGTGACCGAATCGTTTCAAGTAATAAACTCAGTAAGACCAAGTATCGTTCTCCCAAAGGACTCACGGCCTAGTTTAGTTATGTGATTCGTTGATTATTTAAGACTTAAGAACGAAATAAGTGGAGTTTAATATGCAAAACAGAAAATAAACATGTATGCATGAATTTGATCAATGGCTAAAACAAAATACAAACACTTCAATGGAATATATGGATGAGTATGTTGTTGGGGTTATCAATTTCATCTTATCCACTCTCATATACTTTAGGAATTCAACATTCTTTTCATCATTGTTAATGCCACTCTCTAAATTACCTTGCAAGAAGGCCTATCCCTAATTACGAGTTCATACAATTCCTAGCATTCCTAATAATTAGTTCTTTTAGTGCAGGAGCTTAACGGCAACCAATATACTATTGGGAGAAATTCCCCGGATCTAGATTTCTCCGTACGTTCCCGTATCGACAAAATCAATAATCATGCATTGAATGAGTTAAACAAAGCAAGCATTGAGCAAAAAGGAAAAACCCTAACTAATGATGAAAGAAAGCATAGGTCTTAAATATAAGATGTAAAAACAAATTCCATATATGAGAGTTTCACAAGACCTCATTGATTCCCCAACAACAATACAAGGTTTAGTTCACCATATTCATGGAAAAATGAAAGATAAAACCCTAGAAAGGTGAAGAGGTACCTGAGCATCCAAGATCCTCCTTCAAAGGGGTGGAAGAGAGAGTGTTTGCTTCGTTTCTGCCAAATATACAAACCCTAGGACGTCCTAAAGCTTATATACTATTCTAAAATTACAGAAAATTTAGGCCCAAGCCCATAAGTATGCCGCTCAGGGTTAAAGTACTGCTCAGCGGTAAGTGCGTGAGTTGGTTTCTTCCCCTCAGTGGCCATTTTGCCCCTCAGCGGATCCCCCGTGAGCTTCTGAGTGCCGCTCAGCGGTAAACTGCCGTTGAGCGGCAGTTGCAGCTTCTCCTTTTGCACTTTTTGATGTCTTTTCTGATTTCATCTCTCTCCTTCTTCACTTCTTTCACCAAATTCACCTTAAAACCTGCACAAAAACACTGAAATCAAGCATAAACCTGTCCAGCTCACTTATTTCTGAAAATATGAATAAAAGCATGATTTCAAGCTAGTTTATAAGTGTTAAAGGTTGCTTTTAGTATCAATTTCAAGCATGAAAATAACAGTTTTTCAACTATTATCAGTTCCCACATCGACAAAATCAGTAATAATGCATTGAATGAGTTAAACAAAGCAAGCATTGAGCAAAGAGGAAAAACCCTAACTAATGATGAAAGAAAGCATAGGTCTTAAATATACGATGTAAAAACAAATTCCATATATGAGAGTTTCACAAGACTACATTGATTCCCCAACAACAATACAAGGTTTAGTTCACCATATTCATGGTGAAACTAATGAAAGAATGAAAGATAAAACCCTAGAAAGGTGAAGAGGTAGCCTGAGCATCCAAGATCCTCCTTCAAAGGGGTGGAAGAGAGAGTGTTTGCTTCGTTTCTGCCAAAGATACAAACCCTAGGACGTCCTAAAGCTTATATACTATTCTAAAATTACAGAAAATTTAGGGCCAAGCCCATAAGTGTGTCGCACCTCTCACAAAAGTTGTGCATAAAGGAATGCAGTATAGACTAGGAAGTGACTCCTAGGTCGTCTCTCAAGGACCAAATGTGGTTCGAGTCTTAGGTCAAACACGTAAGGGGGGGGTTTGTGAAAACGTTGTGAATGCAATTAACGAAATTAAAGACGGGAATTAAATTGATTGGTCACTACTAACATTATAACTAAAATATCACAACCAAGCAAACTAGGCAACAATAAAATGAAAAGTGCTTGAACCAAATTAAAATGCAACATCGAATTAAAAAGTGAAAAGCTAAAGGCAAATCCATCTCATTTAATATAAAAATAGCTTAAGTTGAAGTGTGAAAACAAGGAAAATAAAACCTATTGGATTTTATCTCTTATGACGAAACCATGTGCTTCTAATTCTAAAGAAAGAAAATGAAATTGCAAAAACTTCTAAATCAATTCCGAGACCAGCGACATTCACTAAATGAAAATGTGCTTCCTAAAATTAAGTTGACACATTTCTCCAATTGAAACCAAAAATAAAACCTAGGTGGCGGCATACAACTGCTTTGTCTAAAGGAGATGAAATAAAATAAAGAATGCCAGCACCTCATGAACACTGTAACAAAATAAATGAAACTAAACAAGTAAACTACTTTAATCTCAATGCATTCCCATACATATAATATAAAAGATTTTTTCAGTGCAAGACGAAGTAAGCAAAGCTGAGATTCCTTTCCATGGATGTAACATTACTGGAATAAAATAAAACATTAAAATATCTCTAAAAGCCAAATGAATCACACGTATGTTTCTCCATTCCAGGCATCACCGTGAGCACTACTTCCTTCTCCCTTTGAATCTCCGTGCACCTGGAATGTAGAACCGAGAGCTCTCTCCCAAGGCACCGTGTGCTGCTTCAATGCTCGATGTGCTCTCCTCACGTGCTGGACCTGCAACGTGACACCTCCCAAGCTGGATGCCTTGCTGCCATGGGCCGTGGTAACTTCTTTCTCCAGCTCTTTCTTGAACTCTCTTCTTTGCTGGACATCATCCGTGTGCCTCCAATGCTGGACCACTTCGTTTTGCCACTTCTTGGACGCTTTAATTTGCTGGAAAAATGAAGATGTGGGCCGCCTGTGCTGCTGGATGTCACCCTTATTTGGTGCTTCTAATGGAAGGCCTTGATGCGTGCGTGCAGTGTTGGTGCGTGAAGCCTTCCTTCTTGGTGAATGAATGTGTACAAGCAAAGTCCAAGCTGCTGGATGTGGTTGCTGGAAATACCACCTTTTTTTGGATTGGAAAATCTTGAGCTTGGTCACGTGCAGCTTCAATTAAAAGGATGGAATGTGCTTCCAAAGTTGGCTCACCAATTTTTCAGCGTGTGGGCCGTGCTTTTCCATTCACCAATTAATAGTCAATTTTCCTCCGAATGTCCCAATTTATATTTCCAAAAATTTCCCTACAATTAATAATGCAAATAATTAGCTCAAATAATTCAAATTAATTAAAATAAGAATTTTTGGTCAAATTAAGCACAATTAGCAAAAACGGAAAAATACCGGACATTTAAGCACAATTCCCTGATTAAATCTGGTACAATAAACTAAGTGAAGTGAATAAAATATTGACTCATCAAGGTAGCCTGAGCATCCAAGATCCTCCTTCAAAGGGGTGGAAGAGAGAGTGTTTGCTTCGTTTCTGCCAAAGATACAAACCCTAGGACGTCCTAAAGCTTATATACTATTCTAAAATTACAGAAAGTTTAGGCCCAAGCCCATAAGTGTGCCGCTCAGCGGTAAGTGCGTGAGTTGGTTTCTTCCCCTCAGCGACCATTTTGCCCCTCCGCGGATCCCCCGTGAGCTTCTGAGTGCCGCTTAGCGGTAAACTGCCGCTGAGCGGCAGTTGCGAGTTCTCCTTTTGCACTTTTTGATGTCTTTTCTGATTTCATCTCTCTCCTTCTTCACTTCTTTCACCAAATTCACCTTAAAACCTGCACAAAAACACTGAAATCAAGCATAAACCTGTCCAGCTCACTTATTTCTGAAAATATGAATAAAAGCATGATTTCAAGCTAGTTTATAAGTGTTAAAGGTTGCTTTTAGTATCAATTTCAAGCATGAAAATAACAGTTTTTCAACTATTATCAGTTCCCATATCGACAAAATCAGTAATAATGCATTGAATGAGTTAAACAAAGCAAGCATTGAGCAAAGAGGAAAAACCCTAACTAATGATGAAAGAAAGCATAGGTCTTAAATATAAGATGTAAAAACAAATTCCATATATGAGAGTTTCACAAGACTACATTGATTCCCCAACAACAATACAAGGTTTAGTTCACCATATTCATGGTGAAACTAATGAAAGAATGAAAGATAAAACCCTAGAAAGGTGAAGAGGTAGCCTGAGCATCCAAGATCCTCCTTCAAAGGGGTGGAAGAGAGAGTGTTTGCTTCGTTTCTGCCAAAGATACAAACCCTAGGACGTCCTAAAGCTTATATACTATTCTAAAATTACAGAAAATTTAGGGCCAAGCCCATAAGTGTGTCGCACCTCTCACAAAAGTTGTGCATAAAGGAATGCAGTATAGACTAGGAAGTGACTCCTAGGTCGTCTCTCAAGGACCAAATGTGGTTCGAGTCTTAGGTCAAACACGTAAGGGGGGGGGGGTTTGTGAAAACGTTGTGAATGCAATTGACGAAATTAAAGACGGGAATTAAATTGATTGGTCACTACTAACATTATAACTAAAATATCACAACCAAGCAAACTAGGCAACAATAAAATGAAAAGTGCTTGAACCAAATTAAAATGCAACATCGAATTAAAAAGTGAAAAGCTAAAGGCAAATCCATCTCATTTAATATAAAAATAGCTTAAGTTGAAGTGTGAAAACAAGGAAAATAAAACCTATTGGATTTTATCTCTTATGGACGAAACCATGTGCTTCTAATTCTAAAGAAAGAAAATGAAATTGCAAAAACTTCTAAATCAATTCCGAGACCAGCGACATTCACTAAATGAAAATGTGCTTCCTAAAATTAAGTTGACACATTTCTCCAATTGAAACCAAAAATAAAACCTAGGTGGCGGCATACAACTACTTTGTCTAAAGGAGATGAAATAAAATAAAGAATGCCAGCACCTCATGAACACTGTAACAAAATAAATGAAACTAAACAAGTAAACTACTTTAATCTCAATGCATTCCCATACATATAATATAAAAGATTTTTTCAGTGCAAGACGAAGTAAGCAAAGCTGAGATTCCTTTCCATGGATGTAACATTACTGGAATAAAATAAAACATTAAAATATCTCTAAAAGCCAAATGAATCACACGTATGTTTCTCCATTCCAGGCATCACCGTGAGCACTACTTCCTTCTCCCTTTGAATCTCCGTGCACCTGGAATGTAGAACCGAGAGCTCTCTCCCAAGGCACCGTGTGCTGCTTCAATGCTGGATGTGCTCTCCTCACGTGCTGGACCTGCAACGTGACACCTCCCAAGCTGGATGCCTTGCTGCCATGGGCCGTGGTAACTTCTTTCTCCAGCTCTTTCTTGAACTCTCTTCTTTGCTGGACATCATCCGTGTGCCTCCAATGCTGGACCACTTCGTTTTGCCACTTCTTGGACGCTTTAATTTGCTGGAAAAATGAAGATGTGGGCCGCCTGTGCTGCTGGATGTCACCCCTATTTGGTGCTTCTGCTGGAAGGCCTTGATGCGTGCGTGCAGTGTTGGTGCGTGAAGCCTTCCTTCTTGGTGAATGAATGTGTACAAGCAAAGTCCAAGCTGCTGGATGTGGTTGCTGGAAATACCACCTTTTTTTGGATTGGAAAATCTTGAGCTTCGTCACGTGCAGCTTCAATTAAAAGGATGGAATGTGCTTCCAAAGTTGGCTCACCAATTTTTTAGCGTGTGGGCCGTGCTTTTCCATTCACCAATTAATAGTCAATTTTCCTCCGAATGTCCCAATTTATATTTCCAAAAATTTCCCTACAATTAATAATGCAAATAATTAGCTCAAATAATTCAAATTAATTAAAATAAGAATTTTTGGTCAAATTAAGCACAATTAGCAAAAACGGAAAAATACCGGACATTTAAGCACAATTCCCTGATTAAATCTAGTACAATAAACTAAGTGAAGTGAATAAAATATTGACTCATCAAAATAGACCACACTTAGTCTTTTGCACTCCTGGGCAAAATCAAGACGCAGATCAGGGAATAGTTCAAAGGACATTCAGGGTATGACACAAACTTAGCACACAGAAAACAAAGACTCGCAAGGAAACAAATAGAATTTACACAGTCCTCAAGAAATCTGGACAGAGAAAAGAAGTAGACAATTCCAACACAGAATGAATCAAAGAAAGTAGATACTCATGAAATCATCCAAGCAATTCAAGACATGGCAAAATGATTAATCAGCTCAAGAGGTGAATCAAAAGTAACAAAACCTCACAGATGCACTATCAGTGTTTCTCTCAAGTGTTTAGGGTAAATTAATGTCACTCAATGCACTCAAGAAAGCAATCACAAATAGACTTGGCAAGCCTCTAATATCAACACTCAAGCACATACGCATGTTCAAATCAAAAGGTCTTTTATGGGTGTAATGGGGCCAAGGACAAGGGAGGATAAATATGGATGAGAAGTTACAAACCAAAAGAAATAGAGGAGCAATGGGGAACAAGTGTAAACACATTCAAACACACCCACAACCTCTAATTCAATCCTCTTCTTGACTCCATTATTCACAAAATTTTTTATTTTATTTTATTTTTTTTTTATTTTTCTCATTTTTCTCTACTTTTTTTTTCATCCTGTCTCTTAACCTCTAATTCCATCCTCTTCTTGACTCCATTATTCACAATTATTCACATTTTTTTTCACTATTTTTCTGCTCTCTTTTTTTTTTCATCCTGTCTCTTTTTTTTCCTCTTTTCAAAACAAAATTGTAAAAGACAAGATACACATATATTTACCAAAACAAAACAAGAAGAGGAACCAACTAGCCAACTCATCAGAATCCCCAAGGAGACCACACTTGTTCCCAAAACACTTCCAAAGCTCCAACATTCCCTAAGGTTAAAGTAATCATGGTGTTTCACTTAGGGCCAGTGTATGAGCTTCAAAACAAAGAAATGAGGAAAGTATAGGCTCAAAAAGGGTTTTCAAAGAATCAGAGCAAGGTAAGCTTATTTGGCTAGAGAGGCTCAAAAACAAAACTGCCTTTATCACTTCCAAACATGCATATCAATCAAGAATTATCAACAAGAGTCAAGCCAAGGCATATGCGCAAGCAATCAAGAGACGTATCACACACAAGAAAGAACATAAAGTGGCTCAAATCTCACACAGGGTAATTGTCACAATCAATTCAACCTCTCAAACATCATAATCATCTTCCCAAGCAGAAAAAAAAAGCAAGGATTTCAAACAAATTAGAGTATCAATGAAGTGAAAGACACATCTACAACCTAAACAAAGTCCAGAAATCAAGAGAACATGTAAAACTGTACACAAAACAAAACCAAAACTTACCTAGAAAAGAAAAAAATTTAACACGGAAAACAAAAACTAACGAAGAAAAATCAGAATCCCCCCCAACAGACCACACTTAAACTACACAGTGTCCTCAATGTGTCATAATCATAAGATCAGAAATCATAACAGTCAACAGATCATGGACAAGTGCAATAAAAGTAGGGAAAGGGGGAGAAGAGAGAAAGAAAACTCCCCTGATCATGGTGGCAGTTGCCAATTTTGGACTTTCAGGGAGATGTCTTCCACCACTGGATCCAGCAAAGAAGTTTTGAAGAACTGCTTCATCCTCCATATTTGATCGAGCAGGGAAATGTCTTCCACAGCTGGATCTAAGAAGAAGTGATTGTTGATGAGTGGGTTCAGCAGGTGCCTATTGATCTTGAAGCTTTTGTCAGTGTCAGCACCTTTGTTGTCCACTGTGGGTGTTTGTTGATCAAATTCATTTGTATCTCCTACAATAGGGTTAGTGCAATGTGGTTCCAAAGAAATGACATGCAGGGGTATAACACCCAATCCCAGTGTAACAGGCTGAACAACAGATAAACTCTCAGAACATGAATCAATTTCAAATTCAGAAACAATATCAACCACAGATTCAGATTCATGTTCAGTGCATGGAGAATAAACATACGAATTTGATATCAAAAATTGATTCTCATCATGCAGAGAGGAAGAATTAAAAACAGACTCATCAACAATACAATCACCAACATACCTATCAACAGCATAATCATCGACAGCATAGTCAAAATTAGGTATGTTTTCCTCCACTTCCCTAAAGATTGGAAAAGTGGTGAAGATGAAAATTGTCTACCTGATTCAAAATTACTGCTTATACCTGCCTGGTCCTCAAGATCTTCAGCAGTCTCCTCAGGTGCAAGAGTGGGGCCATAGGGCGATGGGAAAGTAGGTGGCATAATGATAACAGTTGAAAAACTGTTATTTTCATGCTTAAAGTTGATACTAAAAGCAACCTTTAGACTTAGAAACTAGCTTGAAATCATGCCTTTTGTTTATATTTTCATAAATAAGAGAGCTGGACAGGTTTATGCTTGATTTAAGTGTTCTTGTGCAGGTTTTGAGGTGAATTTGGTGAAAGAAGTGAAGAATAAGAGAGAGGACATTCGAAAAGACAAGAAAGAGTGCAAAAAGGAGAAGTCGAAGGCACCGCTCAGCGGCAAACTACCGCTGAGCGGCACTCAAGAGGTGACGTTGGAACCGCTGAGGGGCAAAATGGCCGCTGAGGGGAAGAAAGAAGACGCGCAATCACCGCTGAGCGGTAAATACCGCTGAGCGGCACTTTTTGGGCTTGGACTTTTGTAATCTTTTGTAACTCTAGATTAGTATATAAGGGCTTGCACGTCCTATAGTTAGGATCTTTGGCAGAAACGAGGCAAACACTCTCTCTTTCACCCCTTTGAAGGAGGATCTTGGATGCTCAGGCTACCTCTTCACCTTTATTGGGTTTATTCTTTCATACTTTCATTGTAATTCATCTAGGTTCACCATGAATATGGTGAACTAAACCTTGTATGTTTGTTGGGGAGTCAAAGTAATCTCTTGAAACTCTCATATATGGATTTGTTGAGTACATCTTTGAATTAAGACATATGCTTTCTTTCATCATTAGTTAGGGTTTTTCCTCTTTGCTCAATGCTTGCATTGTTTAACTCATTCTAATGCATGATTATTGGTTTTGTTGATACGGACACGTACGGGGAAATCTAGATCCGGGGAATTTCTCCCAATATTATACTGACAATATTATATTGGTTGCCTTTAAGCTCCTGCACTCATGAACTAATCATTAGGAATGCTAGGAATTGTATGAACTATTTGATTAGGGAGAAGCCATCTAGAATGGTACATTAGAGAGTGGCATTAACAATGATGATTTGAATGTTGAATTCCTAAAATATATGAGAGTGGATGAGATGAAATTGACCCCCAACAACATATTCATTCATATATTTCCTTGAAAGTGTTTATCTTTTGTCTTTGTCATTGATCAATTCATGCATACATATTTAATTTTCGTCTTTGCATATTAAACTTCAATTATTGTGTTCTTAAGTCTTAGCTAATCAACAAATCACATAACTAAACTAGGCCGTGAGTCCTTTGGGAGAACGATACTTGGTCTTACCAAGTTTATTACTTGAAACGATTCGGTCATACTTGCCGATTGTGAAACAAGTTTGTGACATCATATTTTGGTGCTTACAAATTTGTCCATCAAGTTTTTGGCGCCGTTGCCGGGGACTCGTGGTTTAACTGGTTAATTTGTGTGATTATTGATTATCTTTGACTTTAATTTGAATTTTTGTTTTTATTTTTCTGTTTTTATTGTATTTTATCTTTTTATCTTTTTAGATTAGATTTTATTTTATTTTATTAGATTTTATCTTTTTATCTTTTTAGGTTAGATTTTATTTTATTCTTATTCTATCTTTTAGGTTAGGTTAGATTTTATTTTATTTTATCTTTTAGATTAGATTTTATTTTTTAGATTAGGTTTTATTCTATTTTATTTGATTCTATCTTCTAAATCTTTTATCTTCTTATATCTTTTCAATCTTTATTTTCTTCTATATCTTTTTGTGCTAACAAATCTTTTCTAGGGTTTTGTTTTCTTGTGCATGCAGGAGGCAATTCGAACTAGAAGTAAGAAAACAACAGAACCACTACTTGAAGGGCTAGACGAGAGTAGAAGGAGGAGAAGAATCAGAACGTCCAGAGAACTTTTCCCTTCTCCTGAAACTCTCCTACAATCATCACCACAAGGTTCTGTTCATAGCACAGGGAGTATGGAGAACAATAATAATGCTAGAAGAACTCTTGCAGATTACACTAATCTTGCTGGACCTCAGCACTTCAATAGCATAGCTCGACCTAGAGTCAATGCAGCCAACATGGAGGTCAAACCAGCATTAATTCAACTGGTAAAGAGTAATCAATTTAATGGGTTATCACATGAAAGCCCATATGAGCACCTTACAACATTTAATGAGATCTGTAACACGGTCAAGATTAATGGGGTGCCAGACGAAGCTATCAAACTTAGCTTGTTTCCTTTCTCATTGGGAGGCAATGCTAAGCTTTGGTTGAACTCTTTTCCAGAAGAAAGTTTCACGGAGTGGGAAGCAGTGGTTGCAAAGTTTTTGAATAAATACTTCCCACAATCTAAAGTGACTAAGGGAAAGCAAGAGATATCTTCATTCAAGCAGGGCATGGAAGAATCACTTGGACATGCATGGGACAGATACAAAGGATTGTTACGTAAAACTCCTATGCATGGTTTCAGAGAAGAAGAAGTAGTCCTAACTTTCCTTGGAGGGCTTGGTTCACAAACCAAGATGATACTGAATGCTTCAGCTGGAGGCAATATCAAATGGAAGACTCCAGAGGAAGCAACTGAAATTATTGAAAATATGGCTACTAGTGACAACGAACTCAATATTGAAAAAGGAGACTTTCATCAGAGGGAGTTGTTACCATTACATGATGCTCTGCTAGAACAAAATAAAACTCTCTTTCAACAGCTTGAGGAAGTAACCATGAAACTTTCTCAAATACCACAGGGAATACAACAGGTCTCAATGGTTCAAGAACGACAAAAATGGCAGATGCAAGTTACTCCAGTTGAGAAAACAACAAAGCTTGAAGAGACTTTCCAGAGATTCTTGAAGACAAATGCGTCCTATTGTCATAATGTGGATGTTGCATTTAAAAAAATGGAGGTTCATGTTGAGAGAATAGTTGACGAAATTAAACAGGATAATCTTGGAAAGGAGTGCAAAACTGTTGTGACTAGAAGTGGTAGAGTGTTAGAGGAGAGACAAAAAGAGAGAGAGGAGAAAGAAAATGAGAGTGAGAGTGAAAAAGAAACATGTGAGAGAGAGAAAAAGAGAAAAGAAGAAGAGGAGAGGAGAGAAAAAAATGAGAGAGAAGAGAGACAGAAAGAAAAAGAGTATGAAAAGCCACTTCCTTATCCAAAGAGTTATTCAAGGAAGGAGAAAGAAAAGCAGTTGGAAAGATTCATGGAACTGTTTAAGAAGTTGGAGATCACTATACCATTCTCTGAAGCATTGCAACAGATGCCAGCATATGCAAAATTTTTGAAGGAACTTCTCACAAAGAAACACAAGTACATTGAGAAGGAAACTATCAATATACAGGGCAATTGCAGTGCAATCATACAGAAACTACCTCCTAAACTTAAAGACCCAGGAAGCTTCACCATTCCATGTACCATAGGAGATGTGAAAGTTGGAAGAGCATTGATTGATTTGGGAGCTAGCATTAATCTAATGCCGCTATCCATGTGCAGAACAATTCAGGGGTTGGAAATTAAACCAACCAGAATGGCTCTTCAATTGGCAGACAGGTCTCTTAAATATCCATATGGAGTGGTTGAAGATGTTCTAGTGAAGGTTGACAAATTTGTATTCTCAGTAGATTTCATTGTGATGGAGATGGAAGGAGCTAGTGATGTTCCTCTTATTCTGGGGAGACCTTTTATGAAGACTGCTAGAGTTTTGATTGATGTGGAGAATGGTAAGCTTAAACTGAGAGTTGATGATGAGGAAGTTACTTTTGATGTATCCAAGGCCATGACGTATCCAAATGATGACAAAGCATGCTTTCAATTTGATGAACTTGATGAAGTTTGTATGGTTCAAGAAAGAATGGTGCGTAATATTTCACCATTGGAAAAAACGCTCATTGATGCATGTGAAGATTTGGATGAAGAAGAAGAGAAATTGATCGATGAATGTCTGATGGACTTGGAAACATTGAAAAAGGGTCCAAAGGAAGATCCAATATTTGAAACAATTGATAAGGAAGAAACAATCAAAGCACAGTCGCCAGAATTGAAAAGATTGCCATCACATTTGAAATATGTGTTTCTAGAAGAGGGTGGAACAAAGCCAGTCATCATCAACAACTCTTTATCTTTACAAGAAGAAGAGCAGTTGATAGAAATTCTGAAAGCCAACAAAGAAGCAATTGGGTGGTCAATATCATATCTCAAAGGTATTAGCCCAACTTATTGTATGCACAGGATTTTTATGGAAGAGGACTATAAACCAAGTGCTCAACCGTAGAGAAGGTTAAATCCTGTCATGAAGGAGGTGGTCAGAAAAGAAGTGTTGAAACTGCTAGAAGCTGGTATCATCTATCCAATCTCTGACAGTGAATGGGTGAGTCCAGTACAGGTGGTTCCAAAGAAAGGAGGGATGACAGTAATTTATAATGATAAGAATGAACTTATTCCTACTCGGACAGTTATTGGCTGGCGCATGTGCATTGATTACAGGAAGCTGAATAAAGCTACCAGGAAAGATCATTTTCCTCTTCCCTTCATGGATCAGATGCTAGAAAGGTTATCAGGGCAGGCTTTCTATTGTTTTCTGGATGGATATTCTGGATATAATCAAATTGTGGTAGATCCAAAAGACCAGGAGAAGACGACTTTTACTTGTCCTTTTGGTATCTTTGCATATAGAAAGATGCCTTTTGGATTATGTAATGCTCCAGCTACGTTTCAGAGGTGTATGCAGGCAATCTTTTCTGATCTTTTAGAAAAATGCATTGAAGTATTCATGGATGACTTCTCAGTTTTTGGAAATTCTTTCCAAAGATGTTTAGCTAATTTGAACACTGTCCTCAAAAGATGTGTTCAGACAAATCTGGTTCTGAATTGGGAGAAATGTCATTTCATGGTAACTGAAGGGATTGTACTGGGGCATAAAATCTCTGCTAAAGGAATTGAGGTGGATAAAGCCAAAGTAGAAGTCATTGAGAAACTGCCTCCCCCAACAGATGTAAGGGGGATTAGGAGTTTTCTTGGTCATGCTGGGTTCTATAGAAGATTCATCAAAGATTTCTCAAAAATTGCTAAACCATTGAGTAATCTTTTGATGAAGGATGCGGCTTTTGTGATGAACGAAGATTGTCTGAAAGCTTTTGATATATTGAAGAAGAAGCTAGTGTCAGCTCCAGTAATTGTAGCACCAGATTGGAATCAAAATTTTGAATTAATGTGTGATGCAAGTGATTATGCATTGGGAGTTGTTCTCGGCCAAAGGAAGGAACAAAAGTTTAATCCAATCTATTATGCTAGCAAGGTGCTGAATGATGCTCAATTGAATTATGCTACTACAGAGAAAGAGTTTCTTGCCATTGTATATGCTCTAGAGAAATTTAGACCCTATCTTATTGGGTCTAAGGTGATTGTCTATACAGATCATGCAGCTATCAAATATTTGTTGACAAAACCAGATTCTAAGCCACGTCTGATTAGATGGGTACTACTATTACAACAATTTGATGTAGAAATCCGTGATAAGAAAGGAAGTGAGAACTTAATTGCTGATCATTTGTCACGGTTAGTCAACAATGAGGTCACTAGCAAGGAGTCTGCAATCTGGGAATCTTTTTCAGATGAATCACTCATGTATATTCAGCAGAGGCCCTGGTTTGCTGATATGGCCAATTTCAAAGCTGCAAGAGTCATGCCAGAAGATTTAACTTGGCAACAGAGAAAGAAATTTCTACATGATGCCAAGCAGTTTGTATGGGATGATCCGTATTTGTTCAAAATTGGAGCGGATAATCTTCTAAGGAGATGTGTTACAAATGAAGAAGCAGAAGGAATTCTCTGGCATTGTCATGATTCACCTTATGGAGGACATTTTAATGGAGAAAGAACAGCAGCAAAAGTCCTTCAATCAGGATTCTATTGGCCAACTTTATTTAAGGATGCTCATAATCATGCTAGGAATTGTGACAAATGTCAAAGAGCAGGGACAATCACTAAACGTCATGAGATGCCTTTACAAGGTATTTTAGAGGTTGAGGTCTTTGATTGTTGGGGTATTGATTTTGTTGGACCCTTCCCTCCATCTTTCAACAATGAATATATTCTGGTAGCAGTGGATTATGTGAGTAAATGGGTGGAAGCATTGGCTTGTCCTAAAAATGATGCTAGCACGGTAATTAAATTCCTGAAGAGGCAGATATTCTCACGTTTTGGCACTCCAAGAGTGTTGATCAGTGATGGAGGATCTCATTTTTGCAATTATCAGCTAGAGAAAGTACTCAAACACTATGGAGTAAAGCATAAGGTAGCTGCACCTTATCATCCACAAACCAATGGCCAAGCTGAGGTGTCTAACAGGGAGATAAAAAGAATCCTGGAAAAGACTGTGACTTCATCCAGAAAGGATTGGTCTCTCAAATTGGATGATGCTCTTTGGGCTTATAGGACAGCAATGAAGACGTCTATGGGATTATCACCATTTCAACTAGTCTATGGGAAAGCATGCCATTTGCCAGTTGAACTGGAGCATAGAGCATTATGGGCTTTGAAATTCTTGAATTTTGATCCTTATGACACTCAATGCACCCGCAGACGGCAGATTTTGGAGCTTGAAGAAATGCGCTTACATGCATATGATTCATCCAAGGCTTACAAAGACAAAATGAAATTTTATCATGACAGGAAGTTGGTGAATAGAGTTTTCAATCCAGGACAACAGGTATTATTGTTCAATTCAAGATTGAAGATATTTCCTGGGAAGCTGAAGTCAAAATGGACAGGACCATTTGTGATAAAAGAAGTGCATCCGCATGGAGCAATTGAAATCTTTAATCCATCTGATGATCCGCAGAGAAGTTGGGTGGTAAATGGTCAACGTCTCAAGCCCTATCTAGGGGGAGAGGTGCAACAACTGTCCACCATGATGTCGTTGGTGGATCCTTGAAAGTTTGGGTCAGGCTCGGGACGTTAAACAAGCGCTTACTGGGAGGCAACCCAGTACTTTGTAAGTTGTTTTTGTTTTTGTTTTTAGATTAGGGTTTGATGTACTCTATTTGAAACCTGGTTTCTTGTGATGGTTTGCTATTAACTGTGATTGTGTGATAAGTAATGCTGAATGATGCTTATAATTAATTGATGTTGAGATGATGTGCACATTAAAATGCTTATATAGGTGATTCACAAGCTTTGTGAACAAATGTGTAATATCATGATTGTGATTGTGAAATTAAGCAGGATGTGCATGTCAAATGTGAATGACCTTATATGTGAGGTTTTGAGCTCCAGAGTTGTTATTGTTGAATGCTATTACTTTGAAAGCATGAATGACTTTGCCCAGGTTTTCTATGATTGAATCAATTGCTTGTTTTGCATCATATGATCAAAGGCCGTGTTGTTGAAACCCTTTTTATTGGCCAAATTCATAAAGTTAGCCTTCTAAAAGAGAACACGTTGTGTTCTATCCTTTGAACCCTTAGCCTTAAATATACACTGAACACCCTTGATTGAAAATCTTTACCTTGAGTTAAGTAGAAGATCTTGTGTGGTATTGTTAAATGTTCAAGTTTGGGGTTATTGGGGAAACATGAAAAAGGAAAAAGCATTGAGCTAACAGCTAAAAAGTAAGAATATGCAAAGAAAAGAAAAGAAAAAGAAGCAAAGCTCAATGCAAATGCAAAAGCAAAGGCAAAAGAAAGTTGGGAATGAATAAGAAGATTGTGTTGTTATGATTCTCTTAACTCAAGGATTTTGTGATCCAGAAAAACCAATTTTCTTGTTAGCCCAGCCACATTATAAGCCATTGAAAAGTCCTTGTGATGATGCATGCTTGTGAATGTATTTGATTGTGGTTAAATGAAAGGCAAAGTTGATTCATGTGACATTGTGATAGTGGAGTGAATGAGTGAAACACTTTACCTCTTATACACTTGTGTGTTGAGTGAAACACTTTACCTAGTGAGGAAATATTCCATACGCACATGAACATCCATGCTTAATTGATTGATCATTCATGAAAAATAGCATTTGTTGGAATTTAAATGACTTTGTGAACACTAAAGCATGTGCACATCTTGATTGAACTCTTGGTCTTAAGTTTGAGTGAAGTTATTACTTATCTTGAAAAGAGGATTTTGAATGAGTGAACCATCATATGAATTGGTTGGAGATGGAGTTACATTTTATTTGCTTGAGGACAAGCAAAGTTCTAAGTTTGGGGTTGTGATAACAGTTGAAAAACTGTTATTTTCATGCTTAAAGTTGATACTAAAAGCAACCTTTAGACTTAGAAACTAGCTTGAAATCATGCCTTTTGTTTATATTTTCAGAAATAAGAGAGCTGGACAGGTTTATGCTTGATTTAAGTGTTCTTGTGCAGGTTTTGAGGTGAATTTGGTGAAAGAAGTGAAGAATAAGAGAGAGGACATTCGAAAAGACAAGAAAGAGTGCAAAAAGGAGAAGTCGAAGGCACCGCTCAGCGGCAAACTACCGCTGAGCGGCACTCAAGAGGTGACGTTGGAACCGCTGAGGGGCAAAATGGCCGCTGAGGGGAAGAAAGAAGACGCGCAATCACCGCTGAGCGGTAAATACCGCTGAGCGGCACTTTTTGGGCTTGGACTTTTGTAATCTTTTGTAACTCTAGATTAATATATAAGGGCTTGCACGTCCTATAGTTAGGATCTTTGGCAGAAACGAGGCAAACACTCTCTCTTTCACCCCTTTGAAGGAGGATCTTGGATGCTCAGGCTACCTCTTCACCTTTATTGGGTTTATTCTTTCATACTTTCATTGTAATTCATCTAGGTTCACCATGAATATGGTGAACTAAACCTTGTATGTTTGTTGGGGAGTCAAAGTAATCTCTTGAAGCTCTCATATATGGATTTGTTGAGTACATCTTTGAATTAAGACATATGCTTTCTTTCATCATTAGTTAGGGTTTTTCCTCTTTGCTCAATGCTTGCATTGTTTAACTCATTCTAATGCATGATTATTGGTTTTGTTGATACGGACACGTACGGGGAAATCTAGATCCGGGGAATTTCTCCCAATATTATACTGACAATATTATATTGGTTGCCTTTAAGCTCCTGCACTCATGAACTAATCATTAGGAATGCTAGGAATTGTATGAACTATTTGATTAGGGAGAAGCCATCTAGAATGGTACATTAGAGAGTGGCATTAACAATGATGATTTGAATGTTGAATTCCTAAAATATATGAGAGTGGATGAGATGAAATTGACCCCCAACAACATATTCATTCATATATTTCCTTGAAAGTGTTTATCTTTTGTCTTTGTCATTGATCAATTCATGCATACATATTTAATTTTCGTCTTTGCATATTAAACTTCAATTATTGTGTTCTTAAGTCTTAGCTAATCAACAAATCACATAACTAAACTAGGCCGTGAGTCCTTTGGGAGAACGATACTTGGTCTTACCAAGTTTATTACTTGAAACGATTCGGTCATACTTGCCGATTGTGAAACAAGTTTGTGACATCATATTTTGGTGCTTACAAATTTGTCCATCACATAACAATAAGCTCATGACTCTTCTCTCCATCTTCTATGTTGATGCCACTATCATCATCAGGAATTAGAACAGTCTGAAATGGTGATTCCTCTAAATCTTGAGACTGTTCCTGATTGAGTTGAGTGGTCATCTGCCCTATCTGATTGCTCAAACATTGAAGGTGTGCTCTGTTCTCTTGCTGAAACTGAAGGTTCTGCATGGTCATCTGCTCCAACAACTCCTGCAATGTAAGCTCAGAAGTAGAAGGTTGAGGAGCTATCTGGGCAGACTCATAAAGTTGCAGCTGTTGTTGTTGCTGGACTGGCGGAGGCATACAAGCATTCTGAGATGGTGCTTCCTGATATTGCTGTGGAGCATCATACCATCCCAAACTAGGGTCATTCCATCCAGGATCGTTGCTGTAACCATACTGAGCGGGGAAGAATTCATCCAAGAACATATGCTTAAGATCTTCCCAAGAAGTGATAGATCCTGGAGGAAGACAATACAGCCAATCCCTTGCTGCTTCTGGTAATGAATGTGGGAATGCCCTTAAGAACATGTGATCAACCGGTACATGTGGAGGCTTCATTGAAGAGAAAATGCTGTGGAATTCCTCCAAATGTCTGTGTGGGCATTCACCTGCAAAACCATGAAACTTAGGCAGCAAATGTATCAGTCCAGAGGTGAGATCGCAATGAAGATCATCCTCCTTAAGTGAAACCGGCTCACAAAGAGCACTCTCAGAAATTAGAGGATGAGTCATATTGTTCTCAACATAGAAATCAGCAGAATATGAATTACAATCAGAGTAACATGCAGAATGAGAATCATAATCAGAGGCACTAGCAAAACAAGCAGTATTCACGAAATCAAAATAGGTAGACATGGAAAAAGAAGAATACTAAAAATCACGAAACAAATAAAACATAACACATTTATACATGCAACACGCACACACAAAACAGAACATCACATCACAACACAAGACAAAACACAACACACACAAACACAACAAAAAGACCTAAGACTGAACCGTTGGTCCCCGGCAGCGGCGCCATTTTGATGAGAGGGTCGCACCTCTCACAAAAGTTATGCATAAAGGAATGCAGTATAGACTAGGAAGTGACTCCTAGGTCGTCTCTCAACGAACAAATGTGGTTCGAGTCTTAGGTCAAACACGTAAGGGGGGGGGTTTGTGAAAACGTTGTGAATGCAATTGACGAAATTAAAGACGGGAATTAAATTGATTGGTCACTACTAACATTATAACTAAAATATCACAACCAAGCAAACTAGGCAACAATAAAATGAAAAGTGCTTGAACCAAATTAAAATGCAACATCGAATTAAAAAGTGAAAAGCTAAAGGCAAATCCATCTCATTTAATATAAAAATAGCTTAAGTTGAAGTGTGAAAACAAGGAAAATAAAACCTATTGGATTTTATCTCTTATGGACGAAACCATGTGCTTCTAATTCTAAAGAAAGAAAATGAAATTGCAAAAACTTCTAAATCAATTCCGAGACCAGCGACATTCACTAAATGAAAATGTGCTTCCTAAAATTAAGTTGACACATTTCTCCAATTGAAACCAAAAATAAAACCTATGTGGCGGCATACAACTACTTTGTCTAAAGGAGATGAAATAAAATAAAGAATGCCAGCACCTCATGAACACTGTAACAAAATAAATGAAACTAAACAAGTAAACTACTTTAATCTCAATGCATTCCCATACATATAATATAAAAGATTTTTTCAGTGCAAGACGAAGTAAGCAAAGCTGAGATTCCTTTCCATGGATGTAACATTGCTGGAATAAAATAAAACATTAAAATATCTCTAAAAGCCAAATGAATCACACGTATGTTTCTCCATTCCAGGCATCACCGTGAGCACTACTTCCTTCTCCCTTTGAATCTCCGTGCACCTGGAATGTAGAACCGAGAGCTCTCTCCCAAGGCACCGTGTGCTGCTTCAATGCTGGATGTGCTCTCCTCACGTGCTGGACCTGCAACGTGACACCTCCCAAGCTGGATGCCTTGCTGCCATGGGCCGTGGTAACTTCTTTCTCCAGCTCTTTCTTGAACTCTCTTCTTTGCTGGACATCATCCGTGTGCCTCCAATGCTGGACCACTTCGTTTTGCCACTTCTTGGACGCTTTAATTTGCTGGAAAAATGAAGATGTGGCCCGCCTGTGCTGCTGGATGTCACCCTTATTTGGTGCTTCTGCTGGAAGGCCTTGATGCGTGCGTGCAGTGTTGGTGCGTGAAGCCTTCCTTCTTGGTGAATGAATGTGTACAAGCAAAGTCCAAGCTGCTGGATGTGGTTGCTGGAAATACCACCTTTTTTTGGATTGGAAAATCTTGAGCTTGGTCACGTGCAGCTTCAATTAAAAGGATGGAATGTGCTTCCAAAGTTGGCTCACCAATTTTTCAGCGTGTGGGCCGTGCTTTTCCATTCACCAATTAATAGTCAATTTTCCTCCGAATGTCCCAATTTATATTTCCAAAAATTTCCCTACAATTAATAATGCAAATAATTAGCTCAAATAATTCAAATTAATTAAAATAAGAATTTTTGGTCAAATTAAGCACAATTAGCAAAAACGGAAAAATACCGGACATTTAAGCACAATTCCCTGATTAAATCTGGTACAATAAACTAAGTGAAGTGAATAAAATATTGACTCATCAAGGTAGCCTGAGCATCCAAGATCCTCCTTCAAAGGGGTGGAAGAGAGAGTGTTTGCTTCGTTTCTGCCAAAGATACAAACCCTAGGACGTCCTAAAGCTTATATACTATTCTAAAATTACAGAAAATTTAGGCCCAAGCCCATAAGTGTGCCGCTCAGCGGTAAGTGCGTGAGTTGGTTTCTTCCCCTCAGCGACCATTTTGCCCCTCCGCGGATCCCCCGTGAGCTTCTGAGTGCCGCTTAGCGGTAAACTGCCGCTGAGCGGCAGTTGCGAGTTCTCCTTTTGCACTTTTTGATGTCTTTTCTGATTTCATCTCTCTCCTTCTTCACTTCTTTCACCAAATTCACCTTAGAACCTGCACAAAAACACTGAAATCAAGCATAAACCTGTCCAGCTCTCTTATTTATGAAAATATGAATAAAAGCATGATTTCAAGCTAGTTTCTAAGTGTTAAAGGTTGCTTTTAGTATCAATTTCAAGCATAAAATAATAGTTTTTCAACTGTTATCACAACCCCAAACTTAGAACTTTGCTTGTCCTCAAGCAAACAAGATGTAACTCAATCTTCTACCAATTCATATGATGGTTCAATCATTTAAAAATTTCTTTTCAAGATAAGGAAAGACTTCAATCAAACTTTTGACCAAGATTTCAATCAAGATGTGCACATGCTTTAGTGTTCACAAAGTCAGTTAATATCAAACAAATGCTATTTTTCATGAATGATCAATCAATTAAGCATGGATGTTCATATGCTCATGGAATACTTCCTCACCAGGTAAAGTGTTTCACTCACACACAAGTGTATAAGAGGTAATCACTCATTCACTCCACTACCACAATGTCACATGAATCAACTTTGCCTTTCATTTAACCACAATCAAAACATTTATAAGCATGCATCATCACAAGGACTTTTCAATGGCTTATAACGTGGCTGGGCTAACAAGAAAATTGGTTTTTCTGGATCACAAAATCCTTGAGTTAAGAGAATCATAACAACACAATTATTCTTATTTTTCCCAACTTCCTTTTACATTGAGCTTTGCTTTTTCTTCTCTTTTCTTCCTATTTTTCTTTTCTTTTCACATTTTTATTCTTAACTTTTAGCTCAATGCTTTTCCTTTTTGTTTTTCATGCTTTCCCAACAACCCCAAACTTGAACATTTAACAATACCACAAAAGATTTTCTACTTAACTCAAGGTAAAGCTTTTCAATAAGGGTTTTCAATTTATGTTCAAGGCTAAGGGTTCAAAGGATAGAACACAAAGTGTTCTCTTTTAGTGGGCTAACTTCATGAATTTGGCCAATAAAAAGGGTTCCAACAAACGACCTTGATCATATGATGCAAAACAAGCAATTGATTCAATCATAGAAAACCTGGGCAAAATCATTCATGCTTTCAAAGTAATAGCATTCAATCAATAAAAATTCTGGAGCTCAAAACCTCACAAATAGGCTCATTCACATTTGACATACATATCCTGCTTAATCTCACAATCACAATCATCATATCCTGCATTTGTTCACAAAGCTTGTGAATCACCTGTATAAGCATTTAATGTGCACATCTATCTCAACATCAATCAATCAATAATCATCATCAAGCATTACTTATCACACAATCACAGTCAATAGCAAACCATCATAACAAACCAGGTTTCTAATAGAGTACATCAACCCTAGTCTAAACAAAAATAAATACGTACAGAACACTGGGTTGCCTCCCAGTAAGCGCTTGTTTAACGTCACGAGCCTGACCCAAACTTTTAAGGATCAACCAACAGCATCATTGTGGACAATTGTTGCACTTCTCCCCCTAGATAGGGCTTGAGACGTTGACCATTCACCATCCAACTTTTCTGTGGATCATTAGCAGCTGGATTAAACATTTCAATTGCTCCATGCGGATGCACTTCTTTTATCACAAATGGTCCTGACCATTTTGACTTCAGCTTCCCAGGAAATATCTTCAATCTTGAATTGAACAATAGTACCTATTGTCCTGGATTGAAAACTCTATTCACCAACTTCCTATCATGATAAAATTTGATCTTGTCTTTGTAAGCCTTGGATGAATCATATGCATGTAATCGCATTTCTTCAAGCTCCAAAATCTGCCTTCTGCGTGTGCATTGAGTTTCATAAGGATCAAAATTCAAGAATTTCAAAGCCCATAACGCTCTATGCTCTAATTCTACTGGCAAATGACATGCTTTCCCATAAACTAATTGAAATGGTGATAATCCCATAGACGTATTCATTGCCGTCCTATAAGCCCAAAGAGCATCATCCAATTTGAGAGACCAATCCTTTCTTGATGAAGTCACTGTTTTTTCCAGGATCCTTTTTATCTCCCTGTTAGACACCTCAGCTTGTCCATTGGTTTGTGGATGATAAGGTGCAGCTACCTTATGTTTCACTCCATAGTGTTTGAGTACTTTTTCTAGCTGATAATTGCAAAAATGAGATCCTCTATCACTAATCAACACTCTTGGAGTGCCAAAATGTGAGAATATCTACTTCTTCAAGAATTTAATTACCGTGCTAGCATCATTTTTAGGACAAGCTAATGCTTCCACCCATTTACTCACATAATCCACTGCTACCAGAATATATTCATTGTTGAAAGATGGAGGAAAGGGTCCAACAAAGTCAATACCCCAGCAATCAAAAACCTCAACCTCTAAAATGCCTTGTAATGGCATCTCATGACGTTTAGTGATCGTCCCTGCTCTTTGACATTTATCACAATTTTTGGCATGATTATGGGCATCTCTAAATAAAGTTGGCCAATAAAATCCTGATTGAAGGACTTTTGCTGCTGTTCTTTCTCCATTAAAATGTCCTCCATAAGGTGAATCATGACAATGCCAGAGAATTCCTTATGCTTCTTCATTTGTCACACATCTCCTCAGAAGATTATCTGCTCCAATCTTGAAAAAATAATGATCATCCCAAACAAACTGCTTGGCATCATGCAAAATTTTTTTTCTTTGTTGCCAAGTTAAGTCTTCTGGCATGACCCTTGCAGCTTTGAAATTAGCCATATCAGCAAACCAGGGCCTCTGCTGAATATACATGAGTGTTTCATCTGAAAAAGATTCCCAGATTTCGGATTCCTTGCTAGTGATCTCATTGTTAACTAACCGTGACAAATGATCAGCAATCAAGTTCTCACTTCCTTTCTTATCACGAATTTCTACATCAAATTCTTGCAACAGTATTACCCATCTAATCAGACGTGGCTTAGAATCTGGCTTTGTAAACAAACATTTGATAGTTGCATGATCTGTATAGACAGTCACCTTAGATCCAATAAGATAAGGTCGAAATTTCTCTAAAGCATACACAATCGCCAGGAATTCTTTTTCTGTGGTAGCATAATTCAGTTGAGCATCATTCAGAACCTTGCTAGCATAATAAATTGGATGAAACTTTTGTTCTTTTCGCTGGCCAAGAACAACTCCTATTGCATAATCACTTGCATCACACATTAATTCAAAATTTTGATTCCAATCTGGCGCTACAATTACTGGAGCTGACACTAATTTATTCTTCAATGTGTCAAAAGCTTTCAAACAGTCTTCATTCATCACAAAAGGAGCATCCTTCATCAAAAGATTACTCAATGGTTTAGCAATTTTTGAGAAATCTTTGATGAATCTTCTATAAAACCCAGCATGACCGAGAAAACTCCTAATCCCCCTTACATTTGTTGGTGGAGGCAGTTTCTCAATGACTTCTACTTTAGCTTTATCTACCTCAATTCCTTTAGCAGAGATTTTATGCCCCAGCACAATTCCTTCAGTTACCATGAAATGACATTTCTCCCAATTAAGAACAAGATTTGTCTGAACACATCTTTTGAGAACAGTGTTCAAATTAGCCAAACATCTTTGGAAAGAATTTCCAAAAACTGAGAAATCATCCATGAACACTTCAATACATTTTTCTAAGAGATCTGCAAAAATTGCCTGCATACACCTTTGAAATGTGGCTGGAGCATTACATAATCCAAATGGCATCTTTCTATATGCAAAGATAGCAAAAGGACAAGTAAAAGCCGTCTTCTCTTGGTCTTTTGGATCTACCACAATTTGATTGTATCCAGAATATCCATCTAGAAAACAATAGAAAGCTTGACCTGATAATCTTTCTAACATCTGGTCCATGAAAGGAAGAGGAAAATGATCCTTTCTAGTAGCTTTATTCAGCTTCCTGTAATCAATGCACATACGCCAGCCAGTAACTGTACGAGTAGGAATAAATTCATTTTTATCATTATGAATTACTGTCATCCCATCTTTCTTTGGAACCACCTGTACTGGACTCACCCATTCACTATCAGAGATTGGATAAATGATACCAGCTTCTAGCAGTTTCAACACTTCTTTTCTAACCACTTCCTTCATAACAGGATTTAACCTTCTCTGTGCGTCACGATTGCGCGGGGTGTTGGCAGAGACGTTTTGGAGGAGAGCAGGGTGGCAGACGCGATTTGGGTGCGTACGAAGTCAGTACAAGCATTGTTGGCACAGAGGAGGGCAGAAAAACAAGCACAGAGAGAGAGCAAGAGAGGATTATTCTGGTTTTGGAGAGAAAAGGGGGGTGGGACACGGCTTCTACGGGACCTTCATCTTCGATCATCATCCAGAGCATCCAGCATTTTTACAGCAAAGAGAAGGGAGAGGTCAGCCACTCAAGGGAGAAGGGGGTTTTCCTGGAGATCTTCACTGCCAGCACCAACTTCACTCGCAGTTGCAGCAGCCACTAGAGACGCCAAGCAATAGCATAGGAGCTCCAAGAGGTAAGCAACTACTTCACTCGTTCATATTGTCCTGTATGATGGAATGAACACTGGAGCTTTTATGGTTGCTATTACCTTTTTATACTCGTTATTGCGTTTTTTACGCTTGATATTGCTCTGTTTAAGATTGGTCCTGTATTTGAACCTTCACCATCGTTTCCGGCTACTATAGTAACCAACACCCTTTCAGCCACCTTTTTCTTCCACTCCCAATTTTCACCCTTCAAGTTTCCCTTCATTTTCCAATCAACAACACCTTATCCCACAGCCAAACAACCTACGATCTTCATCCTTATACCACGGGAGCACCTAACATCTTCATCCTGATACCACCTCCAGCATCATCATCTCTAACACTACTACCAACACCCCACGACCAACCCATCATTTTCATCCCTTACCTTCTTCATTTTCACCACCTCATCTTCATCCAGTTCCAATAACTAACCCACAACCTTCACGCTCCCACTTCAAACTTCCGCCATCTTCATATTCATCTTCATCACCTTCAACTCCGCCATCCACTATACCTCCAACGTCTGCCCATCACCCCGTGAACCCGTCATCCTCCTTCACGCAATCACCACCGCTCCCCACTTCATCATCTTCATCTTCGAATCAGCCTTCACCTTCATCACCACCGAACAACATCCACACGCATAGCCCATTGTACAGTCAAGAAAACAACAAGAGGAAAGAGAGGAAGGGTTGGAACGGGAGGCAGTGACGCGGTGCCCATCTTCGTCGCGGTGGCGGGTTTGGTTCGGAGGTGGCGGTGGCCGGTTCCAGCCGAGGTGGCGGCGGCGTGCCTCCCAGCCCTAGGTTTTCCTGGTCAGAGAAAAAAAAACCTGGCTCTCGATGGAGGGAGGTAGCATTGAGTGTAGAGTGAGAGAACCCCTAAGGGAATTCTAGGTTAGAAATCACCCGGGTGGGCCAAGCCCAGAATAAACGCACGTTTTGGGCCTTTTTCGAACGTTCGACATCTAATTGCCTAACGAACGCCCATCTTCCCGACGAACGCTCGTCCATGACGAGCGTTCATCATCCGGCCTCATCTTCATAACGAACGTTCGTCCATAACGAGCGTTCGTCATCCAGTCTCAATCTTCTCAACCGAACGCTCGCCCCCTACTAGCGCTCGTCATTCAAGCCTTTTTAGAACGTTCGTCCCCTACCTCCTCAACGAACGTCTGTCCGTCCACTTCTTGGACGGACCATTTGGTGACCAACTCCCAACCGAACGCTCGCCAACAACGAACGCTCGCCAACGCTCGTCATTCAACGACAACAACGAACGCTCGCGAACGCTCGTCATTCAACGACAACAACGAACGCTCGATCCAACGAGCGCTCATCATTCAACTCCTGACCGAACGCTCGAGCGCTCGTCATTCAGCCCTTTCCCAACGAACGTTCGTCCCCAACGAACGCTCGTCCCAGCGAGCGCTCGTCATTCAACGCCAACAACGAACGCTCGTCCCAGCGAGCGCTCGTCATTCAACCCTTTCCCAACGAACGTTCAACTCCAAACCGAACGCTCGTCCCCAACGAGCGCTCGTCATTCAACGCCAACAACGAACGCTCGTCCCAGCGAGCGCTCGTCATTCAACTCCAAACCGAACGCTCGAGCGCTCGTCATTCAGCCCTTCCCCAACGAACGCTCGTCCCAGCGAGCGCTCGTCATTCAACGCCAACAACGAACGCTCGTCCCAGCGAGCGCTCGTCATTCAACCCTTTCCCAACGAACGTTCAACTCCAAACCGAACGCTCGTCCCCAACGAGCGCTCGTCATTCAACGCCAACAACGAACGCTCGTCCCAACGAGCGCTCGTCATTCAACTCCAAACCGAACGCTCGTCCTTAACGAGCGCTCGTCGTTCAACCCTTTCCCAACGAACGTTCGTCCCCAACGAACGTTCGTCCCCAACGAACGCTCGTCCCAACGAGCGCTCATCATTCAAATCCAAACCGAACGCTCGTCCCCAATGCTCGTTCCTCCTCCTCATTCTCAACGAACGTTCGTTAATCCCCGAAACGAACGCTCGTTATTTCACTTCGTTCCCAACGTCCGTTTATATTTCCCCCAACGCTCGTTATTTAACTTCATTCCCAACATCCGTTCATAATTCCCCCAACGCTCGTTATTTCTCCTCATTCTCAACGTCCGTTTATGATCCACCCAACGCTCGTTATTTTTATTCGTTTGTTTTTCTTATTTCATTTTATTCTATTTCATTTATTTTGTCTATCTTATTTCATTTGTTTTATTTATTTCTTTTATTTTTATTTTATTTATTACTTTATTTTCTTCTATCTACTCATTCTACATATTTACTTATCCTAAAATATATATTTAATAATGCAATATTTACAATTTAAATAAAGTAATTTATCAAAATACGTTTTAAGGGTTTAGGCACATGTGTGATCGCACGCATCGTCCTTGTGCTGAAAACCTTTTCTCTTTCTTAATTGAAATTACAAAAAAATGTTTTAAGGGTTTAGGCACATGTGTGATCGCACGCATCGTCCTTGTGCTGAAAACCTTTTCTCTTTCTTAATTAAAATTACAAAAAATACGTTTTAAGGGTTTAGGCAATGTGTGATCGCACGCATCGTCCTTGTGCTGAAAACCTTTTCTCTTTCTTAATTGAAATTACAAAAAAATGTTTTAAGGGTTTAGGCACATGTGTGATCGCACGCATCGTCCTTGCGCTGAAAACCTTTTCGCTTTCTTGATTAAAATTACCAAAAATATGTTTTAAAGGTTTAGGCACATGTGTGATCGCACGCATCGTCCTTGTGCTAAAAACCTTTTCTTTTCCTTAAGTAAAATTAACCAAAAAATATGTTTTAAAGGTTTATGCACATGTGTGATCGCACGCATCGTCCTTGTGCTAACAACCTTTTCTCTTTCTTAAACAAAATACAAAAAAAGGTATAAAATCTTCAAAAAACCCGAAAACATCAACAATTTTAAACAACAAATAGTCTTGCTACCCAGAACTACGTAACCCTTGATTCTCCATCGAAAGTGGAGATACGTAGGAGCAAGGCTAGCCCTTGTCAGGTTCACTTTCCCAAAAATCCAAATTTATCCGTAATCATTTTCTCAAACAAATCTCTCAAACTTTTTCAAAAAAGAACTACGTAACCCTGATTTCTCATTTTGAATGAGAATACGTAGGAGCAAGGTCAATCCTTGTCGGGCCCAAAAAACTAAAAAATATGTTTTGTTTATTTTAGAATTTTATTTTAGGGGATAGTTAAACATTTTGAAAATCACATCATATTCGTGCATTTAGTTAAAGGTACTGCCTTAGGGCAGGCGTTGTGGGGTGCTAATACCTTCCCCACGCGTAACCGACTCCCGAACCCAATCTTTGGTTTTCGTGGACCGTGCTTTATCGTTTTATGGTTTTTCCGTAGTTTTCCATAATAAACTATGGTGGCGACTCCAAAATCTCTTTGCGAAACCCGTTTCCTTTTTGGATCGTCGTCCCGTCGCGATTCCGGTTGCGACACTGTGGTTGAGCACTTGGTTTATAATCTTCTTCCATAAAAATCTTGTGCATGCAATAAGTTGGGCTAATACCTTTAAGATCTGATATTGACCACCCAATTGCTTCTTTGTTGGCTTTCAAAATTTCTATCAACTCCTCTTCTTGTAGAGATAAAGAGTTATTGATGATGACTGGCTTTGTTCCATCTTCTTCTAGAAAAACATATTTCAGATGTGATGGCAATCTTTTTAATTCTGGCGTCTTTGCTTTGACTTCTTCTTCCTTATCAATTATTTCAAAGATTGGATCTTCCACTGGACTCTTTTTCAATGTTTCCAAGTCCATAAGACATTCATCAATTAATTTCTCTTCTTCTTCTTCTAAATCTTCACAAGCATCAATGAGAGTTTTCTCTAATGGAGAAATATTTCGCACCATCCTTTCTTGCACCATACAAACTTCATCAAGTTCATCAAATTGAAAACATGTTTTGTCATCATTTGGATATGTCATGGCCTTGGATACGTCAAAAGTGACTTCTTCATCATCAACTCTCAATTTAAGCTTACCATTTTCTACATCAATTAAAACTCTAGCAGTCTTCATAAAAGGTCTCCCAAGAATAAGAGGAACATCACTATTTCCTTCCATCTCCATCACAATAAAATCCACTGGGAATACAAATTTATCAACCTTCACTAGAACATCTTCAACCACTCCATATGGATATTTAAGAGACCTGTCCGCTAGTTGAAGAGCCATTCTGGTCGGTTTGATTTCCAAACCCTGAATTGTTCTGCACATGGATAGCGACATTAAATTAATGCTAGCTCCTAAATCAATCAATGCTCTTCCAACTTTCAAATCTCCTATGGTGCATGGAATAGTGAAGCTTCCTGGATCTTTAAGTTTAGGAGGTAGTTTCTGTATGATTGCACTGCAGTTACCTTGTACATTGATAGTTTCCTTTTCAATGTACTTGTTTTTCTTTGTAAGAAGTTCCTTCAAAAACTTTGCATATGCTGGCATCTGTTGCAATGCTTCAGAGAGTGGTATAGTGATCTCCAGCTTCTTAAACAACTCCATGAATCTTTCCAACTGCTTTTCTTTCTCCTTCCTTGAATAACTCTTTGGATAAGGAAGTGGCTTTTCATCCTCTTTTTCTTTTTGTCTCTCCTCTCTCTCTCTTCTCTCTCTTTTTTTTCTCTCCTCTCATCTTCTTCTTTTTTCTTTTTCTCTTTCTCAACCCTTTCTTTCCACTCACATGTTTCTTTTTCACTCTCACTCTCATTTTCTTTCTCCTCTTTTTCTTTTTTTTTTCTCCTTTAACACTTTACCACTTCTGGTCACAACAGTTTTACACTCCTTTATGAGATCATCATGTTTCATCTTGTCAACTATTCGCTCAACATAGATCTCCATATTTTTAAATGCAGCATCCACATTCTGACAATAAGATGCATTCGTCTTCAAGAATCTTTGCAAAGTCTCGTCAAGTTTTGTTGTCTTCTCAGATGGAGTAGATTGCATTTTCCATTTTTGTTGTTGCCCTTGAACCATTGAGACCTGTTGTATTTCTTGTGGTATTTGAGAAAGCTTCATAATTACTTCTTCCAACTGTTGAGAGATAATTCTATTTTGAATAAGCAAAGCATCATTTGATTGTAACAACTCCTTCTGACTAAGATATCCCCTTTCAATATTAAGTACGTTGTCACTAGTAGCCATATTTTCAATAATTTCTGTTGCTTCCTCTGGAGTTTTCCATTTAATGTTTCCTCCTGCTGAGGCATCAAGCATCATCTTGGTTTGTGAACCAAGACCTCCAAGGAAGGTAAGGACTACTTCCACTTCATCGAATCCATGCGTGGGTGTTTTTCGTAGCAAGCTTTTGTATCTATCCCATGCATGACCCAGTGATTCTTCCATGCCCTGCCTGAATGAAGAAATCTCTTGCTTGCCTTTGTTCACCTTTGATTGTGGTAAGTATTTATTTAGAAACTTGGTTACCACTGCTTCCCACTCTGTGAAACTTCCCTCTAGAAAAGAATTTAACCAAAGCTTAGCATTGCCTCCTAATGAGAAAGGAAACAAGCTAAGTTTGATCGCTTCATCTGGCACCCCATTGATTTTCACTGTGTTGTAGATCTCATTAAATGTAGTGAGGTGCTCATATGGGCTTTCATGAGATAACCCATTGAATTGATTGCTCTTCACCAGTTGGATCAATGCTGGTTTGACCTCCATGTTAGCTGCATTGACTCTAGGTCTAGCTATACTGTTAAAGTGCTGAGGTCCAACTGTATTGGTGTAATCAGCAAGAGTTCTTATGATATTATTGTTCTCCATATTTCCTGTGCTATGGTCAGAACCTTGTGGTGATGGTTGCAACAGAGTTTCCGGAGGAGGGAAATGTTCTCTAGATGTTCGGATTCTTCTCCTCCGTCTACTCTCGTCTAAACCTTCAAGAAGAGGTTCTGCAGTGATCTTGCTCCTAGTTCGAATTGCCTCCTACATACACAAGAACACAAAACCCTAGAATATTTGGTTAGCACAAAAAGATATAGGAGAAGATATAAGATTCAAAGAATAAAATAAAATAAAATAAAATAAAATAAAATAAAACAAAAACAGAAAAAATAAAAACAGAAAAATCAAAAATAGAAATTCAAAATTAAAGTCAAAGATAATCAATAATCACACAAATTAACCAGTTAAACCACGAGTCCCCGACAACGGCGCCAAAAACTTGATGACAAATTTATGAACACCGAAAAACGGCGCCACAAACTTGTTTAACAATGGGCAAGTGTGACCGAATCGTTTCAAGTAATAAACTCGGTAAGACCAAGTATCGTTCTCCCAAAGGACTCACGGCCTAGTTTAGTTATGTGATTCGTTGATTATTTAAGACTTAAGAACGAAATAAGTGGAGTTTAATATGCAAAACAGAAAATAAACATGTATGCATGAATTTGATCAATGGCTAAAACAAAATACAAACACTTCAATGGAATATATGGATGAGTATGTTGTTGGGGTTATCAATTTCATCTTATCCACTCTCATATACTTTAGGAATTCAACATTATTTTCATCATTGTTAATGCCACTCTCTAAATTACCTTGCAAGAAGGCCTATCCCTAAT